>NC_139645.1:33664522-33794522 GCF_964638095.1 Poromitra crassiceps
GAAACGTTAATAAACTCCAAGTCTTCAAGTATGCTCCAGAGTGCAGACTTTTTTCTTTTCAACAGGCTGCAGATGTGTTCCATAACACTCAGAATAGGCTACTGTCTTATTGTGAAGTTGCAGAGCATTACAGCAATATACACGTGTTTACAGCAATATACATGTTTTACAGCAATATACATGTTTTACAGCAATATACATGTTTTACAGCAATATACACGTGTTTACAGCAATATACACGTTCATATTCTCTGACTAGTCGATGCTCCAAGCCGGCAGGCAGCACTCTTGCCTCGGCTTGGAAACGGTAGTACGCAGGGAAGCGGCCATTTGCCCAGTTCTCTGCGGATCCCACTCACGTAGGGGCAGAACATGCTGAATCCCACTCCATTTGGGGGCAGAACACGCCATACAAGCACCAGGATTGGCTAACGTCACCTCAAAACGTCAAAAAAGTTTCCTTGTGTAACCGGGTTAGGAACTTAACTCCCTGTGTCTGTAAGTGTTGCTGTATGCTACTGTATAAGCAAGCGTTGCCTGTGTTGTCTGTTTGAACTGAATCATCTGTCCACCAGGTGGTGCTGCAGGAATGGTGTCCAGGATCACGGGCTCGGTGGGGAAGGGCCTGGCAGCCATCACCATGGACAAGGAGTACCAGCAGAAACGGAGGGAGGAGATGAACCGGCCGCCCAAAGACTTTGGAGAGAGTCTGCCCATACGGAAGAGGCATATATACACATATATGGACATACATCCGACACAAGGTCCACATATATGTCACCATACATGTACATGTATGCACTTTGCATACAAACCCACCTGAGATATATGCATATATATGTGAGGATCATATATGTGATCCAAATATAAATTGACATATATGATCATATAGGCAATTAACATATATGAGTACTCCCATACATGTGATCATATATGCTCATGTAAGTAATGGACATATAGGATTATTCTAGCATATGTTTAGATATATGTACATATAAGCAATTAACATATAAGAATATTTCTACATATTTCCGCATATATGCAAATACAAGCAACACACATATATGTTATTCTCTTGCATATCAATATATGTGTGCATATGAGCATTAAACATATATGATTATTATTACGTATGTCAACATATATGCTCATATAATCAATTCACATATGCGGATGTTCGCATACATGTAATCATATATGTTTGTGTAAGCATTGAACATATAGGGTTAAACTTACATATGTCTACATATATGTGCATATCAGCAATTACCATATAAGAATTTACTTACATATGTAAGCATGTATGCTCATATAAGCAATTAATATATGAGTATTGTCATACTTGTGATCATATATGTTCATGCAAGTAATGGACATACAGGGTTATTCTTGCATATGTTTAGATATATGTACATATAAGCAATTAACATATAAGAATATTTCTACATATTTCCGCATATATGCAAATACAAGCAACACACATATATGTTATTCTCTTGCATATCAACATATGTGTGCATATAAGCATTAAACATATATGATTATTATTACGTATGTCAACATATATGCTCATATAATCAATTAACATATGCGGATGTTCGCATACATGTAATCATATATGTTTGTGTAAGCATTGAACATATAGGGTTAAACTTACGTCTACATATATGTGCATATCAGCAATTACCATATAAGAATTTACTTACATATGTAAGCATGTATGCTCATATAAGCAATTAACATATGAGTATTCTCATACAAGTGATCATATATGTTCATACAAGTAATGGACATACAGGGTTATTCTCGCATATGTTTAGATATATGTACATATAAGCAATTAACACATAAGAATATTTCTACATATTTCCGCATATATGCAAATACAAGCAACACACATATCTGTTATTCTCTTGCATATCAAAATATGTGTGCATATAAGCATTAAACATATATGATCATTATTACGTATGTCAACATATATGCTCATATAATCAATTAAAATATGCGGATGTTCGCATACATGTAATCATATATGTTTGTGTGAGCATTGAACATATAGGGTTAAACTTACATATGTCTACATATATGTGCATATCAGCAATTACCATATAAGAATTTACTTACATATGTAAGCATGTATGCTCATATAAGCAATTAACATATATGAGTATTGTCATACATGTGATCATATATGTTCATGCAAGTAATGGACATACAGGGTTATTCTATTATGTTTAGATATATGTACATATAAGCAATTAACATATAAGAATGTTTCTACATATTTCTGCGTATATGCAAATACAAGCAACACACATATATGTTATTCTCTTGCATATCAAAATATGTGTGCATTTAAGCATTAAACATATATGATTATTATTACGTATGTCAACATATATGCTCATATAATCAATTAACATATGCGGATGTTCGCATACATGTAATCATATATGTTTGTGTAAGCATTAAACATATATGGTTAAACTTACATATGTCTACACATATGTGCATATCAGCAATTAACATATAAGAATTTACTTACATATGTAAGCATGTATGCTCATATAAGCAATTAACATATGAGTATTCTCATACAAGTGATCATTTATGTCCATGCAAGTAATGGACATACAGGGTTATTCTTGCATATGTTTATATATATGTATATATAAGCAATTAACATATAAGAATATTTCTACATATTTCCGCATATATGCAAATACAAGCAACACACATATATGTTATTCTCTTGCATATCAAAATATGTGTGCATATAAGCATTAAACATATATGATCATTATTACGTATGTCAACATATATGCTCCTATAATCAATTAACATATGCGGATGTTCGCATATATGTAATCATATATGTTTGTGTAAGCTTTGAACATATATGGTTAAACTTACATATGTCTACATATACGTGCATATCAGCAATTCACATATAAGAATTTACTTACATATGTAAGCATGTATGCTCATATAAGCAATTAACATATATGAGTATTCTCATACATGTGATCATATATGTTCATACAAGTAATGGACATACAGGGTTATTCTCGCATATGTTTAGATATATGTACATATAAGCAATTAACATAAGAATATTTCGACATATTTCCGCATATATGCAAATACAAGCAACACACATATATGTTATTCTCTTCCATATCAAAATATGTGTTCGTATAAGCATTAAACATATATGATTACTATTATGTATGTCAACATATATGCTCATATAATCAGTTAACATATGCGGATATTCTCATACATGTAATCATATATGTTTGTGTACGCATTGAACAAGGGTTAAACTTACATATGTCTACATATATGTGTATATCAGCAATTAACATAGAAGACTTTACTTACATATGTCAGCAGGTATGCTCATATAAGCAATTAACATATATGAGTATTCTCATACATGTGATCATCTATGTTCATGTAAGTAATCCAGGGTGCAGCAGAGAGACTGGTTGGAGGGGGCGTGAACATTTCTCCAGAATTTGCATGGAAGTCCCATGATGCATTTGGGGCAGAGATTAGGGATCTAATATGGTTAATAACTTCACAGGATTTAATTTATGAAGTTTTTAAATTATATATTTGGAATCAGCTTTACGATGAGCTTCTAAATCATATATAATATATAATGTTTACACTACTAAAACCATAATATAGACTATGGGGCATTTTAATGACACCACTGTCAAAAAACCCTTATTTTTCAATCTCATGCACACTGGACTAACCTTGAAAATATCCAGTAGTGCTGGAAGTCTTGCACAAAACTAACCATTTTTATGGTGGGTTTCACTTCTGAGATGTTGTTCAATCAAAAATAATTTGGAAAATTATATTTCTTTTAATTAAGAGATATGTGTTTTGATTCCATACATGTTCATATATTGTGATATATATGCACATATATCCTGGATATATAGGTGGATATATGTCGAATACAGATAAATACATAGTTATACACAGGTAATAGTCATATATGTTCATATAAAATAAAACATATATGTATGTATAGTTATTATTCATATATAGTTTTATATGTATTAACCATATATGCCCGTATAGTGTCAATGCATACAAATGTACATATAATTAATTGACATATGTGTCCATATACAATCTATACATGTATGCACATATATAATTATATAGGACAAACATATATGGACCATATATGAAACGTTCCAATTCCATACATGTACATATATTGTGATATATATGCACATATATGCACATCTATCCTGGATATATAGGTGGATATATGTCGAATACAGATAAATACATACAGTTATACACAGGTAATAGTCATATATGTTCATGTAAAATAAACCATATGTATGTATAGTTATTATTCATATATAGTTATATATGTATTAACCATATATGCCCGTATACTGTCAATGCATACAAATGTACATATAATTAATTGCCATATGTGTCCATATACAATATATACATGTATGCACATATATAATTATATGGGACAAACATATATGGACCATATATGAAACGTTCCAATTCCATACATGTTCATATATTGTGATATATATGCACATATATGCACGTATATCCTGGATATATAGGTGGATATATGTCGAATACAGATAAATACATACAGTTATACACAGGTAATAGTCATATATGTTCATATAAAATAAAACATATATGTATGTATAGTTATTATTCATATATAGTTTTATATGTATTAACCATATATGTCCGTATAGTGTCAATGCATACAAATGTACATATAATTAATTGCCATATGTGTCCATATACAATCTATACGTGTATGCACATATATAATTATATAGGACAAACATATATGGACCATATATGAAACGTTCCAATTCCATACATGTTCATATATTGTGATACATATGCACATATATGCACATATATCCTGGATATATAGGTGGATATATGTCGAATACTTATATGAACATATACTACATGTATGTTTACTACATATATGTGTATATATGCCTCTTCCGTATGGGTGGCTAAAGGAGGAAAAGGCTTTCTGAAGGTATGCTGCTGCTCAGTACTGCTAGGGTTACTGCTACTGCTCAGGGTGTTTTCACACCTGAAAGTCCAAACCAAGGTTCACTCTATGTTCATTGTGTCACATTGTGTTTATGTAACCTGCGTTGTGTTGACATGTTAAGGGCTTGCACAGGGGCGGAGCGGGATTCGATCCGCCGACCTCCCGCATCCAAAGCAGCTGACTGAAGCTCAGTGAAATGTACTTTGTGTGCACTGTGAATAAAGTTTTAGTGAGCTTCAGTCAGCTCGTACATACAGCAGCGTGACCCCATTGACCTTGCATTGGTTTTTGGCAGTTTGAAAAAGTAGAGGTAAAATGAACAGAGTTCTCTCAGGAGATTGCTGATGTCAGCAATCTCCAACCAATCATAATTAGATATGGGCATGCAGCATGGACATAAACACTGAGGGGTTGTTGTGTCCATGGTGTTTGCACCTGGTTTTATAATAGCTGTGAAAGTTTTTTAGACTCATTTGGGTGAGTAATTAATGTGATCAGCTGTGATATCCTATAAAAAAGAGAGATATTTGAGAGTGGATTGCCAGAGGCTTTAACCATTAAGTCTGATTCATTGGTTCACTTCACACAGAGATAATTGGCTGTGTTTGCTGATTGGTCTCAAACTCACCGCCTCTCGTCTCCCCGCAGGGCATGGTGGGCGGAGTCACAGGCATCATCACCAAACCGGTGGAGGGTAAGTTTCCTCACGACACACTGAGCTGGAGGGTCTGCTCAACTGACCTGCTGATGGGTGAGCGCGAAGCGTGCTAGATATGAGCACACAATCTAGAAATGACCATGCGAAGCGCGCAATATTTCTAGTAGACTCTATAGTTTACTCTATAGAGTTGACTGGGTGAGTGCAGGGTGTTTGTGATGGTGATGAGTTGACTGAGTGAGTGCAGGGTGTTTGTGATGGTGATGAGTTGACTGGGTGAGTGCAGGGTGTTTGTGATGGTGATGAGTTGACTGAGTGAGTGCAGGGTGTTTGTGATGGTGATGAGTTGACTGATTGAGTGCAGGGTGTTTGTGATGGTGATGAGTTGACTGGGTGAGTGCAGGGTGTTTGTGATGGTGATGAGTTGACTGGGTGAGTGCAGGGTGTTTGTGAAGGTGATGAGTTGACTGAGTGAGTGCAGGGTGTTTGTGATGGTGATGAGTTGACTGAGTGAGTGCAGGGTGTTTGTGATGGTGATGAGTTGACTGAGTGAGTGCAGGGTGTTTGTGATGGTGATGAGTTGACTGGGTGAGTGCAGGGTGTTTGTGATGGTGATGAGTTGACTGAGTGAGTGCAGGGTGTTTGTGATGGTGATGAGTTGACTGATTGAGTGCAGGGTGTTTGTGATGGTGATGAGTTGACTGGGTGAGTGCAGGGTGTTTGTGATGGTGATGAGTTGACTGGGTGAGTGCAGGGTGTTTGTGATGGTGATGAGTTGACTGGGTGAGTGCAGGGTGTTTGTGATGGTGATGAGTTGACTGAGTGAGTGCAGGGTGTTTGTGATGAGTTGACTGAGTGAGTGCAGGGTGTTTGTGATGGTGATGAGTTGACTGAGTGAGTGCAGGGTGTTTGTGATGGTGATGAGTTGACTGGGTGAGTGCAGGGTGTTTGTGATGGTGATGAGTTGACTGGGTGAGTGCAGGGTGTTTGTGATGGTGATGAGTTGACTGAGTGAGTGCAGGGTGTTTGTGATGGTGATGAGTTGACTGAGTGAGTGCAGGGTGTTTGTGATGGTGATGAGTTGACTGGGTGAGTGCAGGGTGTTTGTGAAGGTGATGAGTTGACTGATTGAGTGCAGGGTGTTTGTGATGGTGATGAGTTGACTGGGTGAGTGCAGGGTGTTTGTGATGGTGATGAGTTGACTGGGTGAGTGCAGGGTGTTTGTGATGGTGATGAGTTGACTGGGTGAGTGCAGGGTGTTTGTGATGGTGATGAGTTGACTGATTGAGTGCAGGGTGTTTGTGATGGTGATGAGTTGACTGGGTGAGTGCAGGGTGTTTGTGATGGTGATGACTTGACTGATTGAGTTGCTGTGTGGCTGCAGGGGCGAAGAAGGAAGGAGCGGCCGGCTTCTTTAAGGGCATCGGGAAGGGTCTGGTGGGGGTGGTGGCCCGGCCCACTGGCGGCATCGTGGACATGGCCAGCTCCACCTTCCAGGGCATCCAGAGGTATGAAACAAGCGCTCCTTAAGACTTCCTTTACTTCAGTTAATGTGTCATTTTAATTTCTGTGTTTTGGTGGTAATACCGTATTTCCTCTAATATTGGCCCCTGGCCTTTATTTACCTCAACTTCAACTACTGTTTTTTTTAGAAGCAGGCTTATATTAGAGACAGATCGGGAGAGACCATAGAACATTCCACTCGGACCAAAACTTTAAAAAACTACATCCTAAACTAAATCCGCAATTCTTTTACGTTTTGGTCTGAGTGAAATGTTATGTGGTCTCTCATGTTCCTAAATATATCTGTACCGTTTGGTTTGAACAAGTAAAACAATTTTTATAAGCATTTTACGAAATGTCTATGGGAAAATAAATGGCGGATGAAAATCTCTGGGACAGTGCTGAAGCAGGAAGTAGGCGGTCACTTTGCCTCTCTATTTCGTCGTGTCCTGCGCTCATGTGCAGATTGATAAATGACGAGTGTTGCAGCAGGGGGTATGGTAGACCGTACAGCCGTACACACTTTTCCGTTGGCTTGATAAATGAGGGCTCAGGAGTTTACTGTATTCACTGTTGTTTTTTTCCTTTGTTTTTTACCCGGCCTGTTTGGGGCCGGCCAGTATCAGTGACCAGGCTTTTAATCGACTATTAGAGGAAATATGGTATTTAAATATTTTTGCAAAGTGTTTTGTGTGAATTTCTTTAAATCCATCTTCTTTAACATAGCAACGCGGTGCTCATTCTGTTTGTTGTATTTTGTGTTGAACATGTCATGTAGTGTAACGTGCTAACCATGTTGTCTCCTCTGTTCTGATCTTGTGCGCTGACTAATTTTGACATTCTGCTTGTGTTTTTTTGTCTCATAAGTTAATGCCTGGGACTTTTTTTGTTTGTTTGTTGTTGTTGTTTTGTTGTTGTGTGAGTATTTGAAGGAATGTCCGCTCATTCATAGCTACTGCTATTAAAGCAGCGCTCCTTAATCACTAAACACACAGAGGAAACACTGCTGTGCCAGCAGGAAAATGCACAGCTCCTCAGTTCAGTATCAAAATAAAAGCCCTAAAGATTGAGGAGATCAGCTTTAAAATGCATTTCATATTGAGGTTAAACTAGGGCTGCACCATAAGAAAAAACAGAAAACGTATTGCAATTATATTGACAGGTATTGTGATTGGATATGAATCAAGATTTTAGCGGGAATGCAATTTTTTTGCATTTTCACTGAAATATATAAATGATAATGGGATTTTTACTGAGGTCTTTATCCAACAAGCATGTTCCCTTGCCTCTGGAGAATATGATTTGTAGGCCAGGGTATCAGTGGCGTGTCCAGGCCATTTTGACTGGGGTGGCCCAGGTGGGGCACAGACTCAAGCACGGGTGGCACTGAGTGCGGCATTTAGGAAGGATGTAGACAGGTTTTCCCTCGCCAAAATTTAGCCTAAATCTGGGGCGATATTTACCCCCCTGGCCAACAAGCTAGAATGACATGCTTGGTAGTAATGGACGCCTTAGGTCTTCTAGTTTAATATGATACCAGTATCTTTACTGTAGCTTTAACATTGGGCCTGCCACAGCCTCTAGCCTCAGGAGTTTGGGGTGGCACCTGGGGTGGCTAATTAGATTTCAGGGGTGGCCAATGCCACTCCCTAGAAACGCCCCTCCAGGGTATCTCTGTCTGTAGCACCACAATGCTTCATTTAATGGTATGTTGTGACACATTTATCAAACGGCAGCTGCTCCTGTGATTTGGTTATCGATTGGATTAATTGTGCAGCCCTCGTTTACCTGTATGTCAGATTGAGGAGAGCAGCTTTAAACTGTATGTCAGACTGCAGTTTTGCTAGGAAGCGTGCTGGCATGAGGTGTTTTTCCCCCGCAGGTCGCAGACAAGACAGGTAAGTGTCTGCATTGTGTAGAACCTGAAGGACTTCCATCCATCGTGTGTTTCCATACTGAACCACTACTGTGCTCAGTGAACGGCCAGAGAGAAGTGACTGGATTAACACTCCACCCTCACACACACCTGTCCATCACTCTAACGCTGCCAGTAACCCCGCCCCCACACACACCTGTCCATCACTCTAACGCTGCCAGTAACCCCGCCCCCCCTGAGTAACCCCGCCCCCCTGAACAACCCCGCCCCCCTTGCCATGCTGCAGCATTGTGAGTTGAACAGACCCGACCTGAGGAAAGAGCCGACAGTACCGCTCCTTCACTACAGACACAGCGTGCGTTCAGACACCTTCTGCACATTAGCATGTTTGAGCTCGCTCCTTCTCATCGTTTCCAGCATGTTGACAGGATCAGCGCTCTCCTCTGCCAAAGTGATGCATCTCACATTTTTACAAGCTCTCTGTGTTTGAAACGGAAACGGAATTGTATCGAATTTCGGACACTTGTGTAATTTCCAGTCTTTAGCAACATTCTTATACAGAGTTCCCAACTGAAAGATAATTTACATAAGTTCTTACACGTTTATTAATAACAATAACAATAGTAATAATAAGAATTGGTTGGATTTATATAGCGCCTTTCTAGACACTCAAAATGCTTCACATATCAGGGGAGGGATGGGAGGGAACTCAACTCATCCACCACCAATGTGTAACACCACCCTGCCTAGGTCTCAAATTTCATAAGTATCTATAGCCTACACATTTAAGAATATCAAACACTAACTTATGAACTTAGTCACGGACAACATCCCACATTGGGCGACAGTGGAGAGAGTCGGTATTGGCTGGTAGATTTATGGAAAAATAAGAGCTTTGAGTATATAGCCTGCACTTCTTAAAAGTATCTGTAACATTGTAAAGGTAGAGGAAGGGTTGATTAATATTAAGTATACGAATACACAACACAGTGGAAAATAAGTGTCCGGAATTGGATATGAATTTTGAATCTCATAATAAATGTGCTATCATCCAATTGTAGAGACTGGAAGAAAATCAAGGTCAAAGCGATATTAAACTTTACAATAGATAGATGGAGGATTGTTAATTTCTGACACACTTAAGTGAAAACTGTACACTGTAAAATATATTTGGTATATGATTGTGATTTTTTTTTGGTCATATGCTATCTGGAATTGGATGCCGTGCATCGTCCAATAAACAATAAGCATGAGTAACGGACAAACAAACATGGAAGATGAGCTTGTGCTACCATTTCAATGATCATCACGACATGAATGTAAAAAAAAACTCAAGGCAATGGGGGCTAGCTGTGTGTTTATGATTTCAGCGATAAGGTAGTTTTTAAGAACTTGTAAACACTGAACAGTGTCTGCAAGCTAGGCTAATGCTAGCTAAATGCTAGCAAAGTTAAATCTCAAACGCATCTCAGTTGTTTGCAGTGCGCTTTGCTTTGTAAACATGTGCAAAAGGTGTCGTCTGAACGCACCCACACCCGTATACTTCCTAAACATTTCAAATGTATGAATCATGTAGACTCTAATGAAAAGAAAAGCTTTGTCTTAAAGTAAAGAACACCAAACATTCATCCAAGCCCTGCCTCCTCTCTCCTCGTCTGTTCTCTCCTCAGAGATTGGCTGACTGACTGAATGAGCGCATGGCACGGCCATGCAGAGTTTGGAGTGCTTCTTCTACCACAACTGTTGACCAATCAGAACATATCTAAATAGTAACACACTTTTTGTCCACCAGTCATAGTGCCAAGTTCATTCCAAAGTTCACTTCAGCAACTTCACAACAACCCATTCAATACAGTTAAAGTGCAGAGCTGAAGCTGAACTTATTGCTCCATAAAATACATTTAAAACCAATTTAACCTCTAACAGTGATTTTGCAAAGTACCGAAGGCATGTTGAAGATGAAAAATGGCAGCTTGTGTAGAATGTGAAAAGCAATAAAGAATAGTGTCATCTGCATAGAGATTGACATCTCAGGCTCTCGAAGACGTTGCAACAGCATTTATATACAAGGTGAACCACACTGGATTTATGGGTAATGAAGTCCTCCACCCCCCCACAAGAAGAGGAATACATTTAGGTGTGAGGAGGTTTAGGTTAATTTCCTTAAAACGTTACTCTTGCCTAGTGCAGCTTTGAAGTTAGATTTTAGGTAACATTATATTGTTGAATTAATGCAGGTGTCAGTTTGATTAAAAACCCAATCAGTACCTTAAGCTGTTTGTGGAGCTAAATCAGACAGTAGGTCTGGATCATGTCTCTTAACCCTGAAAGACCAAGACTGCCGCCCACGGCTAAAATAGATATTGTTCTAAAATCTTCTGACCTGCTAATCATGCTTTAAAAAGTCAGCTAAAGTTCAGCAGGTAAAGTTAATCAGCTTTTCAGTGGTATCACATATGTCAACTTTTCATGCACCCACACACTCACCTCACGTCACCCCAAAATACCCCCCCCCCCATCCCCCCCATCGCCCCGCCTCCACAGTACTGGAGACCCATCCGTCATGTAATCTGCATCCTTTACTGTGACCACTCGCTGGATTCTGGATAACCTGATGAACTTACTGTTCCATGCTTTCACTGTAGAGGTAACATAAGTTGAGATGTTCCAGCAAACATTTGACTGCAACTCGCCCGTTTGGTCTTTACATAGTTTGCTTTGTTTGAGTTTGGTCCCTCTGAGTTGAAGAATGCGGCTGCTTGTGGCATCTCACTCAGGGCTGCCTGGTGGCTGCTTGTGGCACCTCGCTCAGCGCTGCCTGGTGGCTGCTTGTGGCACCTCGCTCAGCGCTGCCTGGTGGCTGCTTGTGGTACCTCGCTCAGCGCTCCCTGGTGGCTGCTTGTGGCACCTCGCTCAGCGCTCCCTGGTGGCTGCTTGTGGCACCTCGCTCAGCGCTCCCTGGTGGCTGCTTGTGGCACCTCGCTCAGCGCTGCCTGGTGGCTGCTTGTGGCACCTCGCTCAGCGCTCCCTGGTGGCTGCTTGTGGCACCTCGCTCAGCGCTGCCTGGTGGCTGCTTGTGGCACCTCGCTCAGCGCTCCCTGGTGGCTGCTTGTGGCACCTCGCTCAGCGCTGCCTGGTGGCTGCTTGTGGCACCTCGCTCAGCGCTCCCTGGTGGCTGCTTGTGGCACCTCGCTCAGCGCTCCCTGGTGGCTGCTTGTGGCACCTCGCTCAGCGCTGCCTGCACGCTCTGACAAAGCATCTTCCTTTGCAAAGAGATGTTCTGCATCGGTTGCTTCATGTTCTCTCTGAATGTCAATCCAGGCCTACATTTTGCATCATCTGTTAGACCTGCTTGTTTAAAGTCCTCATGAGCTTGGGATTATTATAGGTAATAACTAACGCATAATTAACGCATTTTGGTCCTTAGTGTTATTGTGAGTTTCCATTATTATAGGTAATAACTAACGCATAATTAACGCATTTTGGTCCTTAGTGTTATTGTGAGTTTCCATGGTAACTTACTGTAGATGTTTGTAACCTGTTACAAAATCCATTGTATATTAAAAAAAAAAAGAAATAACCGCCTCATAGTTTATGCCTCTATCAACAAGTCAAGTTGCAGTTAACATGTCTGTCCAGATGACTAAAATATACTGTATATGTCACAGTGAAGTTGAGCTTAAAAAGTCATAATTTCATCCTATTTAGACATTTGGATGAAATTTTGGTCATAATTAGCTTATGGCCAAAAAGGGTCTTTTGTGAGGTCACAGTGACCTTGACCTTTGACCACTAAATTGTAACCAGTTCATCCTTGAGTCCAAGTGGATGTTTGTGCCAAATGTGCAAAATTCCCTCAAGGTGTTCCTGAGATATCGCGTTCACGAGAATGGATGGATCCTGAAAGCAGCATCACGCAGCAGCAGTGACGTGTGAAGGCAGAAATCTGGGCAGAAAACTGTCGAGCTGATTTGCTAAATCCCCAAATTCTCCAGTCACTTTCCTTATTTAAAAGACTTTGCTCATTTCCAACCAGCTTCGTATCATTACAGTGTGGCTAGTATTATGCAGATTAACAATGTTTACCTTCTCTGCATGTTTCCTGCACCGAGAAGATCTCCGTTCATCTGCCTGCAGAAACTCCGCCCCTGCCAGTTGGTATGGCTCATTAACACTCGTTAAGGCTCTCCATGTGATTCTCCAGTGGATGAACGCATACAGAAAAAAGACTAATAACAAATCTGTAGTTCAAACAACAGCCCTCGAGCAGAACATCTGTTCACGTCCGTGCCTGAGAATGAAGATGGAGGGAAGTTACATATTGTTCATCTACGTAAACCCACATTGTAACGATACAAAGATGGTTGAAAATTGGCAAAGTCCTCCTTTAAGTTGCCAGCCAGATCTTTAAAGCAGAGTAGAAAACTGCCTGCTCGTAGGCTCCACCATCAAACTGAGGGCAGAGCCACTGTCATTAGGCTGACGTGCGTGTGTGTGTGTGTGTGTGTGTGTGTGTGTGTGCGTGCGTGTGTGTGCATGCGTGTGTGTGCGTGTGTGTGTGGTCAGGGCGGCGGAGTCGACAGAGGAAGTGACCAAGCTGCGGCCGGTCAGGCTGATCAGGGAGGACGGCGTCATCAGACCGTACGACCAGACCGAGTCGCAGGGCTTCGACCTGTTCCAGGTGAGTTAACTGTAACCCTTAACGGGGGTTAACCCTTAAGGGGGCATGTCTGTAAAGGCGAGACTTGTGGGTACCCATAGAACCCATTTTCATTCAGATATCTTGAGGTCAGAGGTCAAGGGACCCCTTTGAAAATGGCCATGCTGGTTTTTCCTTGCGAAACTTAGCCTAACTTTAGAGCATTATTTAGCCCCTTCCTGACAGGATGTCATGACCATTGGATGCCCTGACAGGTCTTCTAGTTTCAGATGAGAGCAGTGTCTTCACTCTGGCTTTAAACCTGAGCTCTCTACAGCCTCTGAAACACAGGAGAAGATGATTTATTCAAGGGTTGTAGTGCTGCACACCATGTGTGGCACAAACTCTGTGATGTTACATCTGTGATTCCACAATGCAACTGATTAAACAACAAGTTCACTTTTTTGCACAAAACATTTCTAAACGAGTGTGAAACCACACAGTACAGCTCGAGTCTGTTTTAATGGTGCTTTTCCACCACTGGCTCGACTCAACTCTACTCGGTTTTTTAGTTTTTACGTTAGGTACATACATTTATTACCTGGTAGTTTTTTTTTTGGCAACACCTCTGTTGAGGTTCTAAGCGAGCTGAGGTGAGACCAAAAGGTGAGGTGAAAACACTGCAGACTGCTGATTGGAGAGAATTGTCATCATTGCGCGACACGAGATATCCTGCACAAAAACCTGCCATATTGAAATAGCCAGGCTACTGTAGCAGCTGCAATTCCTTTCAACTGACTACTTTTTTCTACCATAATCGTACCACTTTTACTACTATTGAATGGCAACGCGCAAAACTAAGCCGTGGTCAAATGAGCAAGGACCTACCGAGAATCAAGAACACCATCCCTTCAATATCGTCCATTGTTGTCTGTCTGTTCCCTACTGTCAGTGCTGTGTGTCTGTCTGTTCCCTACTGTCAGCTGTGTGTCTGTCTGTTCCCTACTGTCAGCACTGTGTGTCTGTCTGTTCCCTACTGTCAGCACTGTGTGTCTGTCTGTTTCCTACTGTCAGCTGTGTGTCTGTCTGTTCCCTACTGTCAGTGCTGTGTGTCTGTCTGTTCCCTACTGTCAGCTGTGTGTCTGTCTGTTCCCTACTGTCAGCACTGTGTGTCTGTCTGTTCCCTACTGTCAGCACTGTGTGTCTGTCTGTTTCCTACTGTCAGCACTGTGTGTCTGTCTGTTTCCTACTGTCAGCACTGTGTGTCTGTCTGTTCCCTACTGTCAGTGCTGTGTGTCTGTCTGTTTCCTGTCTGTCAGCGCTGCGCGTTTTGTTTCCTGCTGTTAGCTCTCTGCATCTGTGTTACCTGTGTGTCAGTGCTGTGCGTGTCTGTTTCCTATCTGTCAGTGATGTGCGTCTGTCTGTTTCCTGTCTGTCAGCACTGTGCATCTGTCTGTTTCCTGTCTGTCAGCGTTGTGCATCTGTCTGTTTCCTGTCTGTCAGTGCTGTGAGTTTGTTTCCTGCTGTCAGCTGTATGTCTGTCTGTTTCCTGTCTGTCAGCGCTGTGCATCTGTCTGTTTCCTGTCTGTAAGTGCTGTGCGTCTGTCTGTTTCCTGCTGTCAGCTGTGTGTCTGTCTGTTTCCTGTCTGTCAGTGCTGTGCGTCTGTCTGTTTCCTGCTGTCAGCTGTGTGTCTGTCTGTTTCCTGTCTGTCAGTGCTGTGTGTCTGTCTGTTTCCTGTCTGTCAGTGCTGTGTGTCTGTCTGTTTCCTGTCTGTCAGTGCTGTGTGTCTGTCTGTTTCCTGTCTGTCAGTGCTGTGTGTCTGTCTGTTTCCTGCTGTCAGCTGTGTGTCTGTCTGTTTCCTGTCTGTCAGTGCTGTGTGTCTGTCTGTTTCCTGTCTGTCAGTGCTGTGTGTCTGTCTGTTTCCTGTCTGTCAGTGCTGTGCGTCTGTCAGTTTGCAGCCTATAATCTCTTTCTTCTCTGTTTCTCTTCCATGCAGCATGATGAGGAATAGAAGGCTTCAGTTCTAAACTGTATTTCAAATCTTTTAATGCTGTTTGTGTCTCAGACCAGTCCTGTCTCAAAATGCTACCTGGATTTATTTAATCTGTATAAACGTGTGTGGCAGAGTTTTGCTTTTGTAAACTAATAAATGTATCTATCAATTATTGTGTAATGCAGGTTTCTTTGCATGCCAAAGTAAATATCTTGTCATTCGATACCTCAAAGCATTTTTTTTTTAAACAGCGGATAGATTTTTTTCTGTAACTTTTTTAATTAAACATTTATTTATTTTTTTATTTTTTATTTTTTATTTTTTTACAATTATTTCTGAAGCACTCTAGGATGCTATGTTTAAAACCATTTATAATTTAGATTGTATCCAAAACTACAATGGCAGGTTGTGGAAAATATTTTACTATAAACACAGAAATGAATTAAGGTGTCTGCTGTAGAACGTAGCAATATTTTTGTAAAAGGTTTGTAGCATCACCTTTTAAACCATTGCTTTCATACTGTGTGTATATAAATATATATATATATAACTATATAGCTGTGATCTTCATCCTGTGAACATGATGCAGTTTGTGAATTGCATATAAACTGATAGAACTTCATGCAAATGAGGCCTTCCTGTCCCTAGCATGACATCACTTAGCAGGACTCACTGTAGTATTTGTGCATTACTTTAACCCATTGATACCCGATGCAGCATTTGTGTGTGTATCCCTTTAAGACCGCGTCATGCGGTTCACGGTCTTAAAGGGATACACACACAAATGAGGGATATACACGCGCAAATGCTGCATCAGGTATCAATGGGTTAACCCTTTGGTTGCCTTAAAGTCCACGGATGTAGACGTGTGTTTGTGTCCTTCAGTGTGAAGTGTGTGATGTGTGTTCAAACCTGATGAATAAACAGATCTTCCTTATTCATAGTTTTCACTTTGTCACTGTAACTTAGTGTTTCTCAACAGGGGCAGTACTGCCCCCTAGCAGACGTTCGGAGAATGTCAGGCGGCGCTGGAAGCAATATTTTTGAAAGGGGGGCCTTGAGGTAACCTCGCAAGCAAGCTGGATTCCCTCGCGAGATTTGCGAGAGAATGGAAATACCGCCTCCATCTGGCAATGTCAGGTTAGTGTTGAGGTGTCCGTGGGGAGCATTTGTGTAAGGCCAGTTTACGCCAAAGATTCGCAACGAGACGAGTTGAAACTTGCAACTACTACAGAAGAAATGTGGTCTGCCACATTCTAAAATCTATATACAGCTTGATGCTGCTTTCACAGGAACGGGACATCAGAGTATCAACTATAAAATGTCGCCAACATGGCGTTTATGGGTCAACTCAGGAAAATGGACGCTCACTTCCTGTTAAAAGCATTAATTTATCCTGAGGATAACGCGGTGTCATCGCCATGGTTACAAATTTACAAGAGGGCTATTCCGCTGTTTGAATCTATTTTGAGGAGGTAGAAGAAGAAGTAGGAGGAAGAGCACAACAACAAATGAGAGATAGCCTACATGAGGGTCCATCAGCAGAACTTTACAAAAGCAAGTTTACTCTACATCCCCCAAGGCTCCAACTTACAACCTTAGCCACCAATGGCAAGTTGTGATCAAGTTGAGCAACTTTGGAAGTGAGAAAATCAGTGGAAGCTTAACACTATGACTTGGCCAACCACCAGGGTGCAGTATAACCCTTGGTTCACACCAGGCGCTATGCAGAAGCTGAGTGCCACGCTAAACCGCTCACACCAGAAGCACTCTTTTCCTCAGCGCCTCGCTCGGCTTCATGCCTGGCAGCTCAGGTGCAGTGCGCTCCACACTTTAGAAATAGAAATAGAAGAATAGAAGCTGAAACTATCGCTTCAGCGTAGCTTCGGCGTATGGTGTGAACGAGGGCTAACAGCTGTCCATGCATTTACAGGCAGATTTCAAACTAGTGTCAAATATTCAGTATTCAAGGCAAAATTCTGACAATTTGCATACTTCATCTATACAACATAAGAGATGTCTGTCATTTGTTTGTACAAAGATTCATTGCTCCATAAATGGAAAAAGTGATGTTTAAAGATGTTCTATTTCCATTGACTGCAATAGTATACATGAGGGCAGAATATAAAATACTGTCAAAAATTCTGGAATTTTACACACTTCATCTACCGTGCTAGCAGAGTTTTGTAAAAGAAAAGAAAAGTCATGAACGTTTTAGATTTATTTAGCGAGAATTTGTAGTCACTGTTTACAGTACCATCTTCAGTTCAATACTCAATCTTTGATCATTCAAAAGATCTGGACGGGTCGTTCTTTAGAAGACGGTCTGAAGATACTTTCCCAAAAGTTTGGTGTCAATTGAACAAAAAAATTGGGGCACGGAACGAAAGCAATCGTTCCCAGTGTGAAAACGCCCTAAATGACTCAGAGGAAATGAAATCATGGTAGATTGGTAGTTAGTGAGTGAGTGAGTGAGTGAGTGAGTGAGTGAGTGCGTGCACTCTGACATCCTGTGTGTGTGTGTGTGTGTGTGTGTGTGTGTGTGTGTGTGTGTGTGTGTGTGTGTGTGTGTGTGTGTGTGTGTGTGTAGCGGTCAGAGAAGCAGCTGGAGGGCGAGGTGTTCAGAGGTCACTGTGAGTACCCCGGACACAGAAAGACCAACATCATCGTCACCAACAGGTAGGAGACACTTTACGTAATGTAATACATTACTTTTAGTAACTCAGTAATATAACTTATTACTAATAGGATTTCAGTAATATTATACCAGACCAGTTACTTTGTCAAGTAACCCAAGTTTTTTTATGAAAGCACTGTCATTTCCTAATCAAAGTGTGTGTTTTTATGTAAATAACCACTATAGATGACACTAACAAAGGAAAAAGATAACATTTTGAATTTTGGATGGTTTAGACTGACTTCAAGATGGTTGAAATTATTTTTCGGGATGTTCCCGGGCGACGATGTCATTCTGCTACTACTGTTATTACAGTGAAAGTAATGCAAAAGTTGTGTAATAAGTAACCAGTTACTCTACACAGGCAGTATTGTAAAGTAACGTATTCCTTTCAAATGAAAGTAACTAGTAATATGTAGTATATTACATTTTGAAAGTAACTTGCCCAACACTGTTGGCAAGGTTGAGCCAGTTCTCCTTTGCCTTCACAAGCGTCTCTGATGAGCTGGTTAACCACATCCAGGCATGTCTGCACTGAGAAGCAGATACTCTGGCCGCCGTCGGGGTACTTAACTTAACTTAACTTAACTATGCTGAAGAATATTTCCCCCTCCGCCCAGAGCCACGAGATGGTTCTAAAACTGCTCAGTGGATTGTGAATTATATTCCTTCGGAATCCACATTCCCTCAGTACATCTCCACCGGTTCACCACCCTGCTCCTGTGTCAGATCACCCTCGAGATCTTCCACAGAACTATTTTATATCTCCGTCTAGGCGTCGACCCATAAACCCTTGAGTTTCAGGCTGCTTTGCTGTTGAAATGTTTTTTATTGTTGTCTGTCATAACGTTTTTGTTATTGTTGTTTTCTGTCTGTCCCCCAGGAGAGTTCTGTGTGTGAAGGAGATGGACTTTGTGGGACATTTCAGTAAGGAGTGGGAGTGTCTGTTTGAGAACTTCTACAGACCTCCGGCTGTGAGCGGGTCTGACCTGAAGATCTACTGCAAGGTACACACACAAACCCATACACTGATCTGAGCTGTGCATCATGTGCCCTGTCACTGTCCCAGCTGTAGATGTGAGTCGTGCTGCGCGAGCCTAAATGTTGTACAGCACAGACGCCCCTTTAGCCATTAGCTCACTGCCACAGCTTAATGTGTATCTTCAGTTAGAAAGGCAAATGTAATCATCTCACACGTAAATAGCAATCAGGCTGATGATTCACTAGCCAAATATAGCTTTAATGTTGCCATGGCCATTTTATATTCATTCATCATGTTAGTGAGTTGGCTAGCTAACTGATGTAGCAAACAAACCCAGCATGTTTCACATCTGCCAAAGTGGTGATAAATATAATTCCATAACCGGATATTACTTTCCAATCATATATGTTCATCAATGTTAGCTAGCAGCAGCTAAAACCTAAAATGTTCTGTGTGTGACTCACATGGGGCAGTGACACACCAAGCCTCTGTCTGTCAGACACATAGAGTTTAACTTCTCTGTAACAATCCTGTCAGTTTGTCTTATTAGAATTGTCTTTTTCAGCGTTTCTATTGATTTCTGTTTGCTGTTTTATTCTGTCAGGAGCAACAGAAACTGAAAATCCCCAAGAGAGACGGACAGGAGCCAGTGAGGACCGTCCATCTGAAAGACCCCCCCGCTGCCCAGGTGTGTGTGCGTTAGCGGTGTCACCATTTCAATTCTAAATCGAAAATTGATCGAAATGGGTGTTCCAATTTCGATCATCGAAATCGAAACAAGCAAAATTGCAATTCTCCCTGTGTTTTTTTCTCTTTCTACCACCGCCTACTTGCATGCGTCTGAAGAAAAACAAAACAAAACAAACAACATTTTAATGAGGACACAGCGTAGATGCTAGTTAACGAGATGCTAGTTAACGAGCTCAGCGCTAGCCTGCAGCTACATGATGAAACCACAGAAGTGGGAAACCCTCCTGCTAGTGCCGTCGTCAGGGTCTTTCTTTCTGAGTTTTTTATGGCCCGAATATAATCTTTGTGTGTGTGTGTGTGTGTGTGTGTGTGTGTGTGTGTGTGTGTGTGTGTGTGTGTGTGCGCGCGCGTGTGTGCGTGTGTGTGTGTGTGTGTGTGTGTGTGTGTGTGTGTGTGTGTGTGTGTGTAGAAGCTGCAGGAGGTGATCTCGGACGCCCAGGTGGCACGGCAGCAGCACCAGATGTCGAGGCAGAAGTCTCAACGTTTCCTCAAAACCTCCAACAAGCCCTGAAGAACCAGAAGGATCGTACATATTCTATTATGTTCCATATCTTTACATTGGACCATTTTCATGGTGTGTCTCTGCCTCTTCATGTTTCTGCACTAAGATGTCAAGAGTTTTATTTGTGTTGACTGTTTGATTTGAAGAGATTTTCTATTTAGCTTCCTATGAAGATGACAGAGTCCTATAATCTGCTGCAGTCAGAGAATAGCGAGTCCAAACTGTTGAGTTGCTGTTTATGTTTACAGAACGTGTAACAAAGCTGTTCTCTAAAATGAAAAAAATGATTGTCAACTTTATTTTCATAAGATGTATTGGGTTGTATTTAGCTTAGTCTCGCTGGCCAGCCTCCCCTCCCTCCCGTGAGAGGAGTCTGGCTGCATGGAAACATACTGCTGGCATAAGCCCTCCCCCTGCTCTACAGCTGCTCTCCCATTGGAGCGACCATTTCTGCTTACAAGCTCTGTCATTGGCTCCGACCATGCCAATCAGAACGGCTTCCCTGTGTGTCGCTGAAAATGTCCCCTGCCGCAGCAATGAAAACAACAACGCTAACTAGTTAGCAAGCTAACACCAGAAACCTACAGGCTAGCTCGTTGCTACACACTGAAAATGGCAAGTTTTGATGAAGATTTGGATTGTTGGAAGCTATTTTCCAAGGGCACTGCCGCTAAGCACCGCCCATCGCAATTCCACAATGGTGACCAGCGCTGCCAGACTCCTCTCACGGAAGGGAGGGGAGGCTGGCCAGCGAGACTATTAGCTAAACTTGATTTTATGGGTAAATGTCTGATAGCAATTGAACTTTGAAGGCTTAAAATATCAAGAGTTGAATATGAAATGTAACCTGGGTAATTTTCTATAAAGTCATTTTATTAAGTCTGTTGCACCTGTGAGTCTTGGTTGTTTCAGCTGCTCTTGTGCTTGGTGAGCATCTCTGTCAAAAAACAAGCTGCTGGAAAATATTGAGATAGATCCGATGATTTGGAAGAAATAACTACAGTAAATAGTTTGGGCGAGATCTAAAAGCTGACAATTCTGTGTGTGTGTGTGTGTGTGTGTGTGTGTGTGTGTGTGTCTGAGAGTGAGTGAGTGAAAGAGACAGAAGGATTCATCACAAATACTTAAACAACATAATTCCTGCTTCAGTCACTCATTTGACTTTGCTCTTTCCATTTTGCCAAAAGACTTGAGCCGAGCGGTTTAATATACAGATGATGCTTTTTACCACAAATATTAAAGAGATACTCAACACTTTTTCCACTTTTTTTTCTGCTGAAAATCAATATATATTGGAAATGAGCTGTGTTCTTGATGAAGTGATTCCTCCTCTCATATTCTCCTCATTGTTGGCTCTTCATCATGTGATCATTTGCACCATGTGACCAGATGTGATGCATTTCCTGTTCGACTGAAACTGACTGGAAAAAAGGATGGAAAAAGCGTTTGTTTCTCCATCCGACCAGCTCACTCTTTATCCGTCCCATTCTGTTCAAACACCCCTCCTCCGAGCCAGGAAGCCACTCCCCCCACCCGCCCAGCCCACACGCAAACCCAACACTCGCCGGCCACCAGGCAGGGGCCTATACATCAGCCTGTCCTACTAGACTACGGTAGGCTGTTATATTGCTCATGAAATATTTATATTACTAGTGCAGTGCCCGTTCCCCTTTCCCCCATTCATACACTTTTTTTACAAGCTTGCTGCTATATTTAAATTGTTAAGAATGTTATTTGAAAATGGTGAATTATGTTCCAAAGGTTGGTTATTATGGTTAAAGGAACATGCCAACATTTTGGGAGATTGTCCTAGTTGCCATGGCAACAGCACCTGGGGGGGGGGGGCAGTGGTTTGGCAATGCAGAAGCGAGAGTGAAATTAGACATCTGGCTTGGTTAGCCCTCACACCTTACTTTGCTCAACATCATATTTGCTCAGCTATGATACAAACACCAGATTTATGTGTAGACCTACTTTCACTAGGTGTTTGCTGCTATATTTAAATTGTTAAGAATGTTATTATTTGAAAATGCTGAATTATGTTCCAAAGGTTGGTTATTATATGGTTAAAGGAACACGCAGACATTTTGGGAGATTGCTCAGCTATGATACTCAAACACTGTTCAGATTTATGTGTACTTTACATTCACTTATCTGAGGTTTGAATTCTGCTACTTTCTTTCTGGCAAATATTTCTGACAGTGTAGCAGAGGCTGTACTGTTCCTCCTGGCCCACAGTAGTCACATCTGCTTGTATTAGAATGATGTTTGTCACATGCTGTATGGCTGATTTCATGTGGCCAGTAGGTGGTGCTATGCCTACAACTGAATATTGGCAGTCCGCCTCTTCTGGCTGGGATGCTCATCAAAATATGACATTTGGAGCAGCTGTGATCCTGTACAGTCGAGTTACACACCACTTTTGTTGTTCCCAGTAGATGGCGCTGTGACTATAACTGGATATTGGCATGTAAATAAGACGGACACAATTCTGTCACTTTCAGTGCGTTTAATTCCATTACTTTACTCTGAAACAGCAATCACATAATGCACCAGCAAGAAAATGAACAGCAAACAAAATAACCTTTGACAACAGCATTAGCTATTTCGGCAACATGAACAATAAAAAATATTTTTACATTTATTTTTTCCCCAGCACTAGCTATTTCTACTACATGGACTCTATAACATTGTAAGCTATCCCTCTTGTTATATATAATATATAATTCATCATTTCAGACGTTACAGTACAGTGCATCTTATAGCCTACATACATTCAATAGAAGAACACACTGCAAAATGATAAACGTTTAGGGACTGCCCCCGATTACGTATTTTCGTGGGCGGAGTCGAACTAGTGGCAAAAGCCTACTAGTTTGTCCCCTTGTTCCCTGAATCTACAGCTACAGCTTGTTTTCCTACTTGCAGAGAGTATTGAAGGCAAGAGTTGATGTGTTTCGCAACAGCGCTGCCGCCATTTTGGCTTGAAAAAAGCCTCAATGGCCAATGGAACAACAGCATAGAACAATGACAGCCAATCAGAGGTGTCTCTTTCAGGCCAAAATGGCGCATTTGCTGTCCGCCGATGTTGCAATGGAATTCAGTTTCTATGTACGTTTTTTGCAGCCACTGACGTAACCCTGTGACGCCTACTCGAAATTGGTCTCGTTATCACGGAAATGAAAAGCTCATTGCTCATCGAAAAGACGCACTCTCCCTGTCCTGCAGTCAGAGATGGGAAGTAACTAAGTAGGCCTACAAATACTTTGTTACTGTACTTAAAGGAAGGCTTTCCCGTGGGGAATATGAAGATATATTAAATCTCACGCCCCTAAGGAGTTTGAATCCGTTGAAATTTTTGAAATTGGTTGTTCACAGCCTGAGCTATCAACCAAAATCCACTCTGTGTGGGGGGGGGGGGCTGGTGGAGGGGAGGGGCGGGTGCGGGGACCCGAAATCCTACACTTCCCACAATGCACTGGGCTCGCGTGGCCTTCCAGTCCACGCCCACCCCTCAGGCATTTGGCTGATATCAAACTCCAGTAGGTGGCGGTAATGCACATATATGCTTGCCAACCGCCATAAAAGTCAAAGAAGAAGAAGGCTTCGACATAAAAACATTAGTAGAACAAGAATTTAAAAAAAACATGTTTGCCTCCAAATTGCACCAAATTTAAACGGTAGTATATATGTCGGGAGATGTCTTCATAAAAAAAAAATCATGCATTTTAAGGCATTTTCCTAGGAGTTACGCGCATCTGATGTTGTAACTATTTCATGTAAAAAAATCTAAAATCAAAATCAATGCTCAGCGTTGATTTCGTAACTTCAACGCACCTTCTACTAGATGTAAAATTTGACGAGCTTTCCAATGCCGCCAGTCCCGTGTCTGGAGGTGCTTCCGTTCCCGAGATATGGTTCTTTGCAAGGAGCTATGGGGAGCTAACAATAGCTAGCCTAGTCTATGCGGTGAAAAAAGATGGCTGCCTTTTGTTTTGGTACAAGAGTTGTGAAGGGGCGTGGAGGA
Organism: Poromitra crassiceps; assembly: GCF_964638095.1. NCBI lineage: Eukaryota > Metazoa > Chordata > Actinopteri > Beryciformes > Melamphaidae > Poromitra > Poromitra crassiceps. Next base: position 33,689,217 of record NC_139645.1, read on the forward strand.
CCTCTAGAGGCGGCACCATGGCGGCACAGCCCCACAACACTTGTAGTTCATAGGTGCTCGACTTCCGCAAGGCGGACTTGGCCCATCTGACGTAAAACGCGTCGGCTGGTCCAAAAAATATGTGAGAGATGGTTGATAGCTCTGGCTGTGAACAACCAATTTCAAAAATTTCAACGGATTCGAAAACCTTAGGGGCGTGAGATTTTATATATATTCATATTCCCCACGGGAAAGCCGTCCTTTAAAGGCCGGCTTTACCGTGGGGAATATGAATATATATTAAATCTCACGCCCCTAAGGTTTTCGAATCCGTTGAAATTTTTGAAATTGGTTGTTTCCCGCCAGAGATATCACCAGAAATCCACTCTGTGTGGAGGGGGGGGGGGGGTGGTGGAGGGGAGGGGCGGGTGCGGGGACCCGAAATACTACATTTCCCACAATGCACTGGGCTCGCGTGGCCTTCGTTTACATGCCCACCCCTCAGGCATTTGGCTGATATCAAACTCCATTAGGTGGCGGTAATGCACATATATGTTTGCCAACCGCCATAAAACTCAAAGAAGAAGAAGAAGGCTTCGACAATAAAACAAGAGAACAAGAAAAAATCGAAAATACATCGAAAATAAAATTGCACCAAATTGCACCAAATTTAAACCGATGTATATATGTCGGGAGATGTCTTCATAAAAAAAAATTCATGCATTTTAAGGCATTTTCGTAGGAGTTACGCGCATCTGATGTTGTAACTATTTTCTGTAAAAATGTGTAAAAATGGGTACATTGCTCAGCGTTGATTTCCTTACTTCAACTCACCTACTACTAGATGTAAAATTTGACGAGCTTTCCAATGCCGCCAGTCCCGTGTCTTTTGGTGCTTCCGTTCCAGAGATATGGTCTCTTGGCAAGGAGCTATGGAAAGCTAACCTAGCTACAGTATGCCTTGCGGTTGAACAAGATGGCTGCCTTTTGCTTTTCGTCGAGAGCTCTGAAGGGGCGTGGAGGACCTCTAGAGGCGGGACCATGGCTCACAAGACTTGTAGTTCATAGGCGCTCAAGTTCCGCAAGCGGGGAGGGAAGCCGGGTGACGCGTAACGCGTCATCCGGCTTCCCTAAAAATGTGAGAGATGCCTGATAGGACAGGCAGTGAAGCTCCAATTTCAAAAATTTCAACGGATTCGAAAACCTTAGGGGCGTGAGATTTAATATATATTCATATTCCCCACGGTAAAGCCGTCCTTTAAGTAAGATCAGGTATATGTAGGCTACTTTACTGAGTATTTATTTTTAACTTTTTTACATTTACTCCCTACATTTTAAGCCAAATTATGTACTTTCTACACCTTACATTTTCAAAACAGGCTAGTTACTTTAGTTTTAATGCAAACAAACAAACATGATGTAGCTGTTGTTTGTCTCTCTCTTCTCGTGCTCTCCCAGTTGTCACGCATTATGTGCACCTTTTTGGTGGAAAAATCAGATCACACAAACTATTAAACAAGTATCTTTATACACCTTAAAACATGTTTGGAGGGGATCTTTCAAGTTTAATAGTCTTTGCATGATATTAATGTGATGTGAGTTTCAGTTAGCTTTGCACAGAAACAGCCGGTAGAAATACTTTGATACTTTATTACATTTCAGAGCCTGTATTTTTTTAAACTTTGACTTGAGTAAACAAGTTGAATCAGTAGGCTACTTCTACTTAGACCAGTCTTTTCTTTACACAAGTAACTGTACTTGTACTTAAGTAAAGAGTGTGTGTACTTTTCCCATCTCTGCCTGCAGTGTAAGATTCATGGCTCTCAATCAGTCTGCCCTGCCTCCTCATGAGAGCAATACTGTAGTTCTGCATGATAATGATTTCATTTCATTGATTTATATCAGGACAGATACACAACGTATAACATGTGTCAACATCTTATGACATGTAGCATAGGCATAGCATTTATAGCCTAGGCGCATTTGCAGTGCCCGTCCCTACATGTTATTAAACGCACCTGTTAGAAGCAAAGTACATTAAAAGGCAGTAAAATATACAGTAAACATAAACAAGGATATCATAAAATCACACAATCATGGAGCAACACAAATAATCATATACAAAAGATATAAACATTATATAGGTCATAACCCACACACCCACAAACAGTCAATTGTGGGACCATTGGTAGTTATTCTTCAGTAACTCCTTTATATTGGTTTTAAAATTCTCCCAGCTATGATCCTGTTTAATGTGTGTGGGCAGACTTCCACATTTGGACCCCTGTACAGTGAGGGCTGTTTGTCCTATAGGGAGGTTTTCCAGAGCGGCACTTTGCAGTTCCCTGCAACAGCACCTCTGGTGGCTGTGCCCGAAGCCCCCCGAGGTTTGACCATATCACAGAGAACATGAGCATGAGCTTCTGTCTGTTTCAGAAACCATCATTTCACATACAGTAATAATGTGTTTGTTTGAGAAACTATGGAAGATTCAGTGTTATTTGTCTGACAAATAAAGACAAATAAATTAGCCTCAGATTCATTTCCTTCTCAGTATTTGGAATATTAGTTATTATAGTCGTTAGTATAGTATTACTAAACTGTTCCCTTGTTACACATAATGACCAGATTTTCATTTTGATAATGTCCTTATTCATTTACTCTTTCTGCTAATCACCAGCACACTCAAGTGGAGAGCAGTCTAGTCAAGTCAAGTTGATTTTTGTAACAGCGTTGTGTTGATGGTAGTTGCAACAACCCATGTTAAGAGGGCTTGCCCAGGGGTGTGTTCGAACTGCCGACCTCCTGCTTCCAAAGCGCACACGCTAACCACTACAACAAGAGAGCTAGCTCCCTTGGTGGAGCTGATTAACGGGCCTTTATACTGGGGGAGTGAGTTTAACCAACTTCCTCGCTACCACTCAGGACTCACGAGGACTCACATTCATTCGGTTACATTTGTATAGCTAATTCACAAGCATGTCTCAGAGAGCTTTACAGAAAATATGTCTAGCTAAGTCTCGTTAAGCACAATAAACATAATTAAACAATCGTATATGAGAGGGGGGGGGATGGGGGGAGAAGGGACAGAGAGCGAGCAGAACAAACAGGGTATACTGGGCCTGGGCGATACGGTTAAAATCTATTTCATGATAATCTCAGGGGTCAGTTTGGAAACAATGTATTTGTTTAGTAATCCAATTATCATATATTATAATTACCTGGCAATTGTCATATCATCACGATATACGATGCCACTTAAAGACAAAAAATGATAGTACTGAAGTATCGCCCAGTAGCCTATAGGGCATACATACAGCTGTTACTCATTTTGACTGGCCACTCCGCCGTAGCACCAGCGCCACACATGTGGTACTTTCCCCCACTTTGCCACAAAGACCTGCAAGGTGGATCTCTTTGCAGTTGTGCAAAGTCCCGGAAAGTAGGTTTTTCGTGCAATGACACCGCCACCGAGGCAGCAGCGGCACACCGGAACCGGCGGCAGGGCAGCCAAACCAAACGAGCAACAACTGCAGACAGACATGTGACTATACAGTCTGACAACACCGGCCTTCCCTCTGGCGCACACACAGCGTTGGCCATACGGCACTTAACTCAAACCACTTCCATTTACAGCCTTCAAAATAAAAGCATACAGTGCTTTGTAGTATGGCGTAGCGTCATATTAATAATAATAATAATAATAATAATAAACAAGAATAATAATACTGACTTCAAAAGTTCCCCGGGGTGAAATAATCAGGAGGGGTCATGTGGGCGTGACTTCCAGTATATTTCAATATACTATATATCTACACTTAAAACAATGACTCAAGTAGCTTGATTTTAAATGTCAGAAGTGTAGGCTACTTTTTGAGTTGATTGAGTTGCCTCCTATCTGGCTCTGAGTGATTTAAGATTATTTTGGTAAGAATTTACGCAGCACAGAACAGTGTATGTTTTTATTTTGAAGGCTGTAAATGGTTGTGTTCAGTGCCATTTGTGTGCCCCTGCTGGGGAAGGGGAGGACCTGGCCTCTTTTGTTTCTAAGTTGAAGTAGCCTCCGTCCGTCAGCGATCCACTGCCTATCCAAGATGGCTGCATCTGTATGTTCAGTAGCTCCTGCAGTTTCTGCTTGTATCAAAGCATCTCTGATGTTGACTTCACCTGTTTGACAGTAGAGTATGCCTGGTCCTGATCCATGGTGGCTGGATTGAGGCTCTGGTAGGTGGAGTCTGGATTGGATTTAGAGGCTGGAGCAGACTTCTTCTTGGTGGGAATCTGCAACAAACAAGGTGAAGTTTAGCAAGGTGACAAGACAGGACAGCACACCTGGCTCAAATACAGTGGGAGCCATGTATCTGTTCTGCATTAACACGACACATTCTAAACCACACATGGGCATCTAAATCCGGCCCTCAACGTTCTCAAAAGAAAACAAAACAACCCCCCAAAAATCAATAAAAGGCAGCATTATGTTAATACATCTGCAGGTGAATGTCTACAATGAGCCTGTACTGCTGTTTAACTCCATTCCAACAGAGGCCGCTGTCTACAGTTAGATTGGACTAAAGGCCTCAAGTTGACTCTTGCTCAACTTCTCTCAAGAGAGCCTGGTACCCATTACCAAAGAGCGTGGAAGGAAAGAGACGACACTCCGGCCATTTTTGGAAACAGAATGCGCCTCGCAGTGGTCAGCTGCGGTAGCGCTGGCCCCTATAATCAGCCTCTCTAAACAGTAACTCAACGGGAGAACACTCTAAACTTTGGGGATTCACATCTTTTCCGGGCATACTGCAAATCTTGATTGAAGTGGTGTAGTGCAGGGATGTAAAACAACAACCATATTGTGGAAACTAAGCAAAATTTTTCATTTTATTTTTTTTATTTTTTTCAAGATAAATAGCTAATGAAAAGGACCCGAGGTTCAACTCCAGTTGAGTTACTGTTTAGAGAGGCTGATTCTAGGGGCCAGCGCTACCGCAGCTGACCACTGGAGGTTCTTTTGGCGCTGTCACGTTTCCAAAAATGGCGGAGGCTGCTGGGCGCTGATGTTGCAATGGGGCAATATGGAGCTGCCATTTCTTTCCATAAAAGTTTTTTGCCATTACTACAGACAGAAAGACCCACCCCGTGTTCTGGTGCTCTTTCCGCTTTGTCCTCCATAGAAGGATGGTTTTATATGATGTTAGTTCATTTTATTTGTGTAGCTACATAGCTAGATAACGCGCATCACATTTATTTACGTTACTATGATGCCCTATTTTCAGAGCAGAATTACTTTTTTTGGGCCGTTCCCCGCATTTCTGCCGGAATACCAAGTGTGTTTGCACCGGATGACGTGGTGCTACGCTTTTGGCCCCAGACTATGCTCAACTCAAGTGGCAGGTTAGTAACGTAGTAGACACACATTCTTAAATGTTACAATACAGAGAGATGCAAGGGCTTTCATCAATGGGTGATGGGCTCAATCACCATTGTGTTAAATCACTTGAGGATATATAGTGACTTTACAGATATTTATTTGCATTAAAATCTTCGTATTCTCACTTTAAATTAAGTTTCTGTGTTATCTTTGTTTAATCTGCCAAGGACCTGTCAGGGATCCACCACAAATTCAAGGTGGCTGCATCTGTATCTTCAGTAGCTCCTGCAGTTTCTGCTTGTATCAAAGCATCTCTGATGTTGACTTCACCTGTTTGACAGTAGAGTATGACTGGTCCTGATGATCCATGGTGGCTGGATTGAGGCTCTGGTAGGTGGAGTCTGGATTGGATTTTGAGGCTGGAGCAGAGTTCTTCTTGGTGGGAATCTGCAACAATGTGAAGTTTAGCAAGGTGACAAGACAGGACAGCACACCTCAAATACAGTGGGAGCCATACATCTTGCATGTAGCCTACATCTGTTCTGTTTTAACACGACAAACTCTAAACCACACATGAGCAAGATTCAGCCCCAGGGCCGGACCCCGGCCACTGGACCATCTATCATCTCAATCTGGCCCTCAACGTTCTCAAAGGAAAACAAAACAACCCCCAAAAAATCAATAAAAGGCAGCATCATGTTAATGGTGGCTTGTGACCCTGAGATACCTGCTGAAGATGCAGAAGGGTTCTCAACAATGTGGATGCTCTGACCACCCTTCACCAAGGAAGACCACCATCAGGAGAAACCAACTGACAGCACCATACAGTGGCAGCCATCTTGAATTGGCACTCCCAGCTGGATCCCAGCCAGCTGCCAGGCGGCTGCCTTGCAAGGAACTGAACTTTGTTATACCATAAGGGACCCTGCTTTGGAGTAACTAAGAATAAGTATATTCAGTTAAATTTCTGTGTTATCTTTGTTTAATCTGCCAAAGACCTGTCAGGGAGGCGCTGCCAATTCAAGTTGGCTGCATCTGTATCTTCAGTAGCTCCTGCAGTTTCTGCTTGTATAAAGCATCTGTGATGTTGACTTCACCTGTTTGACAGTAGAGTATGACTGGTCCTGATGATCCATGGTGGCTGGATTGAGGCTCTGGTAGGTGGAGTCTGGATTGGATTTAGAGGCTGGAGCAGACTTCTTCTTGGTGGGAATCTGCAACAAACAAGGTGAAGTTTAGCAAGGTGACAAGACAAGACAGCACACCTCAAATACAGTGGGAGCCATGGAAACAGTCCTACATCTTGCATGTACCCTACATCTGCATTAACACGAAACACTCTAAAGTTTAAAACACACATGAGCAAGATACGGCCCCAGGGCCGGACCCCGGCCACTGGACCATCTATCATCTCAATCTGGCCCTCAACGTTCTCAAAGGAAAACAAAACAAACCCCAAAAAATCAATAAAAGGCAGCATCATGTTAATACATCTGGAGGTGAATGTCTACAATGAGTCTGTACTGCTGTTTAACTCTATTCCAACAGAGGCCGCTGTCTACAGTTAGATTGGACTGGCTCTTGTCAAAGGAAGGCACGGCACGCAACCTTATTCCCCACTGAAGTCAGCTGCTGTGGTTTCCCAGCAACATCAGTGTGATATTTCTTACAGAAGGTCGGCTTAGAACCCAAACAACTGAAGGAAGCCACTGGGAAGATGGAGCCATGGCATCTGAGACCATCTCAAGATGGTTGTGTTGACGAGAGCCCGCAGTTGGAAACCTTCTGCAAGCAAAGGCTAATTTCCTCTTTGCTGCCCCCCTCAGGTGAGGTGTAGCCTACAGGCTAAGGGACAAAACGCTTGTGAACCTACCTGCTGAAGATGCAGAATTGTTCCCAACAATGTGAATCCTCTGACCACCCTTAACCAAGGAAGACCACCATGAGGAGGAACTGGCAACACCATACAGTTGCAGCCATCTTGAATTGGTGCTCACAGCCAGATCCCAGCCAGCTGCCAGGCGGCTGACATGCAAAGAACTGAACTTTGTTACGCCATAAGGGACCCTGCTTTGGAGTAACTAAGAATATATGTATTGTTTATTAAGAGGTTGAATTGGTTAAACTTAGGATAAGTTGAGTTGAGTCAAGTTAAGTTAAGTATATTAAGTTAAGTTTCTGTGTTATCTTTGTTTAATCTGGCAAGGACCTGTCAGGGAGCCGCTGCCAAATCAAGGTGGCTGCATCTGTATCTTCAGTAGCTCCTGCAGTTTCTGCTTGTAGCAAAGCATCTCTGATGTTGATTTCACCTGTCTGGCACTAGAGGATGACTGGTGCTGATCCATGGTGGCTGGATTGAGGCTCTGGTAGGTGGGGTCTGGATTGGATTTGGAGGCTGGAGCAGAGTTCTTAAAGGTGACACTCTGCAACAAACAATGTGAAGTTTAGCAAGGTGACAAGACAGGACAGCACACCTCAAATACATTGCGAGCCATGGAAACAGACCTACATCTTGCATGTATCCTACATCTGTTCTGTATTAACACACACTTAACACTTTAGATCCTGCTCAGGTGTAAATAGGCCACCCTTCTCATAATTATATATATATATATATATATATATATATATATATATATATATATATATATATATATATATATATATATATATAGCCCTGGTAAAACATATATGTAGACATCAGGATGTAAATAGTTAAAGTAAAAATAAAGTTAAAAATGCATAAATACAGTTTAAATATGTATGCATGGATAAAATAAATAAATAAATATAAAACTGTACATGGATGATAAAATGTATAAAATAGAAGTCATGCTGTTTACAGCTTTAAGAGTCAAAGTTTGGAGTTCATGCAAATGACCATATAGTTTGTTTGTTCATTCAAGGATTAAACTCGTGTAGTCAGACGATCAGCCTAACTTGCTTTGTAGCCTAATCTGTCCATCATTGGTTTTCTTTAATGTAATTGGAAGTCGTAAATCAAACAGCCAACCCAAGTCCAGTCTCAGGGTTAGGGGCGGGTCTTAGTGGTGAGCTGAGCATCTATCGGAGTTGGGGAATGACAGAAGCAATTTGTTGCCATTCAGAGAACAAGAGATATTTTACTGAGAGCATTTCGTTCATAACTCAAGGGTTTGACGACCAGTTATCCTGTGGTTTTGGACGTTGTGTTATCTACAAGAGGTAAATACGAGTCTGTGTGTTGTTTTATATGCTGTAACTGAATGTTAGAAGTCGGGATGTTCGATATTGGCTTTTTTACCGATATCCGATATCTGATAATGTCCAACTCTTAATTTCCGATACCGATATCAACCGATATCAACCGATACCGATATAAGCGGGCTTTTTTTTCACCAAAATTTCACGTAACAAGTTACATAATGTAGCTTAATGTAGCTGAAGAGTTTAATATATAATATGCATGTTGTGTTAAAGTTGTAAGTGTTAGAGAAGCGAGCTTGTGACCAGAAGGTCGTCGGTTCAATCCCCGGGACCGGCAGGATAAATCTGGGTGGGGAAAGTGAAAAGGCAGCGCTTGCCCCTCCCTCATTACCACCACTGAGGTGCCCTTGAGCAAGGCCCTTAACCCCAACCGCTCCAGTGGAGCTGCTCAGTGGCCAACAGATCAGACTGTGGTTGTACTGGTCAGCTTCCAGGTATGAATGTGTGTGTGAATGTGAACAGGGCACTCCTGAAAAAGAGAGCATTGCTCTCAGTGAGACTCCCCCTGTATTAAAAAAAAAAAAAAAAAAAAAATATCGGCATGAAAACCGATACCGATATTTTCCGATATCGATTTTTTTTATGCTAATATCGGCCGATAATATCGGTAGGCCGATAATATCGGACATCCCTAGTTAGAAGTGTAAAAACGATGTTTTGTTGCTAATAGCGTTTAGCCGTTAGCAGCTAAATCGTCATTAGCATTGCAGTCGAACTGTTAGCTTTGCATTTGAAGCAACTGGTTAAGACAAGCTACTGCTAAATCGCCATGAAATAGTGTTTGGACTAGTTGCTTAGCTGATATATTTGATTCAGGAGACGGACAGTGGTCACTGAGAGAGAACGGACCAGGAAAGCTCTGTTTGGACCACATGTGGGTGTGCTGCTGTTGGACTGCCGCTGCTGTTTATTCTGCCATTCTTCTGCCATCCCCGTTTGCCATTCATCTGCCCCATCCATCATCTGCCCCTACTTCCATGAACTACCCCCCTCTGATTAGTCCCTGGTTTCCGTGAGTACTGACTGCATGTGCCTTTTGTTTTACCTGCTTGTGTGAACAAGTGAAGTGGCCATTACAGTTTTCAGGCCTCCATGCTCCTAAGCTACACTCAGGCCTGCAACAGGGGTTTCTGGGTTTGAGTGAGTGTGTGTGTGAGTGTGGGCCCACAGTATATTTTCGAGGTGTATTGTTTTCAAAGAGGTTATACATAATAGTAATTGGACATATAAATTAGAGGTAACGGTTAAATCAATAACAAAGTATTGGAATATAAATAGATAAATTAATAATAATTGTTGTTTGTCAATTGTCCATATTATTTTATTTGCATTTGTTTTATATGTGATCCGAAGCACTTTTTTCTACATTTTGTTACCTATAGTAATAAATCCCCACGTTTTGGGTTTATTGCAGTTAAAGCATACTTGTGTAATTCATATATAAGTAATTCATATTTGGCTAATAAATATTTGTTTAAAAAGGTAGACTAAAAAGACACAATATACAACAACAGGGATATATATATATATATATATAAACTTTATTGGAGGCACCGCCAGTTGTTTTAGTTTTATGAATAAGAGTGAATATTTAAAGAACAGGTATAGTGTATATATATATATGTTAGTGTTAGAAACCATGGAAACCAACAATGACATTAGAAAAAGTAGAAGAAAAACTCACCTGCAAGTTTCTGCTACCTGAGTTTCCCCTGGGGTTCGAAGCTGTGGACAGACAGTACACAGGTTTGTGTGTGTGTGTGTTTGAGGTGGGGGCACTGTATAGTAATACTATTGCATACTGTGGGGGACAGTGGGCTAACGTAGACTTCAGAATTGATGGAAACCTTTTTAACGTCAGAAGGCTTCAAGTAGGGCTGGCACGGATCACAGATAATCCGTGACCCGTATGGATCAGCCCCCATGGTTCGGAACACGGTTCGGAATGTCTGTGGTCCACGGACCCCCCCCCCCCCCTTTTTTTTCCGCTGCATTTAACGTTTAACGCTAGTGTATGAGAACGCCTGCAGCGCAGCCAGACACAGACAGGCATCATCATGGCGAGCAATGGCGAAAAATCTGTGATCCGTGGCTCAAAATCCGTCATGCGATCTGAACCGTGGGTTTTCTGATCCGTGCCAGCCCTAGCTAACATGTGAGCATGTCATGGAGCTACAGGATGCAGATGACTGTGCAGTTGTGGTCGACACACCGGAGGCACTGCAAGCTACCCTCACAGCTGCTGCAAGAGCATATGGCAGGCTGCATCTCTCTGTACATGTGGCAAAGACCAAAGTAGTATGCTAGTGGGCATCTACTACCCTATCTCATTTACCAGCTTTCACCATCTCTGACAAACCACTTGCAATAGATTCAAGATTCAAGATCCTTTATTGTCATTGTCATTTTCACAACAACGAAATTGAAGTGCATCCTCTGCAGTGTCAAAGGTTAAAAAGGGAATGTAAAAACAGTCCATAGACAGAGACAAGGACAACAAGGACAGACATCATATACATAAATGGTAAACAAGTAATAATAAGAAAGCAATCAGTCATTCAGTGTTCATTCTGGGCCTTCCTCCTATTGCACGTTGCCACGAATTGCACTAAGAAAGAGCAGCTAAAAAAGGGGGGGGGGGGCAAAACGCCCCTAGTACATCTAAACAGCATTCAGTGCAATTATTGCTCTAGGAAAGAAACTGTTTTTTAGGCGGTTTGTTCTCGCTTTGATCGCCCTGTGTCTCCTGCCCGAGGGCAGCAGCTCGAACAGGTCGTGTCCCGGGTGCGATGGGTTGCCGAGGATCTTTTTTTACTTTTTTGAGGCAACGGGAGCTGTAGAGGTCTTCCAGAGTGGGAAGAGGGCAGCAATAGCGGAATCTTCCAAATACCAGGACAGTTTCCTCTCTGACGAGTGCAGCATCGAAAGCGAGATACAAAACAGGCATCGTCTTTTCTTTTCTTCTTTTTTACCTTTATTTAAACAGGGGGAGTCTCACTGAGAGCAATGCTCTCTTTTTCAGGAGCGCCCTGTTCACATTAGCCGTTTTCCCACATGCGTACCGGAAAATTACCTGTAAGTCAATATCGGACATTTCCCTTCACACTTCGGCTCGCGCATGTGGGAATCTATCAGCGAATTTTCCTGTATGTTGGGGGGGGCGGGGGGAGGGGGGAGCTTATTTGGGGGGTCGGCAAAACTCGAAATAAGTTCGCTTGTCAGTTGTCACACAATAAATCACACTCGTTTGACTTAAGAGCAGCGTCAAGCCGCCAGCGTAATCAACACAGCCGATTTCCCCCTCCCCTCTCTGCTCGAGAGCAGCAGCCACAGACAGACACAGCGAGAAAGGCTTGCAAGCTGCTCAACGCTTGTATGTATGTAGAGAAAGCAGACTGGCTTCGTTTGATGTGTCCGCGGTTGCCTTCGGAAATCAGCAAGCTGACATAGGCTACTGCTCTTATTAGGCTATCACAAGATCATTTCGCCAGTTTGCTTTAATGTGCGCGAATGATTAGATTATGCCCGCTGGAACATTAAGCAACGTGTGTAGGCTACTCCTCGCCCATGATTGAAGGACCGCTGTCGCGGAAAAATGACTGGAACCGTTTCCACTTGCGTCCCCTTAAGAGCATACCGGTCTTCTGACTGGGTCGAAAGTGGTGAAATGTCGGGGACGACGGGGTCGCGCTTATACCGGCACGGCGCCTTTCTCACATGCAGGCATTACACCACGTTCCGGTCATTTTGCGGTACAAAGCGCATGTGGGAAAAGGGCTATTCAAACACACATTCACACCTGGAAGCTGCACCAGTACAACCACAGTCTGATCTGCTGGCCACTGAGCAGCTCCACTGGAGCGGTTGGGGTTAAGGGCCTTGCTCAAGGGCACCTCAGTGGTGGTGATGAGGGAGGGGCAAGCGCTGCCTTTTCACTTTCCCCACCCAGATTTATCCTGCCGGTCCCGGGGATTGAACCGACGACCTTCCGGTCAGCTCACTTCTTTGGCAGACTCAGGAGAAGTCTTTCCAAATAAAGACCTCAACTTCTACACCAAAATATCTGCTTAGCTGGCAGACGTCATGACAACTCTCCTCTCCAGCTGTAAGGTGTGAACGCTGTACGGTCCCACCTCAGGATGCATGAGGCCTTCCATATCAGATGTCTGCAACACATCCTGAGGATAACCTGGTGTGACCAGGTGCCCCATAATGCAACACTCCACAAGACCAACTGCAGGCTACCACCAACACCAAGCAAGTGAAGCAAGTGTGTGGCTAAAAGGTGTGTGTGTGTGTGTGCGTGCGTGTGCATGCGTGTGTGTGTGTCACTCACCATCATTGTCCCTCTTTGTCTTCTTCCACTTGTAGAGCAGCAGTAGACTGACGGTCAGCAGCACAACCACGACCCCCACTGTCACACAGATCACCAACACCTGCAAGTCAACTGGGTGAGAGACTTAGAGGGAGAGTGGGGAAGATGGGAGAGAGAGAGGGGGGGGGTTTGGGCAGAGAGAGCAGGTTAGGGCCATATTATTATTATTATTATTATTATTATTATTATTTGTTTTGACAAAAATGCTTAAAAACAGGCTTCAGACTGCCCAGAACAAATTGATGAGGGTAATATTGAAACTGAGCCCTCGGTCGCACATTGGCAGGAGCCATTTTAACTCATTCACCGCCAATGACGTCTTTGACGTGTTATCAGAAATAGCCCTCCCCGCCAATGACGTGTTTGACGTGTTTTTGTTTTTATTACTGCAGGGCGTATTTCAAACACTTACCCAGCCTCTGACATAGTATCATGTCCCTACCATCTAAGACAACACGTGAACAAACACATACCGCAGCTGTTGTTTTGAAATTGAGCAAGAGGAAAAGCAGAAAACGGGTAACGCTTCCTTGTGCAGACAGGAGAAACGCCATTGAAACGCGCCTCGGCGCACTGCACGAGCTGGAGTCGCCTTCCTCTGTGCCAGCCCGGAGAAAACGGGAGAAAGTAATCAAGAGATGTGTTTGATCATCGGAGGAATGAGGAAATGATCGATCAGTTTGCGAGGGCGGTGAGGACGTGTTGAATAGCCGAGGGGAAAACGGGAACGATTTCAGGGAGGATATGACAGGGAGACATGGACGAGGACGGGTGGACCAGAACATAAACAAAATAAACACACAACAGCAAGGCACAAGCCAGAAGCGGCAGTCACAGCAGCCCGCTGTCCTTTCTCAAGAGCTATTCAGTTGGTTCATGAAATCGCTGGGCTGCGTGCCCTCCAGTGTTGCTCCTGGCCAATCCCAGCGCCACAGGGCGTGGTTATTGCTTATCCTATGTGGGGTTAGAAATCTAAAAGGGGGATCGTGTGTGTGTGTGTGTGTGTGTGTGTGTGTGTGTGTGTGTGTGTGTGTGTCTGTCTGTCTGTCTGTCTGTCTGTCGGTGTGTCTGTCTGTCTGTCTGTCTGTCTGTCTGTCTGTCTGCACACTCACTCACACCCAGTGAACTGTATTGTTGAATGTAAAAAAAAAGCACTTCATGTGTATATATATATATATATATATATATTTTTTGTCATTTGTGTCCTAACGAATAATATTTACATGTCTGATGTCAATACAGTTCAAAATAAAAGAATTGAGAGTGAGTTCTGCCTGAGATTGTGCCCTTTTACAAAAATTGCCTTTTCTCCTGTTTATTTTCTCAGGGAGACATTTTGGGTAGAAAACAGGGTGTATATAAATGGCTATAAGTAGAGTACAGAACATGCTAAAAGCTCACTTTTTTTTCCTGGTGAACCCAGAGACGTACATCTTCATTTTGAGGTATTGCAAATCACTCTGGTGCTAATAGATAATTTACTGTGGGTCTTGAAAGATGACCAACAATTATGAAAATCTTTGGCCTGTGCTAAATATTGGCAGTCCTAAACTGGCGGTGAATGAGTTAAAATTCTCAGCTGGATTCCAGTGGAGGCTCAGCCACGGGAAAGGGTAGACTTAGCATGGTCCACAAGATCATTTATGGCTCTGTCCCCGAGTTCTTACACAAGTATTTTACTCATGTCAGGGAAGCTCATATTGTTTTTACTAGATCCAGTGTTGCTAACCTGTGCTTGTATCCACCTTATTTTTGGCGGCCATGATGCACCATGGGTGCTGCTTCCTTCTGCTGTCCTCTTCCCCTGTTACGTCTAGCTTGACACAACACAGCCCGTCTAATGTACCCGTCTGTAAACGGTGCAGCTGAGCTGATAAATGCAGACTTGTTCAACGAGCAACAGGTTAGCGGATGTGATAAATAACATTATTAGGCTACATTCCCAAAACGAGTGTTATTTTGTGACGCGCAAACTTTTAACGTCGGAGTTCGACAAGGAAATGCGATGCGAGGAGGCACATGTCAAGCCAGCGTAAACACAGCTGCTCACGTTCTAGACCGGATATTGCTCCCAGAATTATTTTACAGCGGGAGCCTCACAAAAATAAGGTGGATAGGTTCAAAAATCTCACTGGCAAAGGTACCTTTTCTTACATTGGAGCCTCCGAGTGGAACAGCCTAGACTTGCACATCAAATCTGTTCGCATCCTGCATAGTTTAACGGTTAAACTATGCAGGATGCGAACAGATTATGGGTTAAACTTTAACCCATTGATACCTGATGCAGCATTTGCGTGTATATCCCTCATTTGTGTGTGTATCCCTTTAACCCTAGAACACTAACGTGATTTAAAGTCACACCATCACTAACGTCGGGTGTATTTCACCCGATGCAATATACCCCATAAAACATACTTCTCATCAAAATATCTTAAAGTACAACAATACATGGCAAAATTTTGTTTTTTGTTTTTAACTCATTGAGTGCCATGGACGTCTTTCGACGTCCAATTAAATAGTGACGTAGAGTGCCACGGACGTCTTTCAACGTCCAATGCGTTTTTTGACGGTGGGACGTCGATCAAAGCCTTCCGCAGCTCCTGTCTGTACAACTATTGTAGCTATTGGAGGTCTATAACCTATTTTACAGAACCCTTAGGTGGCGACAGTGCTCTCCAGGTTAACAGAAAGGCAGAGAAAAACAGAACGCAACACCCAGACAGACCCAGGCAGCAGGACAGGGTTGGCAAACGCAAGCCAGAATATCCGATGCCCACCAGCAGCAAATCAAGACCAGCAAGAAGCTGCAACCAGCAGCGCACGCAGGGGCCAGCGCTGCTGGTTGCAGCTAAAAATATTATTCTGCCAAACAAAATTCCCTGGCCTTCACTGTTTTATTGAAGGAAATTATTTTTGAGGTGTGACTACATCAGAAAATTAGCTTCAGAGTCAGTGATGTGTTTGAAATGTTTAATTTCACAAAAGGGCCATTATCTCAGCTTCTAGAAAAAAACTGCTCTTTTTTGTTAAATCAAGCTATCTTCTCCGGCTGATAACTAAAGAACGGAAAATGATATCAATAAACCTGTTTTTGCTGATGATAGAAAAGAGTCTCATCGTTCTTTTTGCGTGTTCATTGTTTACATAGTAATATCACACAATATTCTGTGGGCCTCGAGAAATCACTGAAAAAAGCTCTGAAACTCTGGCACTGGGAGCGTCCGTTCTCCAAAAGTGGCTGGCACTCAATGAGTTAAATGTGAAATATCACAAAAAACACAAAAAAGTTTATTATGGGGGACACTATAAAAAATCTGTAAAATTCGGGAAAAATTAGGTAATCGTTCCAACCCCCCCCCCCCCCCCCCCAAAAAAAGGAGCTCCCAACTTCTCCTTCGGTCCACCCATTCATGGGACTTGTGTGGTGAAAATCACCACACAAGTCACCACAATACCATTAACCCTAACCCAAAGATATTTTACGCTCTATCACTAATATAAAGTCGGGTGAAAATCACCCGAACACGTAGCCGGTAGAAAAAACCATGAATGGGAGCAGGGAAACAAACCTACATTCAATGACGTCAGTGAGCATCGTGAAGGTACCTAAGAACCCGCCCACCTCAGACAGCAGCAAGACAATGAAAATCACGTGAATTAAATTGTCCGGGTGAAAATCACTCGACGTTAGGGTTCTAGGGTTAAGACCTTTAAGTCTTAAAGGGATACACACACAAATGCTGCATCAGGTATCAATGGGTTAAAAACCTTAACTAGAGCATGGCTGTTGGATAAGGTGCCTCATAGTGTCTCCCTGTTTTATATAGTTCTCCCATTTTGTTATCTTGTATTGCTTTTTAATTGACTTTTATCTGTCTATTTTCTATCTAATTCTTACCATTGTTTGATTTCTATTGCTCCCTTAATGTTGTATGTTTTCGTATGTCTCGTTTTTTTGGCATACATTATTAAATAGGTGCACTGAATACCCAGGTATTTGAACTAAAAGAAAAGAAAAGTCATTTTTGGGTTCAGCTCCACTTTAAACTTTATTTGGTCATTTATCATACATTTTTGTTTTTCTACCCATGGATGGATTACTGGACGGACCAACGGGGCACTGGCCCAGAGGCCCATGAGCTCAGGAGGGCCTTAACCCAGAGCTCATCAGACACCCCCGCCCCCTCACCCCCCTCACCCCCGCTTCTATGAAACAACATTTCTCTGATCTGTGACACAGGGAGGTGTGACAATGCCTCTTCTTCTACCTAACCTCATCCTGTTTAACAGAGCTCTCTGTTTCTCAGTATTGCTCAAGGTTTCCTGCCTGTCAGTCTCTCTCTCACACACTCACATGCAAACATCACATGACTCAAGCTGTTTTTTCTCTCCAGAAGCTGTTGTCTCAGGCTGGACTAGATCCAGAATGCTGCTGCATATCTTCTGATAAGAATTAGGAAATATATCATATTTCTCCATACTGGCATCTCTGCACTGGCTCTGTGTAAAATACATAATATAATTTAAAATCCTTCTCCTCACCTACAAGGCCCTTAATGGTCAGGCACCATCATATCGGAGCTCATAGTACTACTACTACTCGTGGTTCATAGAGTTCTGAGAAGTAGAATGGGAGGCAGAGCCTACCAGAACTATCTTCCAGTCTCGGTCCCGGAGGCAGACATCCTCAGTCTCCACATTTCAGAGTAGACTTAAAACTTTCCTCTTCGATGAAGCTTATATTTAGGGCCCCTAGTTATTCTGCTATAGGCTTAGACTGCCTTCTCTTCCAATTAAAGGTGAGTTTTCTTCCCGTTAAAGGGGAGTGTTTTCCATGACACAATGGCCCCTATTCTCCCGCAGGCCTTTGGCGCAAAAACTGGCCTTACACGCAAAAAAACGTGCCTTGCGCCTGCCTCGGGAAGATATCAACATGGCTTTAGGCCCCCAAATGCGCTTTAGGCAAACTGGGCATGGCGCAGTCCCAGAATGGGCGAGAATGGGCGTTTCGGCCTTAAATACCGGCCTAATGATATCTTCCTACCTGGCGTTAATTTAGCGCTTTGCGCTTTTGAAAACCAGGCCTATTCAGAGCGCTGGTTGCGTGGAGCGCTCCTCTGCCTCTCCTCTGTCCCTTCTCTCTGTGTCACTCCCTCTCTCTTGCTCATCAGTCTGACACAATATGACTGCTTGAAAAAAACTTCGCCGGTTCTCTCTCTCTCTCAGAAAAAATAAGTTGTTCTACCGTACATAGTATAACGACATGACAGTTTTTTCTAACATGACAGTTTTGAGCCCGTGACATTCAGAGGCTATTGCATCATCCTACCTGTGCAGTGAACGCAAAGAAAACGAGATCATTCTGGGCAAACATTCACTGCCTGGCTTCCTGGCAACAGCCAGACATGTGAAATCTCCCAGCATGCATTGGGCTAATCCATTTCAATAATAAATCGCATCGAAATTAGCCTAAATAGATAGAAAGGTACATCGAAATAGATCTAAATAATTTGTAATGTTCCCACAACATGCTATTGTAGAACATTTCAATATTGGACAAAATAAAATCGCGAAATCCAAACACAACCCTATGTGAAACATATATGTCATCCTGGGCCTATATACTGTATATCCCTCGTCGATTTAACGTGATTTAGATAAGTGACAGCGTAACGCGGTTCTACTGTCATGTGCTATACTGTGATGTCTGCTCCAATAAATTGGCCCTACTTCACACATTTAGTTTTACAATAAAAACTCATTTCTGCAATGACTTTACATAATGTAGGCTATATTTCTGTGCATCATCCTACCTGTGCAGCAGGGGAGAGAAAACGATATCATTCTGGACAAACTTTCACCAATCTAATTAATCTCATCATAGGGATAGGCTATATTTTTCTAGCTGATGCGTTTAGAACATTCTTTTCACTTTGATCTTGCTATAGTGTAGCGTATTTACATGCTTGCAGTATTTAAACTGCAGTTAGATTGGTTTGAGAATAATATGGAATAATAGCCTATATATGGAGACAGACAGGGGATAAAAGGGAGGGGGGGAGATCAGAGCCCTCGGCTTTTCTGAAGCCGGACTGGATCGCTCAGTGGAATTGGAGCTGAAAAGTGAAGCATGTGATTTGTTTACTGCACTTATCCAATGAGCAGATGGTGCATAATTTTACGCTTAAAAGGCGTGGTTGTAATGCTTTAGGCTGCGTGTAGCGCCAACACCAAGATATCGAGTGGGCTGGTCCACGCCCACTGATCTGCGCTGCGCTGGGCGCTCAGGGCAGTTTATAGGCTGATGCAACGATAGGGGCCACTGAGCCCTATCTGCTCTCTCTCTTTGTCTCTCTCAAGCCAACCAGTCAAGGCAGATGGAAGCCCACCTAGGGCCAGCTGCTGAAGGCTTCTTCCCGTTAAAGTGGTCTTTCCTAGGCTGATATGTTGTGTTCTGGCTCACCTTCACAGGCTGATAGTGTCTTGCTTGCAGTGGCGTTGCTAACGTGATTGTTGACCAAGCAGACGAGCTCTCCTGACAGGCCTGGTTTCAGAGTGATGCTGTTCTTCTCATGATCTCCAGAGAGGCGCTCGGTGTTTGTCACTGTGTGTCCATCCAGAGTCCAGCTGTACTGAAGACCGTCCCCCTCACAGGAGCAGGACACCCTCATCCTCTCCTGGGACAGACACTCAGAGAGCAGCAGGGGGGAGGACACACGGGCTGAGGGAATAGACTCACATCAGTTTGCACTTTGACAGAATCAGCAATGCAATCAGTAGGGCCATATGATTTCTGCAATTCAGAAAAAACAGACAGAATCATGGAATGTGGTAATAATCTATCTTCTTCAGGGGTAGCATTAAACCTGCCAGTCTCTAGTGCCAAGGGAAGAGTTCCAGAGCGAATTTTCCGTATGTCCAAATCAAACTTCACATAGGGTTCTACACAGTAACTGTCTTTTATGAGACAAAAGGGTTCTTAGCTTTGGTTTAGACCAGATCTTATCTTATCTTTATACAGAAGAAAGATATTACTCATAGAGGGAGTGCGCTTAGGGGTACCTGACAGAGTTCAGCGCTGAATTTCATGCTCTTCGGCATAGCGCCACCTACCAATACCTTACACACACAACACAATCTTGGGCCGGAGTCCGAAACTAGACTTGAAGGCCGCATAGCGGCCTGATAATCTAGTATTATAAATTATATTAATCACACATATTATTCTCAGTTAAATGACTGATATTGAGTATTCTCATGAATCCAAATTGAGACAGCATGCTCTCTATAGTCGGGTGGGTGGGGGATACATTGGGTGTATGGAGGGAGTGTGTCCATGAACCCCCTGTAATCCTCAAGGTGTCCACATGTTAACATCAAAATTAGTTTTTTGATGTTAACTCAAAATATTGTCGCAAGGGTCTGTTTGGTGGCAATCTTTGCAGCCATCTTGGATTTCCAATGAAAATGGATCATCATCATAACTTTTGAACTATACATACAGAGACAAATGACCAAGAGTTTCTGTGTCATTTTGGCATGAGTTATTGATTGAGAGGGTTATTTTAACTTTTAGCAAGTTTGGTATAGTAAAAATGGCAAAATATGAAATAAGTCGATGTCATTTACACACTTAATATTGCAAAATATTTGCCTACATATCAGTCGGTGAGCCAGTAGGTTTGGGATTAGTGCTCATAGTGATTTTTGGCAATGTATACGCATCTCTAGAGTTAGAAAATATGTGATAGCATTGCACCAGTGCTAACTAAATGTCTGTTATCACTCGATTTACATCCCCATGCAAAACACACTTTTCAAACATGGAGTTTTAACGTGGGTTCAGACAGGACGATCTTGATCCTCACCGGTTCCACAGTCACTGCACTTCTCCTGCTTGCTCACCTGTTAACCTGTCAGCTTCCTTGTGATAATTGAATAATCAGTGGTTGCCTCCTAGTTTCCCATAAGCCAATAGCATAGCAGCACATCACCTCATACACCTTTGCTCACCTGCACTGCTAGCCTATCACATTGTGGCACTCCCCTTAGGCAGCCTATCACATGGTTGCTGTGTGCATAACCACTAC
This sequence comes from Poromitra crassiceps, assembly GCF_964638095.1. Taxonomy (NCBI): domain Eukaryota; kingdom Metazoa; phylum Chordata; class Actinopteri; order Beryciformes; family Melamphaidae; genus Poromitra; species Poromitra crassiceps. Next base: position 33,710,272 of record NC_139645.1, read on the forward strand.
TTTGTGCTGCAAATTGACAAGTGGCTATCATACTGGAATATGTGGCTCATCATTATTACCAATTTCTCCAATTGAGTAATTATTTACCTTGAATGGACAGTTGTAGATTTTGATCTGCGAATGTACCTCCATTTTGATGATAGATGTGAAGGGTATATTGAGCACTGTCAGTCGGGTTGATGTTACTTATCCTAAAAGTTCCATTACTGGGAGTAAAGGAGAATCTGTTTTCTAACATGTTAGCCGTAACCATATTATTTCTCATAAAGAAAACTGTGTGAGCTTTGTTTTTCATCCATTTATAATTATATGATTCAGAGAACTGAGTGACCAGTTGGAGAACGACAGTTCCTCCCAGAGCTCCAAAACATTGAGTTCCATTCTGTCTGCCATCACAGTAGGTTTCTACACCTAAAGACATTCAGAAAAATAAGACACAAAAAATAAATGTCACAATCAATATCCATATCCATAATTTGAGTTGTGGGAAAATATTCATGTATTGAATAGATTATGAAACAGTGTATATGGGTATCTAGTGTCTTTCTGCTCTCCCTGTGAGCAAACTAAGCAGCTGCTTAGAGCCCCACAGCCACCAGGGGGCCCCTGGGTGAAGAAGAATATATGACACAGTGCAGTCCATGTTTGAGGACTGGAGCTCTTGTGCGCTCAAGCTACAGTGAAGATTCTGGAAACTAGACATCCAGACGAAAACGTAGGAACTGACAGTATGCTAGCTCGCTGGCAAGCAGGCAAAAAATAGCTCAACATTTTGTGTTTTTGAGGTAAATGGACTTGACTATTTTCAAACGGGTCCCTTGACCTCTCACATCAAGATATGAATGAATGAATGAAATTGGACTAATTAGAATCAACCACACAAGTCACATGAGTCAGCCATTTCTGACATTATGTCAGCGATATAGGGTTTAAGAGGTCCATGGTCATTAAACACTTCTGCATCCAGTGGAGAAAAAAATCTCTGAATATAATATTCTGGAATTGCAAGTGTTAACTGATAACTGCATATGGTAGCTGGTTCTATGAATACTTCACCGCCTATCTACTGTGAGGCAGGACCCCCAAATTTCCCTTGCTTAGGACCCCCAGATGTAGAGGGCCGGCCATGTCCACACGCCCCACTTTCACTACCACCTAGTGTTGGTTTCCTTAAATTATTGCCACCTTTGATGCAAACCTGTATCATACAGCCAAAATTGTATCCATATAATTTATATTATTTGCTATATAGATTATTGTTTAAAAAATCTTTCTGGTTTCTTTGCTAATTTTTCACTTTGTTTAGAGAAAATCAGGTAAACATTTTGTGTGAACTCAATGGGCCCTATCGTTGCGATCGGCGTAGAAACTGCATTTAAGGCCTAGCGCAGTTAGTGGGTGTGGACCAGCGCACTCGCTATCTTGGTATCGGCGCTACACGCAGCCTCAACCATTATAACCACGCATTTTAAGCGTAAAATTATGCATAGTCCGCTCATTGGAGAATTGCGGTAAAGAGTCACACGCTTGCCTTTTAAGCTCCAATTCCTGGACAAATCCGGTAAAACCAGACAAAGCCAAGCGCTCTGCCCCCCCCCCCACCCCTCCCTTCATCCAGTCTGTCTGTCTCCATATATAGGCTATTATTCCATACTATTATGCTTCTCAAACCAATCTAACTGCAGTTTAAATACTGCAAGCATGTAAATACCCTACACTATAGCAAGATCAAAGTGAAAAGAATGTTCTAAATGCATCAGCTAGAAAAATATAGCCTATTAGATTGGTGAAAGTTTGTCCAGAAAGATATCATTTTCTCTCGCCTGCTGCAGGAAGGATGATGCACATAAATATACCCTACATTATGTAAAGTCATTGCATAAATGTGTTTTTATTGTAAAACTAAATGTGAAGTAGGGCCAAGTTATTGGAGCGAACATCACAGTATAGCAGATGACAGTAGAAGCGCGTTCCGCTGTCACTTATCTAAATCACGTTAAATCGACAAGGGATATATATAGGCCCAGGAGGACATATATGTTTCACATAGGGTGGTGTTTTCATTTCGATGTTTTATTTGGTCCAATATTGAAATGTTCTACAATTGCAGGTTGTGTTACCATTACACATTATTTAGATCTACCTTTATATAGGTTTTCGGCTCATTTGGTTGCTATTTAGTAGCGAAATGGAGTACCACAATGCATGCTGGGACATGCCAGGCAGTGAACTTACAACTTATTTTTCCTATGGGAAGTGTGTTGTGTCTGTCTGAGCGAGGGAGTCAGAGAGAGAGAGTCGTATTGTGCCTGTCAGACTGAGGAGAGAGAGGGAGAGAGTGACACAGAGAAGGGTGACAGAGGGGAGCCAGAGGGGAGCGCTCCACGCAACCAGCGCACTGAATAGGCCTGGTTTTCAAAAGCGCAAAGCGCTAAATTTACGCCAGGTGGGAAGATATCATTAGGCCGATATTTAACGCCGAAACGCCCATTCTCGCCCATTCAGGGAGTGCGCCACGCCCATTCGGCCTAAAGCGCATTTGGCAGCGTAAAGCCATATTGATATCTTCCCGAGGCAGGCGCAAGGCACGTTTTTTAGCGCCGAAGGCCCGTTTTAGCGCCGAAGGCCTGTGGGAGAATAGGGGCCATTGTATGTGTCCTGCTCTGTCTGAAACCTTGGATATTGAACATTGTGGTAAGGCATGAAGAGGTTCCTTGACCATTAGGCCTGACAGGACGACCTCCCATTTTTGGCCTGGCCTGGTCACATTTATATTGATTCAACACAAAACAGCTTAATATTCACGCAATATACAATCATCAATGTATTTATGTGACAAATAGTGAAACAGCTCACCATGAGAGACTCCAAGTAGCACCATCAACAGTCCAATCATAGCTTCCATGTCTCTGTTCACCCTCAGCTGAGCCAGTCGCTGCTTTCAGACTGCCAAAATGTACCATAAAAAATGTCAAAATGTCAAACTGTACCCTCAAAATGTCAAACTGTACCCTAAACAAGGTCAAAATGTCAAACTGTAGGCTACCCTAAAAAAGGTCAAAATGTCAAACAGTACCCTCAAAATGTCAAACGGTACCCTAAAAAAGGTCAAAATGTCAAACGGTACCCTAAAAAAGGTCAAAATGTCAAACTGTACCCTACAAAAGTCAAAATGTCAAACTGTGTCAAACTGTGTCAAACAGTCAAACTGTGTCCCAGGTCACGTGACCTGGGACACACACACACACACACACACACACACACACACACACACACAGATATATATGTGTCTGTGTGTGTGTGTGTGTGTGTGTGTGCACATGTGTGCGTGCGTGCGTGCGTGCGTGTGTGTGTGTGTGTGTGTGTGTGTGTGTGTGTGTGTGTGGCGGCGTGCAAAACCCTTCACATGACACTGCTGCACATTGTTGGTAATGAGCCAAAGGACGAAAATGAGTTTTTCATGTATTTTGAGATTTTGAGTGATTTGGTTACTTTCATCTCCGTAGTACATCATGGTGAATAATTATTTTCATAAAACAAAAGGAAAATTATTTATTTGTATGGTTTTGGTGGACTGCCACTGTAGAAAATACAACCTTGTGGAATGTTTAAAGCCATTTTTCTCACGCTTTACTTTTAGACACATAACACATTAAATACTTATAACTGTTGATCTGAGAGAGCTGCCTTGATCATTCAAAAAGTTATGAATAGCCAGGGGAGAGTTTCTAATTCATGGAAATGTCAAAAAATGAAAATGTCAAATTCCCACCATGTGAAGGGTTTTTGCAGACCGCGCGTGTGTGTGTGTGTGTGTGTGTGTGTGTGTGTGCGTGTGCGTGCGTGCGTGCGTGCATGCGTGTGCGCGTGTGCGTGCGTGTGTCTCCCGGTAGGTCACATGACTTATTGACGTGTCTTGGGACACAACTTCCTCAACAAGCATACTGTATAGAGACGTGTAGTCGATTAGAATGAAAGTAGAATGAATGAATTAGAATGAATTAGTATTTTATGTTGAATGTGTCTAGCTGTTTATATGAAGGAAGTTTATTAAAAAAAATACTGAGGAAAAAAATCAATCAATTTGATATGTCCCATTTACATGTACCTGCAGTACTCTAAGATGGACACCAGAGGCTCCATTACAATCACATTAGATTTGAACACAGCTCTATAGAAAACATGTTTGTTTTGTCGCCATTGGGAACTTCAATGAAATCCAAGTTCTGTATTTGTTGAGAAAAATAGGACCAATAAAACATATCATGAAATGGCACAAAGGTGGATGCTCTTCAGAATCACTTACAAACCCTGTATCAGCCTCACTCGTCCCACAGGCCCTTGGTTTAGTGTGGGGGAGTCCCTTCCCCTTCAGCTCGCTAACCCAACCTTAGCTCACATAGGCTGTAGAAGCTGGATATCCCAAGAGGGCTAGTAGTTTTACTTAAATTTTGACTTCTTGTATCTAGACTTTATTTTAGCCAACCGAGTTTAAAGTACAGGTCACCCTGCTGAGAGCAAACTATCACCCCTGAAAAAGTATAGGTATAGGCTTACCTTCTGTTGTCGCAGGCTCAGAGAAAAGGAAACAAAAAACAAAAGAACGGTGCAGTGTTGGCTTTGTTTCTCTGAGTTTTTAGTAAAGCTATAAGTCCACTACACAACAGTAGACCTACACAACAGCAGCCTACCTGTCAGATGGAGGCTGTCTGACTGAAGAACAGGAAGTGGTCTCTGTCTTTCTGCAAGAGAAGAAGCAACACGTCAGAAAAGAAAAAAAGGTGTGAATTTGCAATAGCTGCACCAACTTCAGCCCCCTATAGAGAGGCAAAGTGACCGCCTACTTCCTGCTTCAGCACTGCACCAGAGATTTTCATCCGCCATTTATTTTCCCATAGACATTTCGTAAAATACTTGTAAAAAATAGTTTTACTTCGTCAAACCAAACGGTTCAGATATATATAGAAACAGGAGAGACCACATACCATTTTTCTCTGACCAAAACGTAAAAAAAAATCATGGATTTAAAGAAAATATTTTTTCTGTTTTTTTTTTTTTTTGGTCAGAGTGAAATGTTCTATGGTCTCTCTTGATTCTAAATATATCTGAACCATTTGGTTTGACGAAGTAAAAAAAAAATTATAAGCATTTTACGAAATGTCCATGGGAAAATAAATGGTGGATGAACATCTCTGGTACAGTGCTAAAGCAGGAAGTAGGCGGTCACTTTGCCTCTCTATATGTGTGAAAACTGTGGCTGCCAGAGGGCGGAGACATATTTGTGGACCGTCCAACCCACCGACCCACTGCCAGAGTGAGCTGTAAAGCTTCTGGTTGCAGCTATGGTTGGCTATTCATGTCTGAGAAGTTTTGCCCGTCATATATAAAACAGTTGAAAAATAAATAAATAAAATAGAGAGGTGTACTGTACTGGGTAGCGAACGGAAGGAGGGATCCTGTAGTATTCATCTGATCACGTCCTGCTCATGACGTGTTTACATTTTGCATTAACAAGCGTTTTTTACGGGGGGCGGGGGGGGGGGGGGGGGGGGCATATGGATAGGAAGGTGCTAGATAGTTTGATTCTAGGGGTGCAGGATTAGTGGTTAGGGGGATATGGCTGGTGTTTGGTGGTGGGAGGGGGGGTGCCATACCCGGCAAAGATGCCATACCCACTAAAGTACATAGCATACATATAATAACAATAAGGGTATCTTTGTTGGCAATGTTTATTGACAAAAGCATTAAAACAAGCAAATAACAATATTCTCCGGTCACTGGCAGATACATACAAAGGGTTCAAAGCAAATCTCTCAAAGTCTCAAATCTGTCAGCATTTGGCTTGTGTTATTGCAATATGCTATGTTGAAACAACTGATCATCAGCAATTTTAACCTGCACAGTAACAGCTAGCGTTAGCATTATAATCTCAGGAGAGCAAGAGTAAATAATGAGCCATGCACATGAGAATTACCATTAACGTTACAACATTTAATAGGCGGGGCCTCCCCGTGCGCAGGTGAGCCGGCCCGCCCAGCCCCCTGCTGGGCCGTCCTCGATGCCACACCCACTCAGGCTGCAACAGCAGCGCCGGCACTGCGGGGCACATGGCTGCCCGGCAGTCGCGGGGAGTTGAGCCCACCTTCGTCTGGTCCCACAAAAGGACGCTGCCTTTGGAGTGGCCCTTGTGAGCGAAAGCTGCTCGGTGCACCAACACCTTTCTAATGGTAAAAAAAGCAAACATAAGATAGACACCAAGGGCCCTATCTTGGTACAGGCATTATACATCCCTGCAGGGACGAGAGCAGTCCACCTCGCGCAAGTGTCCAGGTGTCATGCCGAGTTTTGCACCTCCGCCGCCAAATGCATCCCCACCTCATGGTTGCATATTATTGTAATGATTTATACGGGAACTTAACTGTTTACAAATTATATAATTGTGTGGGTAGACGTGATCTCCAGGCCAGGGGGTCTATCCTGGCTCATGGAGACTGACTTTGATGCATAAAATCTGCATTGAGGTCACTTCCATGCTTGGGACTCTCTTCTGGCTCATGGAGGCACGACTTTTGTGCTTAAAATCTGGCTACAAGTGACCTCGAGGACTGGGGGTCTCTCCTAGCTTTATGGAGGGGGATGCCAGTCTCGGCAGTTTGTACCTGCCGAGACTTGCATCCCTGTTTTTAAGTTAAAACAGCACCAAAATGTGGTGGGGATGCAATTCTCGGTGGGGGTGCAGAACTCGGCATAACAGGTGTTATGGGCGCACAGAATGGCATCTTGTTCCGGGGACAGAAAGTCATCATCCCGAAATTGCTACGCCCGGACATGCTTGCGCGCATACATTCAAGCCACGTGGGTGGAGACGCCTGCTACCGGCAGGCTCGGGAGACGTTGTACTGGCCCAACATGCAGGCAGAAATAAAGGACTTTGTGAGCACTTGTTCGACCTGCAACGAGCATGTGCATAAACGGCAAAAAGAGAACATAATCAGAACATTCACAATAATCACTCAAAATCAGCAGGAGGAGGAGAGTAGGCCTACAGCTGATTTACAGCACTCTCACTCTCTGATGGGGGTGGAGGTGGGGGGGTGTTTGGTCAGTGGCAGCAACTGACCTGCCGCGGAAACTCCGCCCCTATAATGGCCTTCCTGTGTGTATGGAATAACTGCACCTGTGTTTAACAGGTCTGAGGGGAGGAGATGACCTCTCTGTGTGTTATATGGAATAACTGCACCTGTGTTTAACAGGTCTGATGGGAGGAGATTACCTCTCTGTGTGTTATATAGAATAACTGCACCTGTGTTTAACAGGTCTGATGGGAGGAGATTACCTCTCTGTGTGTTATATAGAATAACTGCACCTGTGTTTAACAGGTCTGATGGGAGGAGATTACCTCTCTGTGTGTTATATAGAATAACTGCACCTGTGTTTAACAGGTCTGATGGGAGGAGATTACCTCTCTGTGTGTTATATAGAATAACTGCACCTGTGTTTAACAGGTCTGATGGGAGGAGATTACCTCTCTGTGTGTTATATAGAATAACTGCACCTGTGTTTAACAGGTCTGATGGGAGGAGATTACCTCTCTGTGTGTTATATAGAATAACTGCACCTGTGTTTAACAGGTCTGATGGGAGGAGATTACCTCTCTGTGTGTTATATAGAATAACTGCACCTGTGTTTAACAGGTCTGATGGGAGGAGATTACCTCTCTGTGTGTTATATAGAATAACTGCACCTGTGTTTAACAGGTCTGATGGGAGGAGATGACCTCTCTGTGTGTTATATGGAATAACTGCACCTGTGTTTAACAGGTCTGAGAGGGAGGAGATGACCTCTCTGTGTGTTATATGGAATAACTGCACCTGTGTTTAACAGGTCTGATGGGAGGAGATGACCTCTCTGTGTGTTATATGGAATAACTGCACCTGTGTTTAACAGGTCTGAGGGGAGGAGATGACCTCTCTGTGTGTTATATGGAATAACTGCACCTGTGTTTAACAGGTCTGATGGGAGGAGATGACCTCTCTGTGTGTTATATGGAATAACTGCACCTGTGTTTAACAGGTCTGATGGGAGGAGATGACCTCTCTGTGTGTTATATGGAATAACTGCACCTGTGTTTAACAGGTCTGAGGGGAGGAGATGACCTCTCTGTGTGTTATATGGAATAACTGCACCTGTGTTTAACAGGTCTGATGGGAGGAGATGACCTCTCTGTGTGTTATATGGAATAACTGCACCTGTGTTTAACAGGTCTGATGGGAGGAGATTACCTCTCTGTGTGTTATATAGAATAACTGCACCTGTGTTTAACAGGTCTGATGGGAGGAGATGACCTCTCTGTGTGTTATATGGAATAACTGCACCTGTGTTTAACAGGTCTGATGGGAGGAGATGACCTCTCTGTGTCTTATATAGAATAACTGCACCTGTGTTTAACAGGTCTGAGAGGAGGAGATGACCTCTCTGTGTGTTATATGGAATAACTGCACCTGTGTTTAACAGGTCTGAGGGGAGGAGATGACCTCTCTGTGTGTTATATGGAATAACTGCACCTGTGTTTAACAGGTCTGATGGGAGGAGATTACCTCTCTGTGTGTTATATAGAATAACTGCACCTGTGTTTAACAGGTCTGATGGGAGCAGATGACCTCTCTGTGTGTTATATGGAATAACTGCACCTGTGTTTAACAGGTCTGAGGGGAGGAGATGACCTCTCTGTGTGTTATATGGAATAACTGCACCTGTGTTTAACAGGTCTGATGGGAGGAGATGACCTCTCTGTGTGTTATATGGAATAACTGCACCTGTGTTTAACAGGTCTGATGGGAGGAGATTACCTCTCTGTGTGTTATATAGAATAACTGCACCTGTGTTTAACAGGTCTGATGGGAGGAGATGACCTCTCTGTGTGTTATATGGAATAACTGCACCTGTGTTTAACAGGTCTGATGGGAGGAGATGACCTCTCTGTGTCTTATATGGAATAACTGCACCTGTGTTTAACAGGTCTGAGAGGAGGAGATGACCTCTCTGTGTGTTATATGGAATAACTGCACCTGTGTTTAACAGGTCTGATGGGAGGAGATGACCTCTCTGTGTGTTATATAGAATAACTGCACCTGTGTTTAACAGGTCTGATGGGAGGAGATTACCTCTCTGTGTGTTATATGGAATAACTGCACCTGTGTTTAACAGGTCTGAGGGGAGGAGATGACCTCTCTGTGTGTTATATAGAATAACTGCACCTGTGTTTAACAGGTCTGATGGGAGGAGATGACCTCTCTGTGTGTTATATGGAATAACTGCACCTGTGTTTAACAGGTCTGATGGGAGGAGATGACCTCTCTGTGTGTTATATGGAATAACTGCACCTGTGTTTAACAGGTCTGAGGGGAGGAGATGACCTCTCTGTGTGTTATATAGAATAACTGCACCTGTGTTTAACAGGTCTGATGGGAGGAGATGACCTCTCTGTGTGTTATATGGAATAACTGCACCTGTGTTTAACAGGTCTGAGGGGAGGAGATGACCTCTCTGTGTGTTATATGGAATAACTGCACCTGTGTTTAACAGGTCTGATGGGAGGAGATGACCTCTCTGTGTGTTATATGGAATAACTGCACCTGTGTTTAACAGGTCTGATGGGAGGAGATGACCTCTCTGTGTGTTATATGGAATAACTGCACCTGTGTTTAACAGGTCTGATGGGAGGAGATGACCTCTCTGTGTGTTATATGGAATAACTGCACCTGTGTTTAACAGGTCTGATGGGAGGAGATGACCTCTCTGTGTGTTATATGGAATAACTGCACCTGTGTTTAACAGGTCTGAGAGGGAGGAGATGACCTCTCTGTGTGTTATATGGAATAACTGCACCTGTGTTTAACAGGTCTGAGGGGAGGAGATTACCTATCTGTGTGTTATATGGAATAACTGCACCTGTGTTTAACAGGTCTGAGGGGAGGAGATTACCTCTCTGTGTGTTATATGGAATAACTGCACCTGTGTTTAACAGGTCTGAGGGGAGGAGATGACCTCTCTGTGTGTTATATGGAATAACTGCACCTGTGTTTAACAGGTCTGATGGGAGGAGATGACCTCTCTGTGTGTTATATGGAATAACTGCACCTGTGTTTAACAGGTCTGATGGGAGGAGATGACCTCTCTGTGTGTTATATGGAATAACTGCACCTGTGTTTAACAGGTCTGAGGGGAGGAGATGACCTCTCTGTGTGTTATATGGAATAACTGCACCTGTGTTTAACAGGTCTGAGAGGGAGGAGATGACCTCTCTGTGTGTTATATGGAATAACTGCACCTGTGTTTAACAGGTCTGAGGGGAGGAGATTACCTCTCTGTGTGTTATATGGAATAACTGCACCTGTGTTTAACAGGTCTGAGGGGAGGAGATGACCTCTCTGTGTGTTATATGGAATAACTGCACCTGTGTTTAACAGGTCTGAGAGGGAGGAGATTACCTCTCTGTGTGTTATATGGAATAACTGCACCTGTGTTTAACAGGTCTGAGGGGAGGAGATGACCTCTCTGTGTGTTATATGGAATAACTGCACCTGTGTTTAACAGGTCTGAGAGGGAGGAGATTACCTCTCTGTGTGTTATATGGAATAACTGCACCTGTGTTTAACAGGTCTGAGGGGAGGAGATGACCTCTCTGTGTGTTATATGGAATAACTGCACCTGTGTTTAACAGGTCTGAGGGGAGGAGATTACCTCTCTGTGTGTTATATGGAATAACTGCACCTGTGTTTAACAGGTCTGAGAGGAGGAGATGACCTCTCTGTGTGTTATATGGAATAACTGCACCTGTGTTTAACAGGTCTGAGAGGAGGAGATGACCTCTCTGTGTGTTATATGGAATAACTGCACCTGTGTTTAACAGGTCTGAGAGGGAGGAGATGACCTCTCTGTGTGTTATATGGAATAACTGCACCTGTGTTTAACAGGTCTGATGGGAGGAGATGACCTCTCTGTGTGTTATATGGAATAACTGCACCTGTGTTTAACAGGTCTGATGGGAGGAGATGACCTCTCTGTGTGTTATATAGAATAACTGCACCTGTGTTTAACAGGTCTGAGAGGAGGAGATGACCTCTCTGTGTGTTATATAGAATAACTGCACCTGTGTTTAACAGGTCTGAGAGGAGGAGATGACCTCTCTGTGTGTTATATGGAATAACTGCACCTGTGTTTAACAGGTCTGAGGGGAGGAGATGACCTCTCTGTGTGTTATATGGAATAACTGCACCTGTGTTTAACAGGTCTGATGGGAGGAGATGACCTCTCTGTGTCTTATATAGAATAACTGCACCTGTGTTTAACAGGTCTGAGAGGAGGAGATGACCTCTCTGTGTGTTATATGGAATAACTGCACCTGTGTTTAACAGGTCTGATGGGAGGAGATGACCTCTCTGTGTGTTATATAGAATAACTGCACCTGTGTTTAACAGGTCTGAGAGGAGGAGATGACCTCTCTGTGTGTTATATAGAATAACTGCACCTGTGTTTAACAGGTCTGAGAGGAGGAGATGACCTCTCTGTGTGTTATATGGAATAACTGCACCTGTGTTTAACAGGTCTGATGGGAGGAGATGACTCGTGTGTTATATGGAATAACTGCACCTGTGTTTAACAGGTCTGAGGGGAGGAGATGACCTCTCTGTGTGTTATATAGAATAACTGCACCTGTGTTTAACAGGTCTGATGGGAGGAGATGACCGCTCTGTGTGTTATATAGAATAACTGCACCTGTGTTTAACAGGTCTGAGGGGAGGAGATGACCTCTCTGTGTGTTATATGGAATAACTGCACCTGTGTTTAACAGGTCTGATGGGAGGAGATGACCTCTCTGTGTGTTATATGGAATAACTGCACCTGTGTTTAACAGGTCTGAGAGGGAGGAGATGACCTCTCTGTATGTTATATGGAATAACTGCACCTGTGTTTAACAGGTCTGAGAGGGAGGAGATGACCTCTCTGTGTGTTATATGGAATAACTGCACCTGTGTTTAACAGGTCTGAGGGGAGGAGATGACCTCTCTGTGTGTTATATGGAATAACTGCACCTGTGTTTAACAGGTCTGAGAGGGAGGAGATGACCTCTCTGTGTGTTATATGGAATAACTGCACCTGTGTTTAACAGGTCTGATGGGAGGAGATGACCTCTCTGTGTGTTATATGGAATAACTGCACCTGTGTTTAACAGGTCTGAGGGGAGGAGATGACCTCTCTGTGTGTTATATGGAATAACTGCACCTGTGTTTAACAGGTCTGATGGGAGGAGATGACCTCTCTGTGTGTTATATGGAATAACTGCACCTGTGTTTAACAGGTCTGAGGGGAGGAGATGACCTCTCTGTGTGTTATATGGAATAACTGCACCTGTGTTTAACAGGTCTGATGGGAGGAGATGACCTCTCTGTGTGTTATATGGAATAACTGCACCTGTGTTTAACAGGTCTGAGGGGAGGAGATGACCTCTCTGTGTGTTATATGGAATAACTGCACCTGTGTTTAACAGGTCTGAGAGGGAGGAGATGACCTCTCTGTGTGTTATATGGAATAACTGCACCTTGTTTAAGAGGTCTGAGAGGAGATGACCTCTCTGTGTGTTATATGGAATAACTGCACCTGTGTTTATGCGGGATTTATAAGCATAATTATTTATTATTATAAGCCTTTTATTGAGTTTTTGGGGGTCGGTTTGTTTTTCTTTGAGTCCGGCCCTGGGGCCGCATCAAGGTTATAATAGTTTTGGATTTTTTTCATTCGTTTTTAGTTAATTAGTTTTGACTTTTTGTTTTCAATTTCAGTTTAGTTTTCATTAGTTTTTAAGGTGGGTTTGATCCTTTAGTTTGGTTTTTAGTTTTTGAAAATGCTTAGTTTTAGTTTAGTTATTATTAGTTTCACTGTTAGTTTGAGTCTTTTTTGCCCCTTTCCTCTTTTTCTTTTGTAATATGGGGTGTTTGTCAGGGGTGAGATTCAAAAGGGTCATAAAAGATGATAGATCTAGGAAAATAGATTTAATCTCCACTCAAAATATAGGCTTATTATGTAGCCTATGAAATATTGTAAACTGACAAAAACTAAAACTAAGGACATTTTCTCCTAAAATTTATTTTATTTTAGTTAGTTTTGTAAACACACAATACCGTGTTAGTGATAGTTTTTTTGTAAAGCTTAGTTTTTTTTTAATTTCAGTTTATTTCATGTTTTTTCTATTCTAGTTTTCGTTTTTTCGTTAACTATGATAGTGTGGGCGGGCTGTGTAGTTGCATGAGAGCATTGAGCAGAAATGGGAAGCCCCATCTGACTACATGTTGTTGCGTGCAAAGTCACACTCTCCCTCCCCCTCTATCTCACTCTTTTTTCTCTCTCATGCCTGCCCATCCCTCTCTCTTCCTCTGCTCCTCCCCCCTCTCCTCTCTGGATAATCTCCGTGTCGCATATAATTCTCTCCACTGAAAGGTATTGTAACATCTTTTTCCAGACAGTTTTCAGTCTATTTTACTTTCCTGACTCTGTCAGCAGATCTAGTTCAACATGAGTGATGTTGTGGAAACTTTATTTTCATGTCTTATATTGACTTATTTAGCCAGGCTGTTTCACAGATTTCCTGTTTCAAGGCAGAGCACAGGCAGGCAGAAGTTATGAGGAAATGGCCGCACCCTCAGAAAATGTTCCCAGACAGACAATCTGAACTGAGGCTTGTCTTCTCTGTCTGTGTCTCCTCTCCAGATTAAGACAGAAGGTCTCTGTGACTTGATGCTGTGAACTCGCAAGGCAAACATCTTCCAAAGTACAGGTACTGTAACATGACTGGTACTGGTACTGTACTGGTACAGGTACTGTACTGGTACAGGTACTGTACTGTACTGTACTGGTACATGTACTGTAACATGACTGTTTGATGGATGGCTTTGATGTGTATAGTCCACTGTTAAAAGACCAGCTGCTAAAGTCTTTCAAATCACCTGCTGTTAGCAGATGGCCTTCATAGTGCCATCATATCCAACCTGGGTTCTCTTGTGACCATAAACAACATTCTCTGCTGTTCTCCTATCATCTGTTTAGTTCACTGTATGATGTGGTTAATGTCTCCATCTAGTGGACAAGGTAGAACTACATCAGCTGATCTGTGCTGTCTCTTCCTCAGAGGGCCCATATTCACACAAAGCATTTTATCTTAAATAAAAATTGCATGAAAAGTTCCTAGCTCAGAGTTTTGTATTAAAACCTGTTCACAAAGATGCTAAGCCTGAGACCGTTGACTAAGGAATGGGGAGAACTCTTAAGGTAAGGGATGTATGTGAAAAACATTAGTTAACTTATATCAAAATAAACTAGGCTTAAGAAAAAACTAACTGAAATGATATTGTGTGGTTACAAAACCAACTAAAAAAACATACAGAAAATGTCTTTAGTTTGAGTCTTTATCAATTTGGTCAAATCTGTAAACACAACAAGCATGAGGAGGCATTGGGTTATGTGTTTATTGAAACTGGGGCGTCTATTCTTCATGACTGAGTCAGCTGCCTTCATTAAGTCTGGTTTGTATTGTAATACCTATACGAGGGATCAGCCGAGCAGCATTTTGGTAAACAAACCGCGTCACTGGGTGGCAACGGCAATGGAACCCTATGGAGCCCAAGTGGCGTGAGGCTTGAGTGTCTGACTCTAGCCGGCCAACTCTGTTTACATTTTAAAAACTGCAACAGTTCACACAACTTTAACATGACATGCATATATACATCAAACTCTTGAGCTAATTCTGCTCTCACTCAGAATGTCAAAATATAAGCGATGTGATATATAGTTTTTGAGATATTAACGTTTGTTTGGCACAACTCATACTATTAACTGACGCGGGGTTCCGCATTTGTAGGTGGCAAGTGACGTTAGGCTGATTCGTCCTATTCTTAACTTCTTAATGACAAATCTTCCCTGATAAATACCCTATAGGTAACATAAATAACAACAAGAGGGTCAGGGGGCTGGACAGGAGGCTGCCTATCCTGACCCTCTTGTTGTCAGTACCGGTGCCCCCCAGGGCTGCGTCTTTTCTCCCTGGCTCTTCTCCATCTACACCAATCTTCTAACATCCCACCACAGGTCAGTCTCCATCTATAAATATGCCGATGATAGCACCATAACCGGACTCATCACCAACAACAACGAGACTCAGTACCGTGAACAGGTGGCCCAAGCTGTCACTTGGTGCCAGGACAATAACCTCCAACTCAACTCTTCCAAAACCAAAGAACTCATCACAGACTTCAGACGGAACCCATCCCCCAAGACACCCCTCTACATCTCTGGAGAACCCATAACCATCACAAATTCCTTGCTACCCACATCAGCAACACACTCAAATGGCACGATAACACCAGTCACTCAATTCTCTGCTCTGGATCAGGTGAGCCATGAACTGGAAGATCAGAGCCTGATCAGAGATATTTTTCAGAAAGCAATTCTCCACTCCATGAAAACCCTTCAATGCATTATTCAGGCGATAACGTGGGGTGGCAATGTGCAAAAAGTGAGTCCTTGTTACATCGCCCAAAACGAGCCAGTCAAAATAGTGGTCGCACTAACGTTAAACTGGGTGATTTTAAAAGTGACATTCAATGTCATGTCTCACCTGCAACTGATTTGAGGTGTGCCCTATAAAAAGGGTCACACCTACTGATGTTGCACTACACCCTGACGAAGGCACTTTCGCCGAAACATGTTGGGGTAAACCATTAAACAGCAGAGGAGATTTTGAGTGTGTTACTTCCTGTCTTTATGTTACAAGTGGCATTCAAGTCATATCTGACTACAGTAGTTTTCAATTTATTTCTCCAAGCAAAAGTTATGTCTCAAATATATAATGCAACACTATCGAGTCGAGTCAGATGATGACTCGCGACTCCCGAGTCAGTAAAAAGAGTCTCAAGTTCCGAATGATTCGTTCAAACTCACCCATCACTAATATATTCTGTAATCCTTTAAACTTTTAACTATTTGACATGTTTCATCCATTTCTGTAATATACTGTAATAACCTGTAATATACTACAATATACTGTAATATACTGTAATATGAAATATACTGTAATATCATGAAATATGCTGTAATATCCGGTAATATACTTTAATATACTGTAATCTCCTGTATTATACTATAGGTTAGAGAGAAGAGGATGTGGCCTTCTGTAACTCTGATGTGGTTGTTGTGGGCCTGCCTGCTGGCTGCGGAGAGCCCAGAGTCCCGTAAGTTTGGATTTATTTTACAGGCTTATATACTGTATGAACACTATTTATTTATTTGTTTGTTTGTTTATTTACTTTTTGTTTTATTTTACATAAAGGATATACATTTCATATTTTTTCTTCTATTTGAATATATGTGCATACTGGGGTCCCTAAAAAGTCATAATTATTCATAATCATTAGTCATAATCATTTGGATATGACTAAAGATGAGACCCTTGATGATTCAATGAGCCCAATTGTATTCATGTGTGATTATGTTAATTCCCATAGTAGCCATTTTATTGTAGTAGTGAGATAGTTTTTTGAAACTATGAGCTCACTGGATAAAATGTTTTTTCCCCCAATCATTTTTTCTGCTTCCCCCCTCATTTTCTCCCCAATTGTTTCTCCCCAAATTCCTCTCTGCTGCCCGGTTGTTGCTCCACCCCCTCTGCCGATCTGGGGAGAGCTGTAGACTAGCACTAGCACCATGCTTCCTCCGACACATGTGCAGTTCAATCAGGAGAGACTAGAGACCAAAGGATGAATAAAGTGATATTTATTACAATAAAGTGAAAAATTTACTACAGAAAGAATGTTGAGAATAAAGTATTTTTATTAGTCTTTGGCGGTTAGACACCGCAGGGAGATCTTGAGAGAGCAGCATCAGCCCAGATCAGCATCCAGATACAGTATATCCCCCTGCAGTGTCTAGATACTGGTGGTGCTGGTGATCTTCCTTCTGAGACTCATCATGATGAGACTCTTCCGACTGAAATCGGATAGGTCTGCGATGACCGGGAGGAGAAGGGAAGGAGGAGGGTGCGAGCCTGACAGCAGCGGTGTTTGAGAGGCTGAATGAGACAGAAACAAGCATATTTAAGGAACCCGCCTCCAAGCAATTGGCTTACGACTGGGTTGTGGAGCAGCGTGATAGGCTTACACTGGAGGTGCGTAGGGTGAGAGGTGATGAGAGCAGTGATGTGACTATGCAATTGGTTAACAGAGACTGGGCGGCAACCAGCTGATTGTTCATTGAAACCCGGAAATTGACAGCTTATTATGATCTTGTGAGTAGATTGAAGAGTGGAGATATAAAGTGAATTGAGGAAGGGTAAAATATATTATAGTCTTCCTGCTTGAACTTACGTTGAGAACTACATTTGCCTTTTGTTTTTTGTTTTTTGCTTTTTTGTGATCATCCACTTACACATAGTTTTTTACGCCCTTCTACTGCAGACTGCCTGCAATCCGACTGCGAGCAAAAAAGAAACTAGCGTTATTTTAATTGCGGTGCATTGATACAGTCGATTGTCGCAAAATCCAAATGCAGCATCATGTTATGGTCATTAACTTGTTATTTTTCTCAGATTACCATCACCGTTTAAAAATTATAATTGCATTGCTTTCATACTGACGTTAAATGGCTGTGTGGGTGACACAGACCCCAATACTACTACTATAGAATCAGAGTTGATTACATTTAAAAGCCAAGAAAAAACTATGTTAATATCAGTTTTACTACTTAAATAATGTCATATTATAGCATAGTGATATATATCCGCCTAATTAATGTGTCATATTATGCTTAAAGTGTATTATATCTGCTCTGCTGCATAACGGCAGATCTTCATTCATCTTTCCAAAGTGTTTTCCAAGCTTGCTGGCTTCGGTGTGAGCGAGTGGAAGTGACGTGACACATGGGGGCGTGGTTTCACCTAAACTGGGTTGTAAAAAGTATACATACGACCAGGACACAATCCGGCTTTCTCAGTCAGTGGACATGACTTCAAGGTGGAGAGAGCCAACATGTTCTAAAAATGAATGCCAAATCTGTGCACATTTTTCATTTGAATCACGGATAGCATGCTTGATCTTTTCCAATTTGACAAAGAAGAGGGCATCCTTTATCCAATGGGTGTGTGAGAGGGGACGAGGGCTCTTCCAATGCATCAGAATAACACGTCTTGCTAGCAGTGAGCTTGTTTTATGGTCGCCATGCCGAGCCAGGCGGGGGGGAGGAGCAAGGCCCGCGACCAAAAATGACGTCAATGTGCTGGGCACGCCCTCTGCAACCGCACAGCGCGTACCTGAAGATTTTTCTAACAGCGCGTACCTCCACAGCTCCCAGGGAGCGCTGCTCTTTGCAGGGAAAACACTCACGCTGTGTTTTCACCACATTTCTTGACCCATGTGGTAAAACTTTGATTTTGTAACTGTTCATTTTTAGTCATTTCAACAAGTATGTGTTGTGTTGAGAGAGATTAAAAGCAGCACAGAGTAGGCTATCAGGGCTGAGAACTGAAACGGCTATTCAGTAAAAACAAGTTTGGTGATTCATTCATGTGCTGATATACGGCCATTTGAGAGTCAAAGCGCACTCAGTACTGCACATAATAGCGTTTCATTGTGACTTTCCATGGGCTGCAGGGCTTAAAATTCACTTTGCAAACTAGGGGGAAATTCCCCCCTTATGTTCTTCAGATAGGGGGGATCTATAGACTTTGGGGGGGATTCTTTCAGGCGATACTATAACGACAAATACCTGCTTATCCTGTCCAATAAGCGATAATACTGTAATTTCACATTTTTGTATTTAAAAAAGGAAGTACCGGTAGTTTATGCACACCTGAGTCTAAATTACGATGGCTTTTGTTGTGTTTTTTCTGCAGTCTAAGCCATAGGCTTTTGGTTCTATGAAAGCCTTTATTTTTTTGTATTGAGTGATACACTAAACACTAATATCATATTATATCAGAAGTATTCTTTGTTTTGTGTTCACAATAGTGATGTCAGTTTGATTTGGTTAGGTTAGATCTATGGAATATTAAATCATCCATCTTTGCTCACTACATCTGCCTTTCTTACTGTCATTGGCTGAGTTTCCCAACAAAGAAGCTTCTTAAGAGTTAAGAAGCTTCTTAAGGAGTTAAGAAGCTTCTTAAGGAGTTAAGAAGGCTCCAAAGAAGTGTTTCCCAAACGCCTTCTTAACAGTCGAGAAAAATAAAAAAAATAGAAGGCTCTTAAGAAGCATCTTAACTGGAGCGGCTCACTTGATGGCACTCTGAGTCCAGCAGTGGGCCACGACTCAGTGGTTGAGAAACACTGTTAACACCTAATCATGGTCATGTTAAACTTTATTAAACATTATTTATTTCAGACATGGACTGCAGTTCAAATTGCTTTATATACACAGCATACAACAAAACAGAGAAACACTACAGAATTTAAGCGACCTTGGGTTCTGTGAAAGGTGCTATATAAATCCACAACATTATAAAAGGAATCCATTCTGATTAGAGGAATATAGCCTACGGTAAAACATTTAAAACACAAGTAACCATACATACAGGGGAGATTTTCAAGTGTTCCCTAATTTTAAACACTAAAGGGTACATGAAAGAAAGGAAAAAGGGAAAAACACAAGAGGAACAGTGGACACAAGTATCTCCTTTTGCCTGACGCGGCTGGATCTGCCAGTGTTTTGTCATTAAGAAGGTGTTAAGAAGGCTCCAGACCCTTCTTACAAAACCTTCTTAACGAAAGATCATCTTAGCGCTAAGAAGCTTTTGGGAAACGCAGCCTTCTTAACGGAGGATAATTGGAAGATAATTTTAGGCTAAGAAGCAATCGGGAAACGCGTTGGCTTCGTTGGCTTCTTACGGGAGCCTTAAGAAGGGTCAAAGAAGCTTCTTAGCGCTAAGAAGCTTTTGGGAAACGCATGCCTTCGTAAAGAAGCAATTGGGAAACGCGTTTGCTTCTTAAGGGGGCCTTAAGAAGGGTTGAATTAGCTTCTTAGCGCAAAGAAGCTTTTGGGAAACCCAGCCATTACTGGCAACTAAACCTGTTTGAATTTTGCATTGGGGAGAGTTCTATTGAAGGGACTATAAACCATCTGTGGGTCGTTTCACTTTTTATTGAAAATGCTTCCACCAGATTTTCATGGCTGCTTAATGAGAAACGCCATTTGAGTGGCGACATCGTTGACATCACTGACACTCGGCATAAGGAGGATTAACGTTATTAATTAACGTCATTATCAATATCAGATTCTTCATCGTCAATAACGTAACGCTAAACATCACTGACTGACGTTACTCGGTGTTGACGTTTCAGCTAGAAGTGCCTTGTTGTTCGACTTGTTCTGTTTGTTTTTTCTGAGCGGATCCCCCTTCTGAGGACGTAGTTTTCCTTTTTAGCCAGCGAGCTATCATGTTTGCAAGCATCTGTCTTTATCCACCGAGAAATCAGCAGAGGAGCGTTGATGTCAAGAGAGGACTGAGGGACGCAATATTTTTTTCCCCATGATGGCGAAGGCTAGGCGAAGGCCTGACCCGCCCCTCTCTGCTTCTGATTGGCCTAGTGTAAAACGTTCATCCAATCACATTTACTTGGCTATCCTGCATCTCTTTCTACAGTCTGTGCAGACTCAGTGGGTCAGACAGACAGCCGTTTCGCTTGCTAAGCACCATTCCGCACAAACATAGATCAGTCTGCGCGAACCATTGCCGGATTACTCCCCCTTTATAAATTGAAGATATGTGGGAATTCGGGAAAATGTGCGGGATTTCCGCCATCCCGCGCCAAATTTTAAGCCCTGGGCTGTTCTCACTATTACCATTGTACAATGTAACATGCTGATCGGTTGGCTGCCGTTCTGACTATAAAAGCATCGCGCCCAGCGTGGAGTGCGCACTGATCTGCCTTGTGGAGCCTCACTCGACTATAATGAGACCGTAAAGAAGGCCACTAGATCAACAAAGTTGATTGTGGAAAGTTTTCAGTGGAAGTGGTGGAGTAGGTAGGGCAGTCATATTTCCCACCAGCATTCTGCAAAGACCCGCCCCATCTCGCTGTTCTCTGATTGGCTCAGACCGGCTCAAAGCCAATCAGTGAGCAGAGGGTCAGCCTGACCGTGACTGATGCCTAAAACGAACCTAATCTACCAACAAAGGCAGCAGTAGGCTACTAGCTACGTCACTCTGAAAACGCTTCTTCATTGTTCTGCCTGCTCTGATAACACGCTTGAATTGATGTCTGACAATGTAACGTACTGGTAGTGTCACAGTGCAGACTGCTCCTCGCACAAAAATAACAAATAAAATGCTCTGGTCTGCGAGGCCTGTTCTGCCTAATAGAACCACCGCCCAGAGCCGTATAGATAGAAGAGTCGCGACATCTCCATTCACCCCAATGGACCAGTTTTTTACTCTCAAGAGTTCCAGGAAGTAAGGTCCTGGATTAAGCAGCACTGTCGAGTTGCAGTTTGTGTTGTACTCTGAAAGGGTTTTTCATCCCTTTAATCAAATTGTACATTATCAGCTTTATTTTAACATGCAAAAGTAGCACGAGACCGCTTCCTGGCTGTTCATTGGCTAATGAGTCTCGCATTTTGGTCCTCCACTGATGCCACTCTCTCTCTAGAGGACACTAGCACCGCCTATGACCAGGTTGGATGTTTAGCTGAAGCATTGCTGCTCCGCCCCCCCTGACACTGCCAAAGCAAATGCTCACATTTAAAATGTCACAGCTTCCATACTTTTTGTCATTGCAGAGACACCACTCTACGGGAAACTAGGGGGCAGTGTTGTCCTCAGGCCAGACTTGTCCTCTGTGACTGGCTCCATCACAGCCATACTGTGGAGACATGGACTTACGTTGGCCATAGACTGGTTTGGAAAGGAGGTGCATCCCTACAAGCAACTCAAAGGTACCTATACTGAGACACAGTGGGTGATTTAAGCTTCCCATGTTTGACCAGGGGAGATAAGGATGTAACACTCACATTTAACAGAGGGAGGGAGGGACATGTTGTTCTCTCAGATGTTTGCTGAATGGTCCTGTAGTTTTTAAATTTGAGAAAGAAAATTGAACAAAGTCTACTCTGACATAATAAAGGATCTAACATGGATACATAAGAGAAACATAATCAAGAAAATGTATCAGTTCTAGATGTATCTAAAAAAAATATACAAAGTTTGTTATACAACCATATATTGTATTTGGTTGTATTTGCACACACACACACACACACACACACACACACACACACACACACACACACACACACACACACACACACACACACACACACCACCCACACACACACACACACACACACACACACGGCTTAAAAATGGAGCATCCAACAGTGTGACCATTGTTTTGTCTGTATAGGATTCACTATGTCATCCTTTATGTGACCTTTGATGTATTGTAGACCAGAATGTCGCCATCTATTGGGCTTTATATATCTCTACACCCTCTCGAAGCAACAATACAGGATGAAGGCTTGATGCCGAAACGCGTCAAAGTTTGGTTTTTAAAGTCTATTATGACATTGCCATGCAAATAAAGGCATTTTAACCTTTTTAAATGAGAGTGCCTTGGAGTTTCTTGTATTTATTCAGCCTATAGGTATCCCTTTCCAAAGAGCACCTTAAACAAACAACTTTTTGAGTCCAGGAAGCGCTCCTTCCTCAACATTTTTGACTTGTGTAGATTTTGTGAGGAGGAAGAGGAGACTGATTTGCTTTTATTTTGGTATTGTCGGTCTTTGTTATTTTGGATTCAAGTTGAAGAGTGGATTTCAGTTTACAGCTCAATTTTTTATAGCTGCCCTCTAACCATACTGTCTGACAAGGGTCGAAAGTACAATCTCTCCACTTGCCAAACAAAGCCCCTTCTAAACATGCAGTGAAATCCGGATTATAACCAGCTGCTAGCCAGTTGGCCTGTATGTTTAGAAACATGTTTAGCCACCTTATGCGCACTCCCGCGAGTGCAGATCATTACCATCTGACCCTAGTACAGGATCCGCATTATTGGAAAAATGGCTGTTTAACACTGGCAGCTCATGATCCGGATTAGGGCTGCACAATATATCGTTTCAGCGGGGTCCACCCGCTATGCCGACCACCCGCAATGCCGACCTTAGGTTTAGGCGTGGGGGTGGGAGAGGTTAGGTTTTGGGTTAGGGTCTGGGGGAGGTTAGGTTTAGGCATGGCATGGGGGGAGGTTAGGTTTGGCATGGGGGTGGGAGAGGTTAGGTTTTGGGTTAGGGTCTGGGGGAGGTTAGGTTTAGGCATGGCATGGGGGGAGGTTAGGTTTGGCGTGGGGGCTGGGAGAGGTTAGGTTTTGGGTTAGGGTCTGGGGGAGGTTAGGTTTAGGCATGGGGGGAGGTTAGGTTTGGCGTGGGGGCTGGGAGAGGTTAGGTTTTGGGTTAGGGTCTGGGGGAGGTTAGGTTTAGGCGTGGGGGGTGGGGGAGGTTAGGTTTTGGGTTAGGGTCTGGGGGAGGTTAGGTTTAGGCATGGGGGGAGGTTAGGTTTGGCGTGGGGGCTGGGAGAGGTTAGCTCCACCGACACGCTGCACGCCGCCTCGCTCAGCTGGTTCTGCTTGTGGGCTATCGCATTGCGACCTGTCGGCACTGCGGCCTGTCGGCACATAGACGCGGCACCGTTTCAGCATCGTCATCGCAATGTGCACATGTGCAATAGTCACATCGCAGAGCGTGCAATGTCAAGTAAGGCAAATTAACTCATAGCCTACAGTAATGCATGCCCTCTCTGTGACGTTCTAAGCTCTTTTCCTACTAAGTAAAGTACCTTTACTCACTTAGCATCCTGCAACTGCAGCTAAAAACACACTCTCCTACTACGTCAACCATGCAGGTTACCCACTAGGCCACCTTCTTAAACGGGCAAGGCTTGATAGACCTACAGTATGCAAGGCTTTTGGTGAAATTCCCTGTATTTTTTCATATCGCAATATATATCGCAGAATAAAAAAATATTGCAATGCCAGTTTTTTCCAATATCGTGCAGCCCTAATCCGGATCATGTATGTCTGAGTGGGCGGGCGGGTGGTTATATATATAATTCTTAGGGTCATCCCGGGGACCTTAAAAATAGCATCAGGGACGATGAAAATTAATTTGGGGACGGAGCTGGGACGATAGCCTAAACACACACTCTGCTCGTTACAATGAACGGCGATGAAAATGACACGAACGCAAATGCCACCTTTACAACACACACACGCACACTAAACAAACATGCGGGCACTGGCAGAGAGACAAACAGGCAGATCGAGCGGAACTCATCGCGCAAAAAGTGTCTGAATCTCATCTATGATGGCTGCTTTATCTTTGTGATAGTTTGAGTTTAATTTGCTTCAGTCGGACTTTGGCAGTTATTTTAAATGCGAGGACGCATTGCTCCTAATCTAGCTGCTCTCATCCTGCTGCCTCGTATTCTCAGGAGAGAGCGTTTTTGCTCCACCTTTTTTTTTCTCCCCCCCCGCCTCTCTCTCACTGCTTAAGCTCAACTCTGTGTGTGTGTGTGTGTGTGTGTGTGTGTGTGTGTGCGCGCTGAGCCGCCCCACGCTCTCTCTCTGTCTATCGGTTTCTCTCTCTCTCCATTAAATTAGCAGATTGACAAATGACAATCACGCAACCGACAGTGGACTCAATCGCAGATAGCCCATATATTCGTCCCATCACCCAACCCTACTGTATAAATAATAGTGAACCAAGAGATAGATAGATAGATAGATAGATAGATAGATAGATAGATAGATAGATAGATAGATAGATAGATAGATAGATAGATAGATTGATAGATAGATAGATAGATAGATAGATTGATAGATAGATAGATAGATAGATAGATAGATAGATAGCTAGATTGATAGATAGATAGATAGATAGATAGATAGATAGATAGATTGATTGATTGATTGATTGATAGATAGATAGATAGATAGATAGATAGATAGATAGATAGATAGATAGATAGATAGATAGATTGATAGATAGATAGTAGGGATGGGCATCAAATTTCGAATTTTCGAATAATCGTTGTTATTATCAAGGTCGACTTTTATTATTGAAATTCGAAATTCGAAAAAAAAAAAAAAAAAAAAAAATTTGAGTGAAATGTTGCATTGTCTCCCCTGATTCCAAGTATAGTCAAATCGCTTGGTTTGAGCAAGTAAAACAATTTTTATAAGCATTTTAAGCAAGGTTTATGGAAAAATGAATGGCGGATGAAATCCCATGAAGAGGGAGAGGGGGTGACTTTGGCACCCCTTTGGCACTCAGACCTGAGCCTACTAAATATTTAATGAACCACTCATGATTGTCAAAACTGTTTTTTATTTTCGAAAATGTCAATGTCATGTAACATGTTCTTTACTTCAGTGGTGCAATGCTTGTTTGAGCTAAAAATCCACAGCAGAAGCTTTTTATATTAATTAATAAAGCCGTAGACTTAGAATCAGGGGAGACAATGCAACATTTCACTCACAAAAAAAAAAAAAAAAAAAAAAAAAAAATACATTTTTAATTTTTTTTACATTTTTATTTTTATTTTCGAATTTCGAATTAAATTCGAATTTGGCCAGCGAATTTCGAATAGTGTTTTTGCTAGAAATGCCCATCCCTAATAGATAGATTGATAGATTGATAGATAGATAGATAGATAGATAGATTGATAGATAGATAGATAGATAGATAGATAGATAGATAGATAGATAGATAGATAGATAGATAGATTGATAGATAGATAGATAGATAGATAGATAGATAGATTGATTGATTGATTGATTGATAGATAGATAGATAGATAGATAGATAGATAGATTGATTGATTGATAGATAGATAGATAGATAGATAGATAGATAGATTGATAGATTGATAGATTGATAGATAGATAGAGTGTTTGCATGCTTGTGAACATGATTTCTTAGCACATGAATTATTGGAAACTCAGCGTAAATCAACGACATGAAAATATTTATAAAACAAATTGTATTTTAAATTTCCATGACTTTTCCAGGTTTCTCATGACCATACGTACCCTGAAATTTGTTTGGTTGTACTTGCACTGTTCAGTAATTTGCAAAATAGTCCTAAAACCAATATGAAAAAGAATCGTGATAAGATTGTGGATCGTGATCCTGCCTGAAAAAATTGTGATATGATATTTTTTCCATATCGCCCACCCCTACGTAGCCTATTAATTAATTAATCATTCGGGCAATCGCTTATATCAACGAATTAAACGAGAAAACTCACAGTTTCCTCAAGTGCTGCAAACGGCTTGAAAAGGTTTCTTTCCTCCCGACCTGTCTGTCTTGTAGGCTATGTGAAAATGCAAGAGGGTGATAGTTGCATCAGCCTATATCGAGACGTAACTTTTGTGGGGATAAATCAATTGAAAACTAGTCAGATATGACTTGAATGCCACTTGTAAAATCATCCACAGTGTAATGTTACTGCGACGGTGCGACCACTATTTTGACTGGCGGCTTTTGGGCGATGTAACAAAGGCAAGCGCTCACTTTTTTTTTGGCACATTGCCACCCCACGATATCGCCTGAATGCGTCAGAATGCATCGGGAACTTCACAGTGAGAGACGTGTGTGCGTTATGGAGTAGTGTGTTTGGCAGAGATCTCATGTTGTGGATGCAGTGTATGGAGACATGTGCGTTATGGAGTAGTGTGTTTGGCAGAGAGCTCATGTTGTGGATGCAGTGTATGGAGACGTGTGTTATGGAGTAGTGTGTTTGGCAGAGATCTCATGTTGTGGATGCAGTGTATGGAGACATGTGCGTTATGGAGTAGTGTGTTTGACAGAGATCTCATGTTGTGGATGCAGTGTATGGAGACATGTGCGTTATGGAGTAGTGTGTTTGACAGAGATCTCATGTTGTGGATGCAGTGTATGGAGACATGTGTGTTATGGAGTAGTGTGTTTGGCAGATATCTCATGTTGTGGATGCAGTGTATGGAGACATGTGCGTTATGGAGTAGTGTGTTTGACAGAGATCTCATGTTGTGGATGCAGTGTATGGAGACATGTGTGTTATGGAGTAGTGTGTTTGACAGAGATCTCATGTTGTGGATGCAGTGTATGGAGACATGTGTGTTATGGAGTAGTGTGTTTGGCAGAGATCTCATGTTGTGGATGCAGTGTATGGAGACATGTGTGTTATGGAGTAGTGTGTTTGGCAGACACCTCATGTTGTGGATGCAGTGTATGGAGACATGTGCGTTATGGAGTAGTGTGTTTGGCAGAGATCTCATGTTGTGGATGCAGTGTATGGAGACATGTGCGTTATGGAGTAGTGTGTTTGGCAGAGATCTCATGTTGTGGATGCAGTGTATGGAGACATGTGCGTTATGGAGTAGTGTGTTTGGCAGAGATCTCATGTTGTGGATGCAGTGTATGGAGACATGTGTGTTATGGAGTAGTGTGTTTGGCAGAGATCTCATGTTGTGGATGCAGTGTATGGAGACATGTGCGTTATGGAGTAGTGTGTTTGGCAGAGATCTCATGTTGTGGATGCAGTGTATGGAGACATGTGCGTTATGGAGTAGTGTGTTTGACAGAGATCTCATGTTGTGGATGCAGTGTATGGAGACATGTGCGTTATGGAGTAGTGTGTTTGGCAGAGATCTCATGTTGTGGATGCAGTGTATGGAGACATGTGTGTTATGGAGTAGTGTGTTTGGCAGAGATCTCATGTTGTGGATGCAGTGTATGGAGACATGTGCGTTATGGAGTAGTGTGTTTGACAGAGATCTCATGTTGTGGATGCAGTGTATGGAGACATGTGCGTTATGGAGTAGTGTGTTTGACAGAGATCTCATGTTGTGGATGCAGTGTATGGAGACATGTGCGTTATGGAGTAGTGTGTTTGACAGAGATCTCATGTTGTGGATGCAGTGTATGGAGACATGTGCGTTATGGAGTAGTGTGTTTGGCAGAGATCTCATGTTGTGGATGCAGTGTATGGAGACATGTGTGTTATGGAGTAGTGTGTTTGGCAGACACCTCATGTTGTGGATGCAGTGTATGGAGACATGTGCGTTATGGAGTAGTGTGTTTGGCAGAGATCTCATGTTGTGGATGCAGTGTATGGAGACATGTGCGTTATGGAGTAGTGTGTTTGGCAGAGATCTCATGTTGTGGATGCAGTGTATGGAGACATGTGCGTTATGGAGTAGTGTGTTTGGCAGAGATCTCATGTTGTGGATGCAGTGTATGGAGACATGTGCGTTATGGAGTAGTGTGTTTGGCAGATATCTCATGTTGTGTATGCAGTGTATGGAGACATGTGTGTTATGGAGTAGTGTGTTTGGCAGAGATCTCATGTTGTGGATGCAGTGTATGGAGACATGTGTGTTATGGAGTAGTGTGTTTGGCAGAGATCTCATGTTGTGGATGCAGTGTATGGAGACATGTGTGTTATGGAGTAGTGTGTTTGGCAGACACCTCATGTTGTGGATGCAGTGTATGGAGACATGTGCGTTATGGAGTAGTGTGTTTGGCAGAGATCTCATGTTGTGGATGCAGTGTATGGAGACATGTGTGTTATGGAGTAGTGTGTTTGACAGAGATCTCATGTTGTGGATGCAGTGTATGGAGACATGTGTGTTATGGAGTAGTGTGTTTGGCAGAGATCTCATGTTGTGGATGCAGTGTATGGAGACATGTGTGTTATGGAGTAGTGTGTTTGGCAGACACCTCATGTTGTGGATGCAGTGTATGGAGACATGTGCGTTATGGAGTAGTGTGTTTGGCAGAGATCTCATGTTGTGGATGCAGTGTATGGAGACATGTGCGTTATGGAGTAGTGTGTTTGACAGAGATCTCATGTTGTGGATGCAGTGTATGGAGACATGTGCGTTATGGAGTAGTGTGTTTGGCAGAGATCTCATGTTGTGGATGCAGTGTATGGAGACATGTGCGTTATGGAGTAGTGTGTTTGACAGAGATCTCATGTTGTGGATGCAGTGTATGGAGACATGTGCGTTATGGAGTAGTGTGTTTGGCAGCAGTGGCGTGCCTGACCAAGTTGGTGCCCTAGGCAAGATTTTTGCTGGTGCCCCCCCCCCCCCCCCCCCTCCCACAAAGAAAATATAATAAAAATTATATCGCAGCTAATTCCACCACTGCAGTGCAGGCTCAGAATCGCCCTTCCCCAGAAAATTTGACGTTTTTTGGACTTTCATCCATGTTTAGAAGAATATTTAATTTTAAATTAACATTAGGATTATACTGTTGTGATGTCATTATTCAGTATCTTCTCCTTTTCTCACTCACTTTCATGTAAGCACCTGCTCTCCCTTTAGTCGTTTTACACTACAACAGACAGCAACACAGGCATAAACACTGAACTTATTATTGTTATTATGGAAAACCAGATTATGATGAAAATCAAACACTTTTGAAGAGAGAGCGTATGAAATAAGATTAGAGCTGGGAAGCACAAACTGTTTTTTAATGCATCTTGTTGGTGGTATAAACACAAGACAGCCAAATCCAACAATTTCGAAATTCCCATTTCTTGCCACCAGGGGGTGCTGCAGCACCCTCAGCACCGACCTTCCAGCTCCCTTCCTCTGGGAAAAAGCTCTGAGCAGGTAGAAGGGGGCGCGGCCGCGCAGGGGGTGGGGTGGTATGGATTAGGGACCATGGTGAAAGTGCTGCAGCCCAGGCAGCCAGAAAGCCAGAATTAGAAAAATGATTTCACTATTATTTAAAGACTTAAAGGCCGGGTTTACCGTGGGGAACATGAATATATATTAATTCTTAAAAAATCTTAAATTTCGAATCCGTTGAAATTTTTGAAATTGCTTGTTCACAGCCAGAGAAAAAAAAAAAAAAAAAAAAAAAAAAAAAAAAAAAAAAATGGGCCAGGTGACGCGTTTCGACGCGAAACGCGTCACCTGGCCCTTTTTTTTTTTTTTTTTTTTTTTTTTTTTTTTTTTTCAAGCAATTTCAAAAATTTCAACGGATTCGAAATTTAAGATTTTTTAAGAATTAATATATATTCATGTTCCCCACGGTAAACCCGGCCTTTAAGATGTTGTTCTGCTTATTTTTTGTCTACTATTGTAAAATAATAGTAGGCCTATTATCATGAAAAAGTATTTGTAAAAAAAAAAGATTGTACCCTCTCTGGTGCCCCTAACGGCTCAAGCGCCCCTAGCATTTGCCTAGTTCGCCTAATGGACGGCACGCCACTGTTTGGCAGAGATCTGAACATGGCTTTCACATATCTTGAGAACCATTCGTCCAATCGACTTCAAACTTGGGGGTTGCGCTGTTCGTGACGTGACCAGAGTGCGGTGCCAAATTTCCAGTATCCACCTAGAAATCAGCGTGCAAATTTCTCGTATACTAAGAAATATCCTCATTTCTATATTTAGTTCAAATACCTGGGTATTCAGTGCACCTATTTAATAATGTATGCCAAAAAATCACAAAAATCGAAATACTTTCGTTTTTCACACTTTTTCACATCAAAAGTTAATTTTTCAAGATTTTATTCATAACAGTAATCTACAGTTTGCTGACGTCACAAAGTACTATCAGATTTCTACCCCATTTCATCCAATTATATCACAACATGGCAGCTTGACAGCTGCCATGTTGTGATCAATCTTCATTTCAGAAGAATTTTCTCCTCCAAATGAAGGAGAAAATGGAGCCTAGTGTCTGTAATCTGGCAGAATTTCTAGCCCATAAACTAACTACTAACTTGGCCAATTGTATGTAGCATACAAAATAAAGCAAACGGTAATGTCTAAAAATGCAAAGAAATGTAACTGGCTCGTTAAACTCGCATTAGGGGATAACATAAGCATAAGGGGTCTCCCCTCGGAGATTCCAGGCAGGCGGGCAGCACTCATGCATCGGACTGTCCGCTCCGCTCCACACAGAAGCAGCTGGCTGCCTGGTACTCTGCGGATCCCACTCGCGTAGCACCACAACACGCTGAATCCCACTCGATTTGGGGGCGGAACACGCCAGGATTGGCCAATGCCAAAGCCAGTACCCAGAATTGTCAAATCAAATCATCGACACGCTATTATGGTCCGCCTCTCAACCCTGTCATCTCAGACAAGATTTGTTTTCAGACTCTGAAACGGTGCCGCGTCTATGTGCCGACAGGCCGCAGTGCCGACAAGCCGCAATGCCGATAGCCCACAAGCAGAACCAGCTGAGCGAGGTGGCGTGCAGCGTGTCGGTGGACCCGCTAAAGCTAACCTCACCCATCCCCCATGCCTAAACCTAACCACCCCCCACGCCTAAACCTAAGGTCGGCTTAGCGGGTGGACCCCCTCTGAAACGTCTCTGACCCTCGCGCTACTTGCATTCTGTTGGGTTCATTTCGTCTGTAAGAACTCTGTTGAGAAGCTAACCCTAACCATGTTAAGAACTCTGTTGAGAAGCTAACCCTAACCATGTTGCTCTATAGATCGTGGTGACCTGACCATTTCAACTGGAGAGCTGAAGATCACAGGATTGACCAGAGAAGACAGTGGATGGTACACAGCAGAGATCAACAACAACATCAACAGCGAGACTCATCTCAAAGTCATCTGTAAGTGTTTTATGTTGGCAGTTTGTCCAGTTTCAAGTCGGTGATGTGGAGTTGTGTGCGATTCACCACTTGCTTTTAATTAAGTGTAGCCCTGCTATTTCATGAGTGTTATTTCTGACAGCCCATGAAGGCAGCATTAGTGCGACAGGCAGCGACGTCATTTTTCCTCCGGATGCAAAGTAAAGCAAAGCTGAGACTCAATGTTAGACAGGACAGGAGAGGAACAATTAGAAAAGTGAATATAGATGCTTGAAAAAATATAAATGAAGGATGTCAGGAGAGAAATATGTAGATGCAAGAGAAGATCCGGACCGGAGACACAGAGGGAAGATACAGAAGAGGATTTGATGCTAGCTTCATACCTGAAAAGAGGATTTTGCTTGGAGGTGAAAAGTGGAAGAGAAGACCGCTCGTCACTTGGTATGAGAGGAGAGAGAGAAGAGTTCAGACTGGTTTTGTTCGTAAACCCAGTTCTGAACTGAGAGAGCACCGATCCACACAGATACACCTACTACAACCGCCTCATTGTGTTTTTAAAATTGCAAGCCAGTCTCTTCATAACCTAGAATTGATGTACCACTGTGATTGGACATTTCTCCTCTTAACACATTCACTGCCAGCCATTTTTTTTTTACTGTAGGTAGGTTCTGCCAGAGGGTTTTTTTGAGGATTCTGGCTCATCTTTCAAGACCCGAGGATTCTTTTCTGCTAAGATTTTGTGAACACACAATATCTCAAAAGAACTAATAGAATGTGTGCTTTCTCTGTCTAAAAGAGTTAGTTTGTAGAGTTAGTAGTTATGTAAGCATTAGCAGTTGAATACAGCATGGTTTCAGCGTTAGAAAATTTATTCTGAGATAAACGGCTTTTTGTGAAATTCGATAGAACAGTCACTTTAACCATTCATTTTTGGCATCAGTAAGACCTAAACAATAGTTTTGAACAGTAATTTCCTCCATAACAGCAGGAAACACCCCTCTGCTTCCAACTCCTCCCTCCGTGGGCGTTCTTCTTGGCTGCAGCGGCCGTGTCACAAGCTTGTCACCAGTCTCACTGCTTTGCTGCTGCTGTGCGGCTGTGCCTGTCTGCGCGGCCGCTCTTTGAGGAAGTCTGGATGGACTCGCTCGCATCTTGGAGTTTTGGTTGAGAGCTTTGATGAAGCTTTTGCGATTCTGGTCATATTTATGCTGCGTGTTTCAAAGTGTGTTCCACCCGTAATCTATTGTGCAAATTTGCAATCCCGCACTGCCAGCAATCAGCGCGAAAACGAAAGCGTTTTCGCCAATCCATTTTGATGAGAATGGCTTCGTCACACTGCTTTTTGCTTGCCTTCCTCTAGTCAGGAAAGAACTGTCGCCACTTAGTGGGTCGGTGGAATGGGTTGTACACGTTGTACACGTCCAATACTTATATAAGAGATGTAAAAGGGTTAGATGCACATCCCACGGTCAAAAAAAAAAAAATCATTTTTTTGACGTATTAACACGTTGAGTGCCAAGGACGAGATATCTCGGCTTACATGATCCAACCGTTGAGTGCCAAGGACGAGATATCTCGGCTTACATAAACATTTTTTTTTTTTGACGGTGGGACATCGATCAACCCCTTTTACGTCTCCTATACCAGAATTGGAGGAAGAGAATGTGTATAATCTATTTTACCGACCAGCTAAGTGGGGACAGTGCTCTCCAGACAGAGAGGAAGCCGACCAAAAAACAGCCGCGGGTCCGCGGGAGAAAGCCATTCTAATTTTCAAGGAAATAGCTGGGCGAAAACGCTTTCGATTTCACACACACACACACACACACACACACACACACACACACACACACGCGCGCGCGCGCACACACACACACTCGAGTACCTTTGAGCATAAATATGACCAGAATCGCAAAAGCTTGATCAAAGCTCTCAACCAAAAGTCCAAGAAGCGAGCGAGTCCAACCAGACTTCCTCAAAGAGCGGCCGCTCAGACAGGCACAGCCGCACAGCAGCTGCAAAGCAGTGAGACTGGTGACAAGCTTGTGACACGGCCGCTGGCTGCAGCCAAGAGGAACGCCCACGGGGGGGGGAGGGGGGGGGGGGGAGCAGAGGGGAGTTTCCTGCTGTTATGGAGGAAATTACTGTTCAAAACTATTGTTTAGGTCTTACTGATGCCAAAAATGAATGGTTAAAGTGACTGTTCTATCGAATTTCACAAAAAGCCATTTATCTCTGAATAATTTTTCTGACGCTGAAACCATGCTGTATTCAACTGCTAATGCTTACATAACTACTAACTCTACAAACTAACTCTTTTAGACAGAGAAAGCACACATTCTATTAGTTGTTTTGAGATATTGTGTGTTCACAAAATCTTAGCAGAAAAGAATCCTCGGCTCTTGTAAAATGAGCCAGAATCCTCAAAAAAAAACCTGGCAGAACTACAGCATTGAAAAAAGGGCTGGCAGTCAATGTGTTAATACGTCATTGGCAGTGAACGGTTGGATTTTTTTTGACGGATTAATACGTCATTGTCAGTGAACGTGTTAAAATACACTGGGTTCCATAAGCGGCAACCTCTGACTGGGAAAAATGAAGGCAATTCAGAAGCAGGCGCGTAGCCACGGGTGTGCCAGGGTGTGCAAATGCCACCCAGACAGGCCGCTGGCACACCTAAAAAAATGGGGTAAAAAAAGTTTTTTGTTTTGTCTGCAAAACACATGTCAACGCTGTCATGCACTGTGTCCAACTGTCCGCTGCCCTATGTGCCCCGGAGCATCATGGGAAACTAGTTAAGCTGTCGTCCACGTAAAGTAAACAAATGCATGCACAGCAGCAGCAGCAGCGCCAGCCAGCACCAAAAGTGACTCGTCGTCACCCTCCCCCTCAACAAGTGCGGATTGTAGTGCACCCGTTCCGCACCTGTATTGGTGGTGTACAGTGGAGAAGAGACAGACGATGATGAAGATGATGATGCAGCCGAAACAATGACGTTAACAGCGGGGAACGCAGCCAACAACACACCGGAGGTTTGTGCAGAGCCAGAGGACACTGACGCTACAGATCTCTCTGCAGTAGACGAACCTGCATGCCAACCAAACTTGCGTTCTTCCCGACTAGAACACTCTTTGGAAAACGTAGGTGTTTTTCAGCTAAATGGTACAACAGATACAGTTGGCTAGAGTACAGCATTAAAGTTGATGCTGTATTTTGCCAGCCTTGCCGCCATTTCAGCACTGATGTGAAGGAGAAACATCCTCCACGTCCTATCTTAAAGGCACTATGTAGTGATTTTTTTGTCCACTAGATGTCGCCATTTTCCCTCTAAATCTGGCTTGAAAAGGCCCAAATTGTCCGACCCCTGGCACACCCCCTCTTTATGTGGCACACCCAATGTGCCGAGTCTGGCTACGCCACTGTTCAGAAGTGCAAATAATGCAGTTCCTCGAATGGCCACTTGAAGCTGGCTCAAAAAGCGAGTAAGTCCAAATAGACCCCATGTTAAAATGCCCAACTTTACAGCAGAAATAAGCATGTTTACAACCTGGTTTAAAAAAAAAAATTGGTCCCTATAGCTATTTCACCGTTCGTGAAACTGTACGAGAAGTCAATGTTTATGTAACTCACCTGTTTATACAAAACGAAGTCAGATTGTATAGAAGGAAAATTAACTTACTTCTCACTTGATTTATGAATTTGGTTTCCCAATGAGTTCATGATCTCAATCTCTAGGTTTCAAGTCTTCTTTAATACAGCATGATGTTCATTTTGTAAATTATGGTCTCATTAAGCCTCAAATAGACGAGAGAAAAGACGATGCTTTGACAGGTTTTTTCCTGCATAGACAATTACGAGGCGGCCGCCTCCATATAATTTAGCTCCGCCTCCAGCTCTTGACAGGTGAAACCATACTTGCAAAAAAAGTGTTGCACTTGTGGCTTGGTGATGAAATAGTAGCTCAGCAACCTATACCAGTAATGTCAGATATAGACATTAATTTACCCCCTAAACCTTCAATCAAATAACCATTTCATTATTTGCAAGTGAAGGCTGGCTGGTTGCCTTTTCACAGCCACTTGTTCTGTATGAGATGGTAAATTGTAATGTAGCCGTGCCCATTAGCCTCCGATTAGCTACAATAACGTTATCAGACGTCAGCTACGTGCTCCCGCTCACGATAAAGAGCCTTTCTGAAAGCACAGTCTGCAGTCCTGCTGCTTAATGCTGTTTCCAACCAGGAAAAATATGTTTTCGAGGGAATATCAGCTCTCTTATCATTAGTGCGACTGTGTTTAGCAGCTCCCATCGGCTCCTCACAACTACCCATGTCTGCTAGCAACAACAACTGGTCAGAGTTTTTCAAAATAACACATCTAAAGCACACATAAGCCATTGAAAGTGATAATAGGTTTATTTTGAAAATTAAATTAAATGTAAGGAAGTACCCTAAAGACATGTTTAGATGCACAACAAAATAGATAAAAAGTGACTGGCAAGAGCCTGCGAGAGCATGGTTTTACACAGACAGCTCACTTGACTCATGATGAAGCCATGCATTAGGTGAAGCTAACTGTATTGAGACAATTAACAACACATACACAAAGCTTTTTGTGCACAGTAGATCTCAGGACATTTTATTTTATTACATTCTTTATTCACTGTAAATGGTCAGCAATTATACTGAACATACAGTAACTGTTGGCTACTGATGTTTATTTAGCTATTATATTTTTATTCTTTATTTCCTCAGTGCTCACTTCCAGAAGTTGACAATGCATAATGTTAAATTATTTTTTTAATAAAGTTGGCCTATTTGTTCAAGAAAGCAGCCGTCTGAGTAGCTTTGCACATCGTTATATCGGTGCACAATCCACATAGAAAAGTTCTATATCTGCTCAAAAATTCACTATGTCGGCACTCTGCAGCCATCAGTAATCGGTGAATATCGGCTCTAGTACCACCTCCGCCTCATTTTGAGCCAGAAAAAACCCTGTTTGGGGTGTGATTGACAGGTCACCTGTCCAGTGATCTCGCAGCTCACCTATCACGGACCAATAGCAGGCAGCTCTGTCTGGCAAAACAAAAGAACAAGATGGCAACGGTCAAAATGCCAAACTCAAGGCTTCAAAATGGTGACAATCATGGTGGCTACATGATATGTTTATACAATCTATTAACATTGTGCCGAAACCCTCCCTCCATGTTACATGTTTGTTCATGTTAAAGGGATAGTTTTTTTATGTGGGGTACTTGCATACAGTCAGTGTACTACATGCAGTAGAATGCAGCCGGCGTGGTTTCAGTTTGGAGAAATGGAGACCGGCCACATCACGCAAGTAGAGCTGTCTGCTGAGTGTGAAGGGAACCAACAACGTAAAAAAAAAAAATGCTTCCATACCGCTCACCTGGTGTAATCCAAGTCTCCACAAGCCCTCAGGTACCAAGTTGACTTGAAAAAGTGTCTTTTACAACATGTTTTTAGCTGAAGTCTTCACTGTAGCCAGGTGTGGAGCTAAGTGGGGAAGAAGTGGGGCTGATGTACCACCTGCACCTTTCTCATGGCCTCCTTCACATCAGCAGACAGCTCTACTTCCATGATGTGACCGGTCTGCATTTCTCCAAACTGGGACCAGGCTGGCTGCATAAATGTAGTACACAAACTGTATGCAAGTACCTCATACAAACTCATGTCAAAAAAATCAAAACTATCCCTTTAACACTTTCAGTGCCACGGCCCTTGGGCAAAAGGTTGCTTGCTGTGCCACATAGGCCGCAATGCATTTTAAAACAGTCATATAATTTTTTTAATAATTACTATGTAAACACTGAACACGCACAAATAACGATGAGACTCTCTTCTATCACCTGCAAAAAAAAGTTTATTGATCCCATTTTCCGTTCTTTAGTTATGAGCCGGAGAAGATAGCTTGATTGAACGAAAAACATACCTTTTTTTCTACGAGCTGAGATAATGAGCCTTTTGTGAAATTAAACATTTCAAGCACATCTCTGACTCTGAAGCTAATTTTCTGATGTCTGGGTCTGTCTGGGTGAAGTGTATGCTGCTCTGCTGCTCTCCGTGCTCCCCCCCCCCCCCCCCTCAACTGCACACGCCTCCTGGGTGTGTCTTATGTGTCTGGTGGCTCTCAGTCTCTGCTGAGTTTGCTGCGCACACACAGTGAATGGTGCGCGACATTCAGCTTTTTGGTTCCGCGTGTGTTTGTCACGGGCTGGCATGCTTCCAGTTCGGAATAATAATGCTGATTATGTGAATGTGCTGTTGCAGCGTACATGGAAGTGCTCAGTTGTGACAGCGGATGCTGCTGCTGGGGGCACAGCTGGCGTTGTGCTCGTTTATGGAGGCACGTCGATGCATACGGACGGATGCAATGCGATTTCCTCATTTTCACCAGTGACTATTTCTGTGTGTTTGGCTCCTTTTTCTCTGATCAGGAGAGTGCTGTCGCCACCTAATGGGTTTGTAAAATAGGTTATCGACCTCCAATAGCTACAATATTGTTAGAGGCGACATAAGAAGCTTAGATCGACACCCCCCCGTCAAAAAAACAATTTGGAGTTATGACGCCATTTGGCGTCGCTGGCACTGTACGGTAAATTTCTAATGACGCCATATGGCGTCGCTGGCACTGAACGTGTTAAAGGCCGGCTTTCCTGATTTTCATATCCATCCATATTTGTGTCATTACAATGTCAGTAGTTGGATTAGATAAGCAGCCTTTACCTCCCCTCACTCAACCCTCCTGGCTGATCTCCCTCATCTCTCACATATTTTCTTGACGCTCTGACGCGTTTTACGTCAGAGCGGCCAAGTCCAGCCCTGCGGAAGAGAGCAGCTGTAAACTACAAGTGTTGTGGGGGTGTGCCGCCATGGTTCCGCCTCTAGAGGTCCTCCACGCCCCTTCACAGCTCCTGAAGAAAAACAAAAGGCAGCCATCTTTTTTCACCGCATAGCCTAGGCTAGCTAATGTTAGCTCCCCTAGCTCCTGGCAAAGAACCATATCTCAGGAACGGAAGCAGCTACAGACACGGGACTGGCGGCATTGGAAAGCTCGTCAAATTTTACATCTAGTAGAAGGTGCATTGACGTTACGAAATCAACGCTTTCGGTTTTTGACAGAAAACCCTACTCATATCACCACTGTAACATCCTCAGTAAGTATCATTTTCTAAGTTTTGCCAACTTTAAAGTTTTTAAACAGGTTGGTATTGTCTATAAGACCTTACATGGACTTTGCCCGCCCCCCCTGAGGGAATTCATAAAACGGAAGCCTGACACAGGACTCAACACTCGGGCTTTCGCCAGAGGGGACTGTGTAGTACCACACCGGACAACTGCCTTCGGCAAAAACACCCTCTCAGTCCAGGGCTGCCAAATCTGGAATTTGCTACCTCAAACTATAAGAAACTGTCTGTCATTCCCATCTTTCAAACACAACGTAAAAAAATGGATTTTAAATAGCCAAATCTGCGACCATGTGTAAATTGTACTGTAGTGCTCTTGTTTTGTTTGCTCTGTTATGCTTTTTGTTTTTGTTTTGTCTTGTCTTATTAACCTAGTTTAGTTCATTCTGGTTTACTTTAGTTTCTGATCCGTTTTGGTTTTGTTATTGCTCATGTTGTTTTTTGTATTGTTCTGTTTAGTTCTGTCCTGGTGCTGCCTCTGTCGTTTTTCTGTCTCTCTGTGGGGACTACGGATGTAATTTAGCATTCTTGCTAACTCCGGCTTATTTACGTTGCCTTGTGTAATGTTCATGAATATGCACTGTCCCGTCCAAATAAACAAATAAAGTAAAGTAAAGTAACGCTGAGCAATGTAGCCTTTTTTACATGAAATAGTTACAACATCAGATGCTCATAACTCCTAGGAAAATGCCTTAAACTGCATGAAACTTTGTGTGTGAAGACATCTCCCGACATATATACTTCGGTTTAAATTTGGTGCAATTTGGAGCCAAAAAAAAAATATTATTATATTATTATTATTCTTCTACTATAGAGGTCCAGGGATGACGTATTTTTGTAGGCTGAATGCGGAAGTCCCGAACTTCCTGGTTCCACACTGTTTCTGTCTATGGGATTTTTGAATGGGTTTTTGGCGATATGCTTCAAATAATGTCTGTGGGCAACGCAAGTTTAATCAAACGCGAACCAAGGTTCAGCGGGATAATCTTCACACATGAGGACCACTTTCATGAGTTTTGTAGCGTAAATGCGAGCCCTAGAAGTAAAATGCTCGAGCTAAGCTAATCCTGAACTACACACTGTCGCATAGGCTTCACGTCACGTCAGCACTCAACCTGGACTGTTGTTGATGTGTGCACTGATTACCTCGGGCTGAACGGGGCTGAACCAGGTGAGGGAAAGAGAATTTCCGTGTTCGCCCTTTGAAGTGGTGACGTTATTGACGTATATATCCACATCGACTCAGCTGTGTAGTCTCATTTAGCCGTTTGCTAGCTAGCCGCCCGTTTAACGGCATGTAAAAGCTTCAAAACTCATAAAAGTGGTCTTCATGTGTGAAGATGATGTTACTAAACACTGGTTCGCGTTTGATTAAGCCAGCGTTGCCCAGAGAGATTATTAGAAGCATCGCGCCAAAAACCCATTCAAAACTCCCATAGGCGAAAACTGTATGGAACCAGGGGCGTTAGCATCGATGATTTCCGGACTCGTTACTGGACCTCTCTATTGTTTTATGTCGAAGCCTTCTTCTTCTTCTTCTTCTTTGAGTTTTATGGACGGTTGGCAAACATATATGTACATTACCGCCACCTACTGGAGTTTGATCTCAGCCAAATGCCTGAGGGGTGGGCATGGAATAGAAGGCCACAAGCCCAGTGCATTGTGGGAAGTGTAGGATTTCTGCTCCCCGCTCCTCCCCTCCAGTGATCCTGACTGTAACACTGAGTGATCCTGACTGTAACAGCTGTTCTCCTCTTCTCTCCATCAACAACAGATCCTGTCTCTAAACCCTCCATCTCTAAATGGTGTGCAGATGATTTGACCTCCTGTATTCTGAGCTGTGACTCAAACATCACCACAGACACTGAACTAGTCAGCTACACCTGGGAGAAAGACAACACCAGAGAGAATTCCACAGAGTTACCCAAACACCAAATGATCATTACAAAGGTAATGAGAAATGCTACTGACAGTGTTTGTACCTCTGTCTTTTTGGCTGATTCTTTCTGTCCATGTGTGAGTTAGTTAATGCAGTGGTTCTCAAACTTTTTCACATCAACTGACACAAATTAGACCACAGACTGCCATCTGATAAGGTTTTAGCTTTTAGATGTTTTATTACAGAAAGTGTATGAAGCCCATGACCAAAACAGTCATTGTGTTACTTGTGGATGGAATTATAGTGAAATTAAGTTATCCTTCTTTTTTCTGGGGACCCTCTCATGGACCTCTGGGGTTCCCCAGACCCCATTTTGAGAACCACTGAGTTAATGTCCACTAGTAATATCAGGAGATGAACAAATGCATTCCTTTACAGTAATACACCATAATGATTTGTTCAACTTGCATCACATATTCATTGCACCAGCCGCTAGTTTTCAGCTGTTTTAACCCCCCTCCCTTCCTGCAGCAAGCCCAAATACAGAGTGCCAAAGTCACGCCCTCTTCCTGGTTAGACATACAAACCAAGGGGTTTCATCCACCATTTATTTTTCCATAGACATTTTGTAAAATGCTTATAAGAATAGTTTTACTTGGTCAAACCAAGCGATTCAGCTATATTTCGAATCAGGAGAGACCATAAAGAGAGAACATTTCACTCAGATTAAAAACACACACACACACGCTAAATCCACTTTTTGTTTAAGATTTGGTCAGTTTTATATCATAAAGATTTTCAGGGCTACAATGGGAAACCTGTGAAAGACTGAAAGAGAGTGAGCATGTGAAGTGTTTAGCAGCTTCTGTGAACTGTGTCTAAGCAGCTCCTCTCAACACAGCAGATTACATCATGTGCTTTAGGGAGGTGTGTTGTTTTTGGATGCTTCCAATGTGGGCGTTGGCTTAAGAAGACTGTGCTTTAATCAGAGTAGCTGGTTTAAGACGATGAAGTGCCGTTGAGCAAGACACTGAATCTCCTCCAACTGCAGGGAGCTGCTCTGTAACTGAGGCTCACATCTCCTTTAGTCAAAGGCTAGAGGCACCAAGTGAGCACTGTTCAAAATGAAAGTGAGATGTGGTTTGTGATCTTATATTTCACTGGTTTTATAGGTGAAGGATTTGAAGTATGCATCATTCAGCTGTAAGGTGGAGAACCCAGTCAGTGAGGAGGTCAGCCAACCCATCAGCAACCCCCTCATTCAGAGTGAGTTACCTCACTTTAACAACAATGCAGTGCTGCCACTATGTCTCTCCTTCTCTCTGTCTCTCCCCCTCCCTCTCTCTCTCTCTCTTGTCTCTCCCCTCCCTCTCTCTCGTGTCTCCCCCTCCCTCCCTCCCTCCCTCCCTCTCTCTCTCTCTCTCTCTCTTTATCTTTCTCAACCCACCAGTCAAGGCAGATGCCACCTAGAGCCAGGTCTGCTTGAGGAGTTGTTTTCCTTCCTGCTGCTGCCAAATGCATGTTATGAAATTGTTTAAATTGCTGCGTCGAAACTTAGTAAAGACGCTGGTCTTCAACCATTAAGCATCTCAGATAACTGTTGTTATGATTTGCTGCTATATAAAGCAACATGACTTGACTTAACACTTGTTGCTGTTCTTTTTTCTGTAGAGTCTGATGGTGAAGGGAAACGGAGAACAGGGAGAATAGTCACCATCTTCATGGTACTGACAATGTTGCTGCTCGTCATGATTCCCATTGTCAAACGCATAAGCAGAAGAACAGGTAGGAAGCCAATGAATTACTGTCTAATTGATATTATTAATACTGATGTCATCAAAATGAGCTTTGCCTCTAATTGATAGTATTCACATTTTGTGTATATTTTATTTAGGTTTAGTTGCCTTACTCCATAACCGGGCCTAGACCAGCCCCCCCCCCATGCTTAATGTTGTTGAACTGCCTCTCTTGAGTTCCATTTCCACCCTGCCAACACAGGAGGCGCTGCACTCCTCTCCCATAGACTTGAATAAAAGATTACCAGGTGTTTTCACTAAAGCTTTACATTACAGCATGCAAGCGTAATGATTCCAGAGTAATCTTTTGTACTAACAGTGAGCCAGTACAGTAGCTACTGATACATACTCTTTCAGGGTGATTCAAGACCCCTGCACTTCCTGAAAGGAAGATCATTCAGGTTGATCAGGGGTTTATTTTGTGATCATGACCAACTCGCTGCTCTACACTATCCTGCTTATTACAGTGAGACAGCCCCTTAGCATCAAGACCATTAGAGAGAGGTCTGACACCTGCATGGTCAGGCAGTCAGTCTGTCTCTCCTCCTTGGGAGGTCTGTGGTTAAGTTTATGGGAGTGGCAATTTGTGTTCAGCAGGATAATCTTCATGAATGTGAATCACTTTTATAGAGACACTGCGGAGCACGTCATCATTCAGAACCACACCCAAAACGGGGGAAAACACAAACCCCCCCCAAAACCTGGCGTTCTCCTATGTTGCGTGCATGGTCGCATGTTGCACACAAGATCATATATATGGAAGATGAACACTCCAACTTACTTCCTTGACAGCTAGATCCACATTTTTCTTCTCGCCAATTTTCAATGGCTTCCTTGTTTTGCTCGGGAGTACAAAAACACTTTAATTGGCGATTTTTTATATTTGTAGTCTGCGCAGCCCACCACACAACAGCTTTTAGCTATATGTTTAATTCAAGGAAAATGAATGCCGGTGTTTGAATGGAGAGCTTTCCCCCGTGATGGGCGTGGCCTATTTCATGCAGTGTCTCTATGTCTTTTGAAGCGTTTTCTGGAAATCACACAAATTGCCACTCCCATAAACTTTTGTTAGCCACAAACCTTATTTTATGCATTTAAGTGAAAATCCCCATTCTAAAACCATATTCACTTTTCTCCGTAAGCACCAACATGCTACTTCAGGACTCATTCCAGCAGGGCTCTATATACTGAACAAGAATTATATGCTGCCATTTTGCACGAGTTGTAATAAAAGATCTAAGGGCTCTATCTTCCCGACGGCGGTATTGTTGCGTTAGTGCCCGTTTTGCGCTGGAATAGCGCTGCGCAAAGCCCTAATTGTGGGCGTTTCGGTCCGCTGCACTTCACGTCATCTCGGCGCACATCTCTGTATAGGCGTGTTTATGCCCAAAAGCATTGTGGAGGTGTGGTCATGCCCATAAAACCACAGCGTCATGTCAGCAGCTTCCTCCTTCACTGAGAGGGAGAAAGAGGGAGAGAAAAGATCGCCTAGATGGGGAGAGGGAGGGAGAGAGAGGGAGATGTGAGAATGTCATGCATAGAAATCAAATAACATGCTCCTGCCCACCTGTGAATCACCTGTGTATTATTGCCATTTCACACGCTGAAAAAGGGCTGCTGCCCAAACGTCTGTATGCTTATTTCTTTTCGGGCTCTCTTCTATCTCCGCTGCATAATTACGCACTGTACTGAGAGGCGATGAGTGATGCTGCTCTATTTGAAGAAGTTTAATTTCGTTCCACCAGCACACATTTTATTAATCGGCTATTTTCTATTCGTTTCTATTAATATATATACATCGAATCCCACCAATTTCATTGTCATTTTCCCCT
Organism: Poromitra crassiceps; assembly: GCF_964638095.1. NCBI lineage: Eukaryota > Metazoa > Chordata > Actinopteri > Beryciformes > Melamphaidae > Poromitra > Poromitra crassiceps. The sequence continues at coordinate 33,754,627 of NC_139645.1, forward strand.
TGGCGCACATAAAGACACATGCTTCCGTCACTGTCTGCTTGATGGCGAGAGGGACTTCAGCTGCCATCCGCGCTGTGGAGAAGCTGGTCTTACATGCAATTGCAGGGAAAGAGGTTACTGTACTGGCCGGACACAGGTGTTGTGCGAAAAAATGATGCGTTTTGAATTGGATTAGGGGAGCGAGGGTCTGGCGGGGCGGAAGGCTGTGTGCGCCGGGTGCTGGACTGGAGGGGGGTCTCCCCCGAAAAGGTGGGAGCTGGACGGGTATCCAGGCTTGGTGGTGGGGTGGGTGTGGGTCGGTGCCCTGGGTGTTTTGGGCCGGCCAGGGTGGGGAGAGGCACCTTGGCACAACACCGTTACAACTTTCTCAAAAGCAATCTATTGTTACCTCACACCACAAACCTGTATGGTCGGGAATCATGTAGCCTAATAAAACCATGACAAACGAATTCTCATTTTTAAATCAAGGTGTGTTTTTTCTGCAATGTAGGCTATAGTTGAAAATCAACGTGGCAGTACGTAACGTTACCATTTTACTATTTCGGAGCCGAAATTGTAAAATAGCAACGTTGCTCCACAAACATTGCTATTTTACAATTGTTTTGGAGATCGGGTTGGGCATTCCGAGGAGAGAAGAGTGTGTGCAGGCGCGAGTAGAGAGTGACATCCATGCCGTGCGTAAATGGATCCAAGCAAGAATTTCCTGCACTGCACTGAGATGTGGAGACTGTCTGCGTTTGCTCTAAAACCAGCTATTTCCTGGCGTTAAAATTGAGAGCACCCAAGGCGATTTTTTCTGACACGTTGCGCTGGAACGCCTATTTTGGAACGGCAACTCCCAAACCTCTCTTTGCGCTCGGCACATACCGACGGTATCTTCCCCACAGCGCTGAATGACACTTGCGCGAGACACATGATAGGCTAGAGGCCCACCGACACGCCTGGGCCACGCCTACACCTGTGTCATCACAGCGCAAAACTGGACGGTGGAGGCAGACGATAGCTTAGACGCTGGGAAGATAGCAATAAGGGGCGCGCAAACGCAGCGCAAAGGCCACGCAAACGATTGCGCCGTACAACGATAGGGCCCTAAGACTTTTTATTTGGACACAAAAGACCTATTCCTCTCATTTTGTCCACAAATATGTTTAAATCTGTGTTAATATTTGCTAAGATAATCCATTCACCGCCTGACAGGTGTGACATATCAAGATGGTGATTAAACAGCATGATGATAGAGGACCACAGCAATGAGTACGTGTAAAAGGCAATGGGATTTGTGTATGGAGATTTAGGTTAAATGCATGAGATAAGGTAATATAATAACACAAGTTTATGAAACAGTGAAGTTTGTGTATCAGCAAGATCATCTTCACAAACTAGCACCACTTTTATGACTTTTGAAGCGTAAATGGTTTTTTTAAACGCAGAAATATGTCATCCCTGCGGTACTCTATTGCACAGGTGCGCCATGGCCTGGTTAGCTCTGAAACTCGTCGTTGATCAAACTATTTAAACTTTATCTTCGGCTGAACTTAAATTTAGCAGACATCCAATGATTCAGTTAGTAATTTATGCTAACAGTTATTGTTTAACATATTCTTTCCTATACTTCTTTTCCTGCAGTAACAGTGGAGCTGAAAGAAGGTCGGTACCTAAATCACTCATATAATTATTCCTATTGATGCAAGAATAATAAACGTGCAAATCATTTCCTGTACAGCTCTACTTACTGTATCCCTTCCTGTTCACCTCAAACTATACTTGACAAACATATATGTTCCCATTTTTCAAGAGTTGTAATAAAGTTCTAAAAGGAGCCATGTTGAGAATATTTAAGTTTAATGGTAAACCTGTAAAATAAAAGATATTTAGGGGTTCAAGCCCTGAAGGGGCTGAAGCCCTATTGTTTTTGTGCTGGTTTATTCTTCTCTTTGTCCTTGTCCTTGTTGTTCATCGGCCTCGATGCAAATTCCCGTGAGTTGCTAAATGGTAGAGACCTGAAATTTGGCACAATGACAGATATTGGGTGCTAGTTTCTGCTCAAGAAATATCTTTCGAATGGGTCTGAAGGTGGCGCTATAATTGAAGGTTTTACGTTAAAGGCCATAACTTCCACGCCGTTTGTCCGATTTTCAAGCAACTTTTTTCCACATGTTCAGGTGAACCTGATCTACAAATTTGCCTCAAGGTCCGCCTGGAAAGCTTTTGAGATATTTTGAAAAGTTTGGAAAACACATTTTCGACATCTCCTCCTAGACCGTTTGACCGATTTCCACCAAAATCGCCAGGAAGCATCTATGGAGCAAGCTTGAATATCCTGATTTTTTGATTTTTGAAATCTACTTTCGTTTTGGAAATATTAACACAAAGTTGTGACAGGGCGTGGCCTCTCAGCTAAATTGTCATAACTTCATGACCGATTAATGAGCATTAATGAGCGCGTTCAGAGATCATCACAGACCATGTGTGTCAAATTTTGTGCACCAAAAGGGGGCACCATAAACGGTAGAAATGGGCGTGGCCTAACACAAAAAAGGCCGTAACTCTGCACCTGTTTGTCCAATGATCGCGAAACTTGGCAGATATATCAAGGAAGATTTCCTAGTCAAAATCTGAAGTTTTGTCATCATTAGTGAAAGTGGGCGGGGTCTATGGTGTAAGCATGTAATAGCGGTAAATCAAGTCCATTCGCATGATCGGTTGCAAACTTCTCAGCCTCATCTGGAATGGCATTTCTGACATGCTATTTCGCAATTTGACCAAAAGCGGGCACCACAGATGAAAAAATTGGGCGTGCCCTAACACAAAATATGCCGTAACTGTTTCTCCAATTTTCAAGCAACTTTTCCCCACATGTTCACCTGAACGTGCTCTACAAATTTGCCTCCAGGACTATTAGGCGTTCAATTTGCGCAAGGCTTGAACCCTTGCTATTGCTGATTGCGGCTATATTTTGAATTATATTTTTATTCAGATTTATAAAATATGTTATAAGTTTACTTACTTACCTTTGATTACTTACCTGGACGATAGATGACGGAGAGCTACAGTTTTCCGACCGCATCACATGAAATAGAAAATCCTAGTTTGTCTTAGATCCTGCGTTTCATATTATTTAATTTGTATTGAAAAGTAAACCGGAGTTTGTTTATTAAATTTAGTTTTTTTGTGCAACTTCTCTGTGAGTGCTTACCATGAATGTGTGTCGGCAACTCTTGCATCTAACTAAATTGAATGGTAGTGGACTAGTCATATCAGTGATTGTTTAACATATTCTTTCCTATACTTCTTTTCCTGCAGTAACAGTGGAGCTCAAAGAAGGTCGGTACCTAAATCACTCATACAATTATTCCTATTGATGCAAGAATAATAAACGTGCAAATAATTTCCTGTACAGCTCTAGTTACTGTATCCCTTCCTGTTCACCTCAAACTATACTTGACAAACATATATGTTCCCATTTTTTACAAGTCGTAATAAAGTTCTAAAAGGAGCCATGTTGAGAATATTTAAGTTTAATGGTAAACCTGTAAAATAAAGGATATTTAGGGGTTATTTTTATATGCACACAAAAGGCTTGTTCCACAAAAGGCTTATTCCTCTCATTTGTTCACAAATGTGTTTAAATCCATGTTAGTGAGCACTTCTCCTTTCACAAGATAATCCATCCACCTGGCAGGTGTGACATATCTAGATGCTGATTAAACAGCATGGTTATTGCACAGGTGTGCCTTGGCCTGGTCAGCTCTAAAACTCCTGGTTGAGTAATAATAATCGATTCTACACAGTTACCTCACACCGGTGGATGGACCTGCTTGTCCATCCACACCACATGCATTACGGCTGCGTTGCGGATCCGGATCGACTCTCACCCATGTTAATTAATGGGCGAAACAACAACAATTACACACCTGTTCTATTTTTGTGGGATCCCGCATACGTCTGACAGATTACACGAGTGTGGGTCTGTTCGCAGCCGTACCGGAGCCGTACCGCATCTGTTCTGGAGGCGGTGTACATTAGCCCTTACTCTTTACTCACTCTCATTGATTTAATCTGTTGTTTGGTCTTTCAGAAACTCTTGCTGCATGTCAACGTCAACACAAATCTAAACTGAAGCTGAGGTGTCAGTGTGTGTGTGAATGGTTTACTCAAGCAGGATATAAACCACTTCTGAATCAGATGTACACACAACTTTACATCACAGAGGGAGGGAGTGATGTCAATTATGAACATGAGGTCAGACTGATTGAAGCAGCATCCAGAAACCAGAGATCAGAAACACCAATCACATGTGAAGACATCTTTAAAGCCTTACCTGGAAGAGATAAACCAAGAACAGTGATGACAATGGGAGTGGCTGGCATTGGGAAAACAGTCTTAACACAGAAGTTCACTCTGGACTGGGCTGAAGACAAAGCCAACCAGGATATACAATTCATATTCCTGTTCACTTTCCGAGAGCTGAATCTGCTGAAAGAGGATCACAGCTTGTTGGAACTTATTCATCGCTTCTTTCCTGAGCCCAAAGAAGCAGGAATCTGCGGATTTGACAAGTTCCAGGTTGTGTTAATCTTTGATGGTCTGGATGAGTGTCGACTTCCTCTAAATTTCAAGAAGAACAAGATTGTGACTGATGTCACAGAGTCGACCTCAGTGGACGTGCTGCTGACAAACCTCATCAAGCGTAATCTGCTTCCCTTTGCTCACCTCTGGGTAACCACACGACCTGCAGCAGCCAATCAGATCCCTCCTGAGTATGTTGACATGGTGACAGAGGTGAGAGGCTTCACTGACGAACACAAGGATGAGTACTTCAGGAAGAGATTCACAGATGAGCAGCAGTCAGAAAAAATAATCAAAGACATCAAGACGTTACGAACCATCTACATCATGTGCCACATCCCAGTCTTCTGCTGGATCACTGCTACAGTTCTGGAACATCTGTTCAAAGCCAGTGAGAGAGAGGACCTGCCCAAGACCCTGACTGAGATGTACATCCACTTCCTGCTGGTTCAGTCCAAACAGCAAAACATCAAGTTTGGTGAGAGAACTGAGACAGAGACCAGGGAGATGATTCTCTCTCTGGGAAAACTAGCTTTTGAGCAGCTGGAGAGTGAGACAGGCAACCTGATCTTCTATGAAGCTGACTTGAAGAAGTGTGGCATTGATATCACAGCAGCCTCAGTATACTCAGGAGTCTTCACACAGATCTTTAAAGAGGAGCATGTGCTGTGCCAGCAGGACAAGGTCTTCTGCTTTGTCCATCTGAGCATTCAGGAGTTTCTGGCTGCTGTCTACATGCTCCACTGTCACACAAACAGGGATAAGGAGGAGGATAAGGAGGTTCTGGAGACATTCCTGGGTGGTGAAGAAGAAGACGAAGACGAAGAAGAAGAAAAAGAAGAAGAAGGTAGATCTAAAGACAGTGAACAATCCCTGGATGTCTTCCTGAGGAGAGCCATGCTCAAATCCCTTAAGAGTGAAAATGGCCACCTGGACCTCTTTGTCCGCTTCCTTCATGGTCTCTCACTGGAGTCTAGCCAGAAACTCTTGCGAGGCCTGCTGGGTCAGACAGAGAGCACACCAGAAAGCATCCAGAGAGCCATCAGCAACCTGAAGAAGATGAACACAAAGGACAACAATGAGGCCTACACTACCTCTCCAGACAGAAACATCAACATCTTCCACTGTTTGATGGAGATGAACGACCGGTCAGTAAATCAGGAGATCCAACAGTTCCTGAAGTCAGAGAACAGATCAGATAATCTCTCTGAGATCCAATGCTCAGCTCTGGCCTACATACTGCAGATGTCAGAGGTGGTTCTGGATGTGTTGGACCTGGAGACCTACAACACATCAATGATTGGGCGACAGAGGCTGATCCCAGCTGTGAGGAACTGCAGGAAGGCTCGGTTAGTCCTGATGTGAACACTAACAGTATAGAACAGCGTAGAGTGACCTTAATATAGCTGACACAATCAGAATTACTATAAAGATATATAGTTCCTCAAACATACACAACTGTTGTTCTACATAGCAGTGGCACACAGTAATCACATTACTTTTCCCTCTAACTAGAGTATCTAGAGTAAAGTCATTACTGTTGCAGGTTCAGTTTCACATTCCAAGTACTAGCAGATAGGTTGTGAGTTTCATTCTTTAAGTCTATCAACTCTTTATTGGTGTATATGAAAGATCCCCCTTGTATTATTCTGCCTTCAGCTCATGTCAGAGATATTTATGAATTTAGTGTTTTAGGCTAAAAACTTAAAACCTGACCAAATCTGGGGTGAAGCCTGACTGACTCTAATGGTGCCAGGCAGTTTTTTTTTTATCAAAGGTTTAACTGCCTGTGGAGCTCAGGCTGAAAATCTTTTCATATTTAATCACTTTACAGAAAGGCTTCGATGAATTTGCATTATGTATTATTTTATGTGTGGTTTTTACTGATACATTAACCACTTTTGGAAAATTTCAAACAATATGATACTGTATAAATTATCATAATCTGTCTGTCTGTCTGTCGTTTGCGCATCTCGAGACCCGTTGGTCTGATCGACTTGAAACCTGGGGAGTGTGCTTAGGGGTACCTGACTGAGTGCAGTGCAAGAAAAAATGAAAGAAATGTGCCCATGGGGGGAGCTACAGCGATATCAATAATTTTACATTTTCAGACCGTCGCAGGCCACTTTGTGACATCATCAGTGATGTCAAGGGGGAGGAGAACGGGGGGAGTGGGGGGGGGGGGGGTGAAGAGTGGGAGTGCAGTGTCTGTTTGTCTGTCCTTTGCGTATCTCTAGAACCGTTGTCGGATCGACCTCAAACTTGGGGAGTGCACTTAGGGGGACCTGACCGAGTGCAGTGCGAGAAAAAAAATCAAGAAATGTGCCCACGGTTGGAGCCACAGTGATATTTTACATTTTCATTATGACATCAGTGATGTCAAGGGGAAGGGGAACGGGCACTGCGTAATGGGTACTGCACCAATCGGAGGGGCAGTGAAGAGTGGGAGAGAATGATGTATGAATGGGGGGCAGGGGAATGGCTAGATGTACCCACGGGAAGGGGGGGGGGTGCAGAATCTTCATCTGGGTAGATGTACCCCGGGTGATTGGGGAGAAAGGGAGGGAGGGAACGGGCATTACTATTACTATTGCACTAGTAATAATAATAATAACAACAACAACAACAACAACAACAACAATAATAATACATGTAAGTATTACTATTATGATCATCATCGGTTATTATTATTATTGTCATTATTATCATTCTTATTGTTGTTGTTAATGTTATTATTTGTATTATTATTATTGGTGGTGGTAGTAATACTACAAGTCGTAGTATGCTGTATAGGTTTTGATTGGTATGCTATAGTCCCAGCTCTGCTTTGATAATCTCTCATTTTACATTAAATCTGTAAACAGACTTTGTGGCTGTGAACTCTAAGAGACCTGAGCTCTGAAGTCCTGGTTTCAGCTCTGAAGTCCAACTCCTTCTTTATTATTTATTTAGATTGAGGTCTTGCGACTTGAGAGACGTTCACTGTGAAGTTCTGGCCTCATCTCTGAAGTCCGACCCCTCCCATCTGACAGAGCTGGACCTGACTGACAGCTACCTGGAGTCCTCAAGTGTGAAGCTGCTCTCTACCGGACTGGAGAGTCCAAACTGCAGATTGGAGACTCTCAGGTCAGAAATATAATGTGCTGATCTGAATATTATATGAATATTGTCATTTGAGGATGTCTCTATCCTGTCTTTCCATCTGAAATCAGACAGTAGGGATGGGTATCGTTTGGATTTTATCGATACCTTTCAACAATAGCTATCGATACTTTGGTACTGCTTATCGATACAGATACTTATCGATACTCTTATCGATACTACTCTCCATAATTTGTGCAAAAAATAAAGACATGACATGAAGAGATGTGAAAAGATTCAACAGTAATGTAACGTGTTCAGGTAATCCAAGTATTACCTGTAATGTGATGTGCAACCTAAGTGTCTGGATCGCAGCTAGGAACTGATGTGTGTGGGTGTGTTCCTAGGGGGAAGGGGATATATGTGACCAGCGGCCGGGGCGGAAGCCAGTCAGTGCCATGCGGGCGAGCAGACCGGTTGTTATGTGTAGAGCTAGCGGTGTGAAGCTAGCTGCTAGGAGCTAACGAAGCCTGTGAATAAAGACCCTGTACCAACTACAACTCTCCGTTCCTTGGCGTATCACTGATACGCTACATTGGTGCCAGACAGTAAAGCGGTAACGCCTCTGATTCGGCCGAGAGGGGAGAGGGTGAGGAGGAACGACGGAGAAAGTGCGGAATGGAGCGGCTAAAGATGAAAAGGGAGGTGGAAGAGTCTGAAGCCTCGGTGTATCCGGAGAATAGGGGGGAATACAGACGGATGAAGGAGGAATACAGACTGATGAGGGAGAACCTCGGGCGGGAGGAGAGCGGAGCCGAGCCGGGCCCCGCTGGCAGACAGGCGGGGAGTGACGAGGCTGAAGCACGGCACGCGACGGCGGGGGATGGCGCCCGCAGAACCAGGAAGGACGTGCTCGTCCCGAAATACAACGGTAAAGGCGAGTGGGAGGCATACTGCAAGCAGTTTGAGGAGGCTGCAGAATGGAATGGCTGGACGAGAAGGGAGAGAGCCAGCCATCTCGTGATGTCCCTCGAGGGCGAGGCTACGGCGTGCGTGTCGGCAATAGCGGATACAAAGGACTTGGATGTGGTGATGGGGGCCCTGCGGAGACGCTTCGGACGATGTGAAGAGCAGGCCATCGTAGCCGCGGAACTGTGTAACAGACGCAGACGGCAGGGTGAGTCGCTGCGTGCACTGGCAACAGACATTGAGACTCTCAGCCGGCGCGCATACAGCCAGCTACCGACGGAGGCGCTGGATGGGTTAGCCCTAAGCTACTTTGTCCAGGCCATCGAGCCACGGGGTCTAAGCCAGAAGGTAACGCTGGGACATCCAAAAACACTGGGAGCAGCGCTGGAGTTGGCGCTGGAGATAGAGACAGTAGAAGGCTGGGATAAGAGCAGCGGCATAATGGAGGCCGCCCCAGTGGTGAGAATGGCAGCGGAGAGCCAGCTACAAGAAGAGCCAGCGTGGAAGACGGCCTTGGCAGAGCAAGGCAACATGGTGAAAGAGCAAGGCAACATGGTGAAAGAGCTATCTGAGTCGGTGCGCCAGTTAACAGAACAACTGCTCCGAAGCGCGACCCTGCAGCCCACCCCACGAGACAATACCGGGGCCAGGGGGCCCGGGGCCATGCGCTGCTGGACCTGTGGACGCCCCGGGCATCGGGCCAGAGAGTGCCGCGGAGGAGCGTGGAACCAGGGAAACGGCGCGGGGCCCGTCTAAGAGGGGCGAGACGGGCCCCCTACGTCATATTCCCTATGGCCACGTCACCGTTGGAGGGGGCCCAGCGGTACAGACGGGGAGGTGGGGCGTCGCCTTCCCCCGAAGCAGACGACATCGCCGGCGCTGTCAACATGCAGAACGGGCCGCACACGATGAACGGCTGCCATGTTCAGGTCCGCCTGCAAGGGAAGCCCTGTGTCGCCCTGGTGGACACGGGGTGTACGGCAACGCTGGTGAACTACAACATGATGCCAGAGGGAGCGCTTCTGGAGCAGCCAGCGGACCAGCTGCTGAGGACAGTATCCGGTGAGTTGATGCCGATGAGGGGAAGGGGGTCCGTGATGATAACTGTGGGGGGACAGACAGTGAACTTTCCGGTATGGGTAGTAGAGATGGCGGGGCCCTGTATCTTGGGGGAGGACTACTTGACGCTAAACCAATGCACAGTAGACCTAGGGAAGAGCACACTGACGTTTGCAGGGGGGCCGGTAGTCCAGATGGGTCACCCTCCCACCGCTCCAGGGGAGCAACCAAACGTCAATAACATCACTGTATACCGCGTCACAGTTGAGCACGGGCCCCACGCGGAGCCGCAAAAGAGACTGTGTTGGACATGTGGAGAGCCGGGCCACGTGGCGAGGTGGTGCAGAAGCGGTCCCGGGAGACGGACCGGGTATGCGGGACAACGACATGGTCAGCAGGGAGCCTGCTGGGCATGCGGCGAGATTGGACACCTGGCTAGAGAGTGTCAAAAGGCTGTCGGGGACCGGAGGGCAGCGGGAGAAGAGAGACGTGCAGGCGGCGGACAGGTGAGACTCTGCTGGACTTGCCGTTCGCCTGGGCACTTAGCCAGAAACTGCACTGCGCCCCCCACGGTTGCTGTGCGGAAAGCCGAGGTGGAGAGCGAGGCCGGTTGTGTTCCCCCTGCTGTCCTGAACACGCCGTCCCCTGGGGAAGGGGGGCGGGAGGACGACCGAGTGCAGGAGGTGGAGGAAGACGAGGAGGACTGTCCAGATGTGGATCTGGAGGACGACAGAGCGACCATCAAGGATGTCGACGTGAGTGAGTGGAAACGCAGGCAGGCGGAGGACGCGGAGATCGGTCCGGTGCTTGCGTGGGTGGCGGCCGGACGCCGGCCCCCGGTGAAGGAGACTCACATGTTTTCCGGTGCCACGAAAGGACTGTGGAACATGTTTTCCGACCTGCGGCTAGATGAAGACGGGCTGTTGGAGAGAACAGAGCACGGGGTAAAAGGGAGGCAGGCGGTTGTACCCGGTTACCTGCGAGAGTTGGCGCTTAAGGGGGCACACAAGGGCCCTGGTTCCAGTCATTTTGGGCCCGAAGAGACACTCACCCGCATCCGTGGACATTTCTACTGGGGCAAACAAAAGGAGGATGTGCGAAGATACTGCGATGCGTGTGAGGACTGTGGGGCACAGAGGGGGGACCGTGCTGACTTACACTGCAGTGCATGTGTTGACTGTAATGTGCTTCAGATGGGACAGAAGCTTTAAAAGGGGGGATGGAAATAGTGGTTGAAGTGGGATAATGTGAGTAAGAAAAAAGGTTTAAATGAAGGTAATGGAAAAAGAATGATGTAAATGTTGGGGTTGTTGTCGAACTGAAATTATATTGTGTTGAATTTAAATGAATGTGTGAAAAAGAAGGAAATAATGAAAACTAGACATTATGGAGTGCCTAATGGGAAACTAGACATTATGGGGGTACCTAATGGAAAACTAGACATTACGGAGTACCTAATGAAAAACTGGACATTATGACGGGGGTGCTGAAAAGAAAAGACTGGTTGTTGGGGAATTATAATTTGATGTGGTGATGGGAAAAATGTTGTGTTGGTGTGTTTTGGTACAGGGGGATATGTGTGGGTTGTGGGTGTTAACGTGGGCGTTAACCTTATTGTTGGGTGAGGAGTATGTAACGTGTTCAGGTAATCCAAGTATTACCTGTAATGTGATGTGCAACCTAAGTGTCTGGATCGCAGCTAGGAACTGATGTGTGTGGGTGTGTTCCTAGGGGGAAGGGGATATATGTGACCAGCGGCCGGGGCGGAAGCCAGTCAGTGCCATGCGGGCGAGCAGACCGGTTGTTATGTGTAGAGCTAGCGGTGTGAAGCTAGCTGCTAGGAGCTAACGAAGCCTGTGAATAAAGACCCTGTACCAACTACAACTCTCCGTTCCTTGGCGTATCACTGATACGCTACAGTAATTTTGTTATTAGTTATTACAAGTTAAATTCCTGAGAAGGCCTATTTCACCTCTGTGATTGTGAATATGATGATGTATTAAACCTAGGCCACCTATGTCACTCTTAAATTGCGCACGTCACTGACTGGGAACTCGACATAAACAAAGTCGCCTGCAATACATCTCTTTACTGGGGCATATTTTCATTTACAAAACATTTTCTTCATCAAGTCTGGATAAATCACACCCGTTTTCAAAGGATTATGGGACAAACCAGCACGTTACGTGGAGTTTGTGGACCAATTTTATCTGAATGGATGCTCTGGATCTAACTAATTTGCTGCAAGCTAACGCATTACAGGTAAAGTGATCACCATCGCTGTACGTTGCTGTTCTGTATTCAGAGTTGGCAAAGTCCACATAATATTCTGTGACTGTCAGAAAATAGGTCAGGTTCAGCAAAGCACTGTGAGGTTTGTGCAACGCAAGGCAGAAATTTCTCTCTGTCTCAGAATCATCACAGGGCAGTCACTCGCTTTATCAGATTATTGTATTTATATTGTGTGAATCAGCAACGCGATGCCTCCCATCATAAAACTAGTTTTCTTCCAAATATACTACTGATCTTTTAAACCTGCCGCAAGTGTAGTCACAGGACAGGAGTGTAAACACGCAACATCAAAAGCCTGGTGCAACTTCCTCATTGTTAGGGAATGGTAAAAAAAAAAAAAAAAAACGATAGCAGCACCGAACGTCCAGGACCTTATTAATTCCTGGTACCGACCAATCAGGAACCGGTACCAAATAATATCGGTGCTTGGTACCATCACTATCAGACAGTGCTACATTTTTTCTTCCTGAGTAAATTTCTTCGTGGTAAAATTAATTGTTCTATCATAACTCCAATTCGAATACATATTCTGATGTAAAATGCACTTGGGACACCAGAGGTGTTGCTCAATGTAGGTGTTTCCAGACTTAAAGGGGTGTGATGTGAACTCTGGTAGAACCTTGGCTTGTATAAGACGAATCAGCGTGACGTCACTTGCTACCCAGAAATGTGGAACCCCGCGGCAGTTATTCGTATGAGTTGAGCCAACAAACGTTAATATCTCAAAAACTATACATCACCATCACTTATATTTTGACATTCTGAGTGAGAGCAGAATTAGCTCAAGAATTTGATGTGTAATATATGCATATCGTGTTAAAGTTGTGTGAACTGTCGCAGTTTTTAAAATGTAAACAGAGTCAGCCGACTAGAGTCAGACACTCAAGCCTCCCAAAGCTCACGCTCCATAGGGTTCCATTGCTGTTGCCACCCAGTGACACGGTTTGTTTACCAAAATGCTGCTCGGTTAATCCCTCATAGCTTCCTGGAATTGATAAAACCCCAAATTCTGTGATTCACTCTCATCTGTTGCTCCAGTAGAGACAATTGGAGAGTTCAGGTTAAATTAAGGTCAAGTTTTCATTAAGTTACGGTGCAGTTAGGGGTAAGTTTCCCACCCAACTCAAATTCAACTTTTTATTACAATTATTTCCAGAGAAAATTGCCATATGAAAATATTGTCCCAATAAGAAGTGCATTCTGGACCTAAGGTCACAAACGTCAAGGCACAAACTGCAGATGTATTCATCTGGTTGGTTATAGAATGTGTTGAGGGGAAATGGAGAAATCCTGAGACAGAGATGTGACAGGCTGTCTGGTTTCAGATGGAAAGACTACAGTCTAGTAAGCCAGTAAGCCCTCAGCAATATTTCATGTAATGTTTTTGCTTGATTCTTTATTCAGATTGAGTGGCTGCAGCTTATCAGAGACTGGCTGTAAAGACCTGGCCTCAGCTCTGAAGTCCAAACCCTCCCTTCTGAGAGAGCTGGACTTGAGTTGCAATGACCTGCATGACTCAGGTCTGAATCTGTCTGCTGTACTGGAAAGTCCAGACTGCAGACTGGAAACTCTCAGGTAAAATCAGTTTGCACTTTGCAGTTTTTCTCAGTTGATTCAACACATTTCTCATCTCTCAAAACAGGATTCCTGAATCTGCAAAGGTCGCCCTGCAGGTTTTACATAAGGATTTGGCTTTTATTGATCCAGCTTCATATAGACAGCAGTGAAGCTCAGTGACTGAGAGAAGATCATCCATACTCTGATATCTTGTCATTGTTACTGCACCTCTCTCTGTTCCTCTCCAGCTGCTTCAGAATAGAGCAGCTGGATTTTAACCAGTAGGAAGGTGACCTCTTCATCTCCCCAGTTTTAACATAATGTCGTCTGGTTCCCAGTTAGATAGAAAATTCATATTAAAATGCTGCTGAACACATTTAAAGCAGGCTAGTTTTGGTCCTGAATTTAACTGTGGAGCTCTTAGTTCCCTGTGAGCTGAGATTTCTAGGTCGTGACTTTCCTCCAGACTCAATACTGAAGGTGGTTTCACTTTAGTCCTCATCGCTTCCAGACTGTGGAAAGCCTTTCTGAGGTACTTAGGCTCCAGAGTCACTCTCATCTTTAAAACTCCTTGGAAAATAAACTTTGATTGACTTGCTTTTGTCTCATTTTGTGTCACATGTTTTGTCTCTCCTGACTTCTTCATCTTGTTTCTCATGTTTGTATTTTATATTATTGACATCCATTTGCTTTTAAAGTGTTTCATAATTTATATCCACTTTTTTCTTTTGTTTTTATAGCTCAATGTGCAGCGTAACAAAGCATGTGCAATTTGGAGCATTTATTTATCCAATCAGCTTACAGCACCATGTGTGAATACATGGTTAGCATGTGTGACCCAGTGGGAATCAAACCAGTTTCCCTGTCAGTGTTAGTGCTCCAGTCTGCTTAGTATACAGCACCATGCAAACACACTGGACCTGCTTTAGACCAGGCCTCACCAATAAAGTCTTGTCAGTAGAAATAATACAATAATGACATTAATGGTCAGTTAGCCTCATCAATAAAGTCTTGTCAGTACAAATAATACAATAATGACATTAAATATAAGGGTCAGTTAGCCTCATCAATAAAGTCTTGTCAGTACAAATAATACAATAATGACATTAAATATAAGGGTCAGTTAGCCTCATCAATAAAGTCTTGTCAGTACAAATAATACAATAATGACACAATATAAGAGAATAACATGTCTTCTTGTCCTTCAGGCTGAGTGTCTGTCAGCTGTCAGAGAGAAGCTGTGAAGCTCTGGCCTCAGTTCTCAGCTCACATGCCTCTAGTCTGAGAGAGCTGGACGTGAGCAACAATGACTTCCAGGATACCGGACTGATGCTGCTCTCAGCTGGACTTCGGAGTCCACACTGTAAACTGGAGACTCTCAGGTAAGGATCACTGTTGCTGTTCAACAGACCATTTAAATTATGTTCTACATGGGCATCCGGCTAGTGTAGCAGTAGATTCCCTGCCAACACGAGAGTCATCCACGAGAGTGCATCCACGTGTTACCTCCGGCTTGGTCGGGCGTCCATACAGGCACGATTGGCTGTGCCTGAGGGTGGGAAGCTGGATTGGGGGTATGTGTCCTGGTCGCTGCACTCGCGCCTCCTCTGGTCGGTCAGGACGCCTGTTCGGGGGGAAGGAAACTGGTGGGAATAACGTGATCCTCCCACGTGCTACGTCCTGCCAGTGAAACTCCCTTGTCAGGTGAAAAGAAGTGGCTGGCAAATGTGCATGTGTGTCAGAGGAAGCATGGCGCTAGTCTTGGCTCTCCCCAGATTGGAAGAGGGTGGAGCAGTGACCGGGGCAGCCACTAGAGCAGCAGCCAATTGTACTTGGCCAAGTACAATTGGGGAGAAAAAGGGGGGGGGGGGGTCAAAAAAAAATCTGCTCTGCACATGAATGTCAAAGAAAATATGTGAACCCTCATTTTCCCGCTGAAGTGATTTTTGAAACCAGCTGAGAAACCATCTTTCAGCTCTACTCTCTCTCCGCTGAGAGAATATTTCATTATTTCCATCATGCCAATAAGAGTCTAAATTGCCTTTTATGTTTTATCGGCAGACTAAGCAGCTAGGCTTTCGGTTCTATAAAAGCCATTATTTTTTGTATTGACTATTGAGTGATACACTTTACTAAAACAATCATATTATATCACAATAGTGATGTCAGATTTGCTTAGGTCAGAGCTATGGAATATTAAATCATCCATCTTTGCTCACTACATAATAATAATAATAATAATAATACATTTATTTTATAAGGCGCCTTTCACGGCACTCAAGGTCGCCGTACAACAAGTAAAAACAGTTACAAAAATACAATCAAAACAGTTAAATTACATGACAGAAAAAAAGCACAGAGCTTGCAGCAGAGCAACCAGCGGGAGATGTGTCTCAGACATACGCCTGCCTAAACAGGTGTGTTTTGAGGTTTGTTTTGAATGAATTGACGGCGTCGATGTTCCTGATGTCGGGGGGGAGGGAGTTCCAGAGGCGAGGGGCAGAGCGGCTGAATGCTCTTGCATTGGTGGACAGACGGGCAGGGGGGACAGTGAGGTTGATGGAGGAGGCAGACCTGAGGGACCGGGTGGGAATGTTGAGGTGGAGGAGGTCGGACAGGTATGGGGGGGCGAGGTTGTGGATGGCCTTGAAAGTATGGAGGAGGATTTTATAGTCTATGCGTAGTTTGATGGGGAGCCAGTGGAGTTTGTGTAGAACGGGGGTGATGTGACTGATGACAGGGGTTCTGGTGATTATACGGGCAGCAGCATTCTGGACCAGTTGGAGCTTATGGAGGAGTTTGTGGGGGAGGAGCTTATGGAGGAGTTTGTGGGGGAGGCCAAAGAGAAGGGAGTTGCAGTAATCCAAGCGGGAGGTGACGAGGGAGTGGACCAGGATTGCGGCGCTGTTGGGAGTGAGTGAAGGGCGGAGGCGGTTGATGTTGCGAAGGTGGAAGTAGGCGGACCGGATGGTGTTGTTGATGTGGGAATGGAATGATAGGGTGCTGTCGAGGACGACAGCACCACCTTCTTTTTTACCCCAGGTGTGCATAAAATACAGGTTAAGAACTTATGGAAAAGTCATGGAAATCCATTGGTCAAAATGTGTATGAACCCTGAAGGGTTAAATTGAGCATTTATGAGAGATTTCAAAAACATCGAGATATATATCGTGTATCGCGATATAGCCGAAAAACATCGCGATATTCTTTAGAGGCCATATCGCCCAGCCCTAGTGTACATTGTGTGTACTGTATTGTATGTACATCCTTGAATATTTGTATGTATAGCTTTCCTCATGTGGTTTTATATTTGATTGTTTCTTTTCGGGTATGTCCTCTGGGGTGTATTTTAGTGACTTTCTGTATAGTGACTTTCTAGTCAATACATTTGTATGTATAGCTTTACTCTTGTGGTTTTTTATATTTGATTTTGCTTCTTTTTGGGTATGTCCTCTTGGGTTGTGTTTTGGTGTAGGAGTCGCCTGTGGACAGGTGTTGAAAATTAGCGTTCCGCTATGAACACTTAACACTGTGTATCTGTGCATACATGTATGTTACATCTCCAATGCTCTGTGATGTCCATATCAAATAAACTTAACCTAACCTAACCTAACCTAACCTAACCTATGTGTGTCTTCCTGTGTGTGTGTGTGTGTGTGTGTGTGTATTGTGTGTGTGTGTGTGTGTGTGTGTGTGTGTGTGTGTGTGTGCGCGTGCATGCGTGCGTGCAGGCTGTCAGGCTGTCTGCTCACAGAGGTTGGCTGTGCTTCTCTGGCCTCAGCTCTCAGCTCCAACCCCTCCCATCTGAGAGAGCTGGACCTGAGCTACAATCATCCAGGAGCCTCAGTGAAGCTGTTGTCTGCTGGACAGTGGAGACTCAGGTATGGAGAGGGACCATCTGCTAGAAGACTGAGAGTCACACACATTTTTTCGGAAAAGACTAAGACATTGTCCGTACGGACGGACATCCGTACGGACGGCCGTACGGACGGACAACCCGGATCCATAATGCCTTCGGCCTGGCTTCGCCGGCGGAGGCATGAAAAAGTGGAAAAAAAATACGAACTTGACTTTACCACTATTCCTTCAGATGTTGTAGTTGTCATAGACTGTGTTGCATAGTTGATTGCTCTATTGCTGACAAAAATGTGTTATTGTAAGTTGCTTTGGATAAAAGCGTCTGCCAAATGACGTAATGTAATGTAAATGTAATGAGTCGAACCACCATCCAGCTGGACTAGCTGCACCAGGCAGGGCTGAGCTGAGTGGGTCCAGCTGGACTAGCTGCACCAGGCAGGGCTGAGCTGAGTGGGTCCAGCTGGACTAACTGGCACCAGGCAGGGCTGAGCTGAGTGGGTCCAGCTGGACTAGCTGCACCAGGCAGGGCTGAGCTGAGTGGAGCAAAATAGAAATTAGAAAAATGAATAGAAATTAAAATCAAGGTGTCAAGTTGAACACAATGTCAGCAGCCGACAACTTGTTTCCACAGGGAGAGCTGCTGGCCAGCATGGAGAAATAAGGCCAGTTTCCACAGGGTTTTCCACAGGGAGAGCTGCCGGACATAGTATATCAGAATCGAATCGGATGTGGATCGGTGCATCCCTACCTTTAACATCTTCTGGTCAAGGGCTGGTCAGAGTCAGCTGTTTGGCATTCACTCAACATGAACATTTTATCATTTGATCAAACCGTGCCTCTGACCAGACAACAGAGAATGAGCTCCTCGTCTGCATGTGATACATGATTCAGATGTAACGTCACATGATTTAGCACATTATACAACAACAATAACACAATTGGATCTCTTTGGAGGCAATCTCTGTTTATTCTGACAAAAGCAAGCAAATAATAACAATATCCTCTGGTCAAGCGTGAAAATCATAGTTACCACTGCGCTCAGACTGGTGCGTCGTCCCAAAAAGACTTAATGGAAGAAAGGAGAAGTGGGGACCACACTCGAATGCAATAAATAGCTTTAATGTTCTTTGGCACAGAACGTTTTCGGCCGTCTGGCCATCATCAGTGTGCTTGCTGAAATGGTGTACAAAATCTAACATTGCACTGACAGATTACCTTCAAATTTACCAGCCATTAACGTTAAATAGTAAATCATTATATTGTGTAGCAGCGTTTTGGCTGATATGTTATTGCAATGATCCCGGGTTAATGACTAAACTCATCAGCTATATGTACTTAACTTTAAACGTCTCAGAAGAGCATACGAGTAACACCTAATGAGCCACATGCATATTAATGTTACGACACTTTAAAAATAATATATGACAGCATTGTGCCTGTTGGGTCTCCATAACGTTTGTCAGGATCGGAGTTAGACATGTGGATCTATTCGCGGGTAGTTGAGGGCCAAGACACTCTCCAAGAGTAGGGGAGTTGTGGAACTTGATAGCTTGATAGCTGGGGTGTTGCACTGTTCGAGGTTGGGAACAGTTGGTTGCAGGTTGCAGAGGTTGTAGAGGTTCGTGTGATCCTTGATGTGAGTTTATGAATCACTCGCGAGAGCCTGCCGGAACGGACCTTTATGGCATAAAAGAATATGACATCACATGTGTTATGACATCACCAGCGAGGCCATCGGAAGGCATGATTGAGACACTTATGAATCATGACATCATCAGTGATCGATGACATCATAGTAGGAATGACGACGTCAAAGTAGGAATGATGACGTCATCCTAACAGTACCCTCCCCTCAACGGACGTCACCTGGCGTCCAATGAGGCCATCAAGGATGGCATCTGGGAGACAAAAAATCCGTAGGTTCTGGTGGAGGTGCTCTTCAGGGTCAATGTGTTGGCCACTTCAGCTGACCGCATGGTGGGTCAGCTGAAGCGGCCGGCAGAGAAACTGGTGCCTCAGGGTCTTCTGTGTTGGCCACTTCAGCTGACCGCGTGGTGGGTCTGCTGAAGCGGCCGGCGGGGAAACTGGCGCCTCAGGGTGTGTTGGCCACTTCAGCTGACCGCGTGGTGGGTCTGCTGAAGCGGCCGGCGGGGAAACTGGCGCCTCAGGGTCTTCTGTGTTGGCCACTTCAGCTGCCCGCATGGTGGGTCTGCTGAAGCGGCCAGCGGGGAAACTGGCACCTCAGGGTCTTCTGTGTTGGCCACTTCAGGTGACCGCATGGTGGGTCAGCTGAAGCGGCCGGCGGGGAAACTGGCACCTCAGGGTCTTCTGTGTTGGCCACTTCAGCTGACCGCGTGGTGGGTCAGCTGAAGCGGCCGGCGGGGAAACTGGCGCCCCAGGGTCTTCTGTGTTGGCCACTTCAGCTGACCGCATGGTGGGTCTGCTGAAGCGGCCGGCGGGGAAACTGGAGTCTGACAAGGAACCCCCCAAGGGGCCGAGGGGGAAATCCGGCGCCTCTTCGACTGGCCGCCTAGTGGGTCAGCTGAAGCGACCGGCCGGGTAACTGGCCTCTCGGGAGCTTCCTCCTTGATTGGGGTACCCGCTAAATCCATTTCGGAGTGATTCATACTGTCAGGATCGGAGTTAGACATGTGGATCTATTCGCGGGTAGTTGAGGGCCAAGACACTCTCCAAGAGTAGGGGAGTTGTGGAACTTGATAGCTTGATAGCTGGGGTGTTGCACTGTTCGAGGTTGGGAACAGTTGGTTGCAGGTTGCAGAGGTTGTAGAGGTTCGTGTGATCCTTGATGTGAGTTTATGAATCACTCGCGAGAGCCTGCCGGAACGGACCTTTATGGCATAAAAGAATATGACATCACATGTGTTATGACATCACCAGCGAGGCCATCGGAAGGCATGATTGAGACACTTATGAATCATGACATCATCAGTGATCGATGACATCATAGTAGGAATGACGACGTCAAAGTAGGAATGATGACGTCATCCTAACAACGTTAGCCTCCATGGTGCTCGCCGCTCGGTCGGTGTCATAAGATCAGTCCAGTCCACAGTCCCTAATGGACAGCAGTTATTCATCACTGTTAACGTTACACATTTACAGTTGCAGTTATCTAACGGGGCCAAGCATGGTGGGAATTACGCCCCTCCCACTGGCCGTGATGCCCTGAGATCCCTAAGGCCACCTTGGCAGTGCCCTGCTACCAGCCTGCTAATGTAACCTGCCTTATGCAAAGGATGTGTCATTGGCTCATTTTAACACACATTTCAGAAAAATCACTCTTCATGATGTCAATAAAACAATGGCCTTTGTGTCCTGGCATGTGGTCTTGTGCCCTAACAAAATTGCGACACAGAAGGTGCCCCCTCCCCCCTCAGATTTTTGTAATGCTGGCGCTGTCAAATTAATTTACACCTGGTTATCCACCTCAAATAGTGACAGAAGTGAATTTAATGATGAAATAGTGTGTGAAAAATGTAAAAAATATACCGTGTTGGACAATGACTTCAGTCTCCACCTGAACAGTCACAATGCATTATGGGGGAGATGAGTATATTGAGTAAGCCCCCGGTCTGTACTCAGAAATTCTTGTGAATATCTCACCTACACAAAATGAATATACCGTACAGCGTGAACACACTACCTCTTCAATTGGAGTATCAAAAGTACGCTGAGTAGAGCTATCCGAACAGGCCCATTGACTCTGATTCATAAAGTTGAAGCTGAGGAATATTATTGTTTGATGTTGAATGGAGGATATGAGTCACAGCATCTGGAAAATCCCTCCTATGGAAGGTTATGAAGGTTATTTGTTCATGATCAAAGAGATGATGCTGTCTGATTTTATTTACCCCCCTCCCCCACAGTGTGGACCATGATGCAGTGCGGTGGTTGAAACCAGGCCTGAGGAAGTGTAAGTGTCTATTTAGTTTGATTCAGTTTCTATTGAAATAGAAAGCTCATGTGTGACATCTATTCATTCAAATCCTATTCTGAAACAAGATGGCTGAAACAAGATGTGTTATGATGAAATTGAAGAAATAAACAGTCAGTCTGTTAATACCATAAAACTTCAATTAAAAGCCAAGTCCCATATAGACATCGATCCCTTTTACTGGCCGGATGTCGCTACACGTTTTGAAAAATAAATGCCCGCCTCAGTATTTATTTATTTATTTAACTTGCATTCAAACGTCAGTCCCAGGTCAGATCACCACAGAGAGAAAAACGTCCTGAAATTCAAGCGGTATTTTTCTTTTCTTTTTTGATGAACAAAAGTCAGAAGCAGCAGAGAGACATTTCTTCATTGATTCCAATAGAGAGAGAGAGAATGGTGACAAAATAAAGGTGATCTATGCAGTTTGGCTTTCAGCAATTTACTGTTAACATTATTTAAGATGATGATCAGCATAATGTTAGTTGATAGTTGATTCAATTCACATTAAAGTGGAACTGAACCTGTTCGTCACGTGCATAATGAGTCCGTTTCAGACTGAAAACATAGTTTGTCTAAGATGACAGGTTGAGAGGCGGGTCATAGTATCATGTCGATGATTTTATTTGACAATTCTGGGGACTGGATTGGGCTTTGGCCAATCATGGCATGTTCCACCCCCAAATCGAGTGGGATTCAGCGTGTTGTCGTGCTACGCGAGTGGGATCCGCGGAGTACCAGGCAGCCAGCTGCTTCGTGCGGAGGGAGCGGACAATCCGATGAATGGGTGCTGCCCGCCCGCCTGGAATCTCCGAGGGCAGACCCCTGACAACCACGCTCTCAAACGCTCTCAAGCACGCGCCTTTTACGCTATTTCTGTAAATACGATATCCCTGGAATGCGCGTTTTAACGAACATTTCTTTGGATTCTTAGAGATTATAGTTTTTGTTTGTTGTTCATGTTTCTAACAATTGGCCAAGTTAGTAGTTCGTTTATGGGATAGGAATTCTGCCAGATGACAGGCACTAGGCGCCATTTTCTACTTCATTTGGAAGAGAAAATTATCCTGAAATGAAGATTTGATTGACAGCTGCATGTCGTGATATGATTGGTTGAAATGGGGTAGACATTTTATAGTACTAGGTGACTTGACAAAGGCCACCAGGCCGAAACGTTGTCTTTTTATTAAATTCATTGCATCGGAGCCAGAGTGTGCGGTTTCTACTCTTTTTATAGTACTAGGTGACGTCAGCAAACTGTACTGTTATCAATGAAATCTTGAAAAATTAACTTTTGATGTGAAAAAAAGTATGAAAAACTAAAGAAATTAGATTGTTGTGATTTTGTTTGCATACATTATTAAATAGGTGCAGTGCATACCCAGGTATTTGAACTAAAAGAAAAGAAAAGTCATTTTTGGGTTCAGCTCGACTTTAAAACATGGTCAAAAGCAGCTACGTTCCATACTTTGATTGAGCACATTGGCTTCATTCATCAAAATCCATTACAAGCTCACAGCAGCGTTTGACTGTGTTCCACTTGACTCACTTTCTTATTGTAGAATCTCCCATTCGTCTCCTCTGTCTCTCCTGCGCTCTTTTTAAAGGAAATCAAGGAAATTCACTTCCTTCCTCTTCAATCCATTCAGTGTTAAATAGGTGACTTGACTAAACCTCAACATATAGACAGTTTTCACAGAACTGTGTTGCTATATAGGAACAGTTTGAAACCTAGCTTATTTCCTGCCAGCTATTGTATTAGCAAACACTGTAACAGGAAGTATAGGGGCAATTTAGAATGTTTATGTTGTCTGTGTGGGTCAGGCTTTTTAAAGGCCGGCACCAAACCAAACCGTCAAGAGAGCCAGCTCGCCCCGTTAAAATATGTGACAATGGCGACCCCAACCCAACCTGGCAGCCCGCAGACTACAATCTAATTTAACTCTCGATTATAGGGAGGAGACTGGAGATGATGTGCATTGTCTACGCAAGCTACATTTCTAGGGTGGAGACTCTGGAGGCATTTTAATAATGCTAGCAATTCTAAGAGACTCTAGAGACGATGCGCCATGGTTGTGGGATTTGATTATGTCACGGTTTGTGTTACAAATCACTGATGATGTCACGATTTGCTAACACTGCCCGCCTTAGACAATGACGCAACATTTATGATGTCACAATATGGGTCACAAATCAGTGATGATGTCACTGAGTAGCTCACACGCTCGATTTCTAGGGTGGAGACTCTGGAGACGATGCGCCATTCGGACGAGGCCTCAAATGTTACGGTCGCAAATGGATGTATATATTTTCATATAGTAAAGTAATTTTGGCATCATTTGTTGTCTAGGGGTGAAACATACATCTTCCATGCTAACCATATAGCACACATAAATGGTATATCAGTTTGGGACTGGGAATTAGCATCCAGTGATTGTTAGAAAGGGAGGCATTCTTTTACCTGGACGGCCCACTGTCGACCTGGTAGCTGAACAACCCTCTCTCTCGGTCGGGCTCACTTGGCCTGGCGTCCAGGCATCGTTGTATTGGTCTGGAAACCAACGTGAACAGGTGAATCCGTAGATTCCAACGTGAACAGGCGAAGGCGAATCCGTAGATTCCAAAACAAATGGCATATGCTAATTTGAATGAAATGGCGCAATAGATACTGTAATCTCCATGCGTAATTTGGACATCTCCACACCATCGCATCATACATCACATCAACACCATCGCATACCAATAACACTGTATTCTATAACTGTCACATCCTCGCTCTCTCTCTCTCTCTCTCTCTCACACACACACACACACACACACACACACACACACACACACAAACAAACAAACAAACAAACAAACAAACAAACAAACAAACACACAAACACACACACACAGAGGGGCGCAGCGCAAATGAATGGGCGTTCCCAAGTCATCTGCTATTCTCCGTGATGTGCAGAATGTCACTTGCGCTCGTGCAGCAACAGTGATTCATGTAAGGGTTAATGTACGACGAGGTGTCCATTATCACTTTTTAAGGGACGACGTGGAGGCGTGAACCGTCCGAGGCGAAGCCGAGGATGGTTGCCTCCGCGAAGTCCCTTAAAAAGTGATAATGGACACCTCGAAGTGCATTAACCCGCTTATACCATGGTCACTTGCCAACAAAACAATAAGACCAGTCATTTATATTTCCATGTGTAATAAATAAAGCAATCTAAATGGCTAAATGTCTGTTATTCATACTGTAAATCAGTCTTCCACGAAATAAAATAGTCCCTCCCACCTCCACCACCCGCTCCGTTTTAAAGCAGACTCAAACGTTAACTTTATTACAGGAATGCAGGTTTAACGATGTTTTGCGTTCTACATTAAATGAAGACATTACCGTTTGGCAGCTTGCTTTATTTTGTATGATAGATACGTATTGGCCAAGTATATTAACATTTAAGAGCGAAGAGTTTCAGGAAGTGAGAGTGAGAGAGCAGCGCCCTGCGTGTGCTGCTGATGTGGTGAAATGCAGAGAGAGTTGTCTCTCTCTCTCTCTCTCTCTCTCTCTCTCTCTCTCTCTCTCTCTCTCTCTCTCTCTCTCTCTCTCTCTCTCTCCCGCTCGTGCACGAGCCGAGGGAAATCTTCTCTTTCTCGCCGAGAAGAGCCTGGTGACGCGAGGTTAAAAAATCTCCGAAACGAAAATGAAAATTGTAAATAAGAGTTATTTTTGATAAACTGAGCACACAGGGGTGATTTAAATACTTACTTTGACCGACTCAATTTTTTTCTCAAGTTCCAAAATTGTCATATTAACCCTTAACGGGGGTATAGAGCTCAAACTGCTCTCCTGATAACACTGATGAAACTATGGCGCATTGATATGAACGGTGAACAGACCATTTAGCTAGGTGTCCATTATCACTGTACAATATCACTTTTTAATGGACACCTTGCAGCCAATCAGAATCGAGTATTCACCCAGACCATGGTATAAGCAGGATTAACTAAGAGGATTAATTAATTAAATGATTCAAAGCTGTGGTGAGCTTGGTGAGGCCGTTAACATCCACACAACCAATCAGTGTTGCTTCTTTCATTCCCTCCAATTCATTTGTGTAAATGCCAGGTTGTCCGTGTGCATCAGACATATCCAAAACACAGCGGTCATTATAGATACATCTACCAATCCTTTGTAGGTTAATACAACAGGGCTTATTACATTGTAGCCTATATATTTATATTTATATCATCACTCTGTTTAGGCTAAAACATATGTTGTGACTGTCTAATATTATGTCCACATTCTAACTGCACGCTTACTGTAATTAGAGGTTTCCTTCATCATAGGCTATAACATACACATGTAAACAACGTGTGTTTCTTTAAGGGATGTGTGAGAATTTAATTCTAGCCTATTTCAGTATATCTGAATGGTCCACGTGTGGGGTTCATCTTAATAGGCTATATCATGCATGCAGGGAAAGAGGTTACTTACTGTAGGCCATCAGCCAACACAAGTCATCTACTGTTAATACACTACAGAGCTGCAACTATAGTCACAAATTATGTAATAAAATCATGACAAACAAATTCTCATGTATCCCTCTTTCTCCCTCTCCCTCAGTCTCCCTCAGTCTCTCCCCCTCTCTCTCTCCCTCAGTCTCTAATCCCCCTCTTTCTCCTCTCTCTCCCTCAGTCTATCTCCCCCTCTCTCTAGCTGTGTTTCCATTACCCTCAGAAATGCGCAAAATCCAAATATCACAATAAAAATCGGGTAATGGAAAAACGTAAATTTTGAAAAACCTCCCAAATATCGCAAAAAGTTTTTGCGCTCTCATGAGGTGTTTTTTCAGACGTGTCGATATAGCAGTATATCACAAAAGCGTAATGGAAACACATTTTCCACATTTGCACGTTATTTATGTGACCCATACGTGATGTAGGGGAGGGGGCTGTACTGTTGACCAACTTGCGTCTATCCATCCAGCCGCAAGGGGTCAGTTGAACCTAATACGGAAATCATATGGAAACTTATTTATACTAAGACTGGTGGATCTGTATCTGGTACATGGTGTCATTCATTCACCAAATACATTTTTTTTATTTTATTTTTTTGAGAAAGGGACAGTGCATATTAATGAACAGTACAGTCAGTACATGTAAATATGCCAGATTATAGCTCGAAGGCTAGTTTCCATCTGGAGTCCCTTGGCAGGTTGAAAGCAAAGTGACAGAAAACACATACATACATTACATAGGAAATATACAATATCAGTAATAGTACAATTAGTAAAAGAGAGAAAAGGAAAAATAAATGATTAATGTAAAAGTTAGTACATGTGTGAGCATCCTGCACAATCACACATGGTCACAAGACTGGTTAATTCTCAGCCACGCCTTCAGATGGCCCTTGAAGGTGGCCAAGCTGGAGCTACCCCTTATAGAGGGAGGTAGGCTGTTCCATACAGCGCTTCCTTTAAAGGATAGCACGTTTTGACCAAACACGGTTCTTCTGAGCGGAACTTCACAATCCCTGTTGGTGATGGCTCTAGTTAGCCGGGTCGGATTGGCAGTAGATCTATATTCAATAAAGGTTACAAGAGGTGGAGGTGCTAGGCCATGCAGGACTTTGTATATAAAGCAGGCAGAGGTGAATTTCCTGAAGTTGTCAAAGCTTAGCATGTTGAATTTGGTTAGAATATTGCAGTGATGATAGGTGAAGCGTTTTTATCTAGGATTTTTAATGCTTTTTTGTAAAGTGATTCGATTGGTTTAAGAATCGTTGAGCCTGTCATAGACCAACTGGTTAAGCAGTAGCTCATATGTGAGAGTATCATGGAATGCAGGAACATCAGAGCAGCACTATTAGATAAGGAACACCTTATTTGTCTAAAATTCCATAAATTAAATGTAATAGTTTTCAAGATCATTTTGACATGACTCCTGAACGAGAGTGTGGAGTCTAACATAACACCTAAGTATTTTTATTCATTTACAACATTCAATTCCTCAGCTCCCCCCTACTGGGCAATCCAGGTACGAGGAGCTGACACCGTCAACCATAGTACATTGTTCTCTATGGGATAAATAGGAGTCGAACCATTTAATAGCGTGGTCAGAAAAATTTAAACGGGACAGTTTGGTTAGCAAAACCTTGTGGTTGACCGTGTCAAACACCCTTTTCGTTTAAATAAAATAAAACAATTATAAAAACTGTTTTACCGACTCATATATCCATTATTACACGTTTAAATGCTGTTTATGAGGATTACGTGGCGATTTATGTTGTAAAATGTGGGCGCATGGGATTGTGGGTAAATATTTTGGTCAGACAGCCTAATATTTTGGTCACTGGCACCATCTACTGGATGAAAATGGAACATAGATCGATGATTTGTTTTTTACAATGTTTTGTCCGAGCTGTCTTCGTCTTCTGTTTAAAATAGTCACGGCAGCAGCAACCTAAATCACAGTTCAACACCATGGAGGTTACGCAGTAGTATGGAGACAGATTTATATCAAAATGGCACGAGCGTATTATATTGTTTCACACGCGCAAATGCATACTCACACTCGCGCAATCTGACATCCCGCGCACACAAACACTGTACGAGCGAGGACAGAAAAGCATAGAGCGTATTTTGCTGAGCTCTGCGCGCGCAGACCCTCTCTCTCTCCGCCCCCGTGGTCAAGTTCTACGCGCTCGCATTGGAGTAAACTCCAACACGAGCGCGTAGACTGCTGTTGCCCCCCCCCCCCTAAAATTGGGATCAACAAATCTGTGTTGCAGATCCCAGTAATGTGACCATCACCATGCCAACGGTTAAGGGCAGTTTGTAGTAAAGCAATTTATGATAGTAGCCACTTGCAATGTTCATGTTCTGTCGTCGTTCCAGCAGGTTAATATACATCCAGCGACAGGTGATGTGTCATCATTGCATTGTCTGATAAAAAAAAGTTAGTTAAATGAACAGACAAGACAACGTTAGGCTGCTGCATTGACTCATAGGAAAAATGTATTTGTATTTTTATACATGAGAGCCATTAGACATTACAATTCACCCTTCGCTAAGTCCTGCTCCCTTGGTTAGTTGCTATGGAAGGCAAGCCACACGTAAAAAAAAATGCCGTTCACAACAATATGAGGTGAGAGACATTCCCAAATAAATAATGGCCAATTTCTAGAGTAACAGCTCCAAATATCGGACAGAAGTATACAGAAACGAGTACAATATGCTTGTGAGAGCTACAGTATCACACAATATAATTTGTTGGCTAGACAATACTGTGAATGAAGACAAGAGATCATTAAACTTGAAGGAATAGCTATCTGCAAGATAGCTACAAGATGCTCGTCTCGATGTACAACACGTGTGAAATTCTTGAGCTGTGTTGTGTTCCATTACATATCGTCATCATCTGATTTATCCGTAGTCAGACATATTGTTGTGTTAAGTGTTATACAGGGGAAATTATCTGATGAACCGATCTTTGCACCTCTGTGTTGATTAGCTAATGTTTCTGTGGCATTTTAATTAACGTTACGATTTAATTCCTTTTGGAACAAATTATGGTTCAACAGATGAAATTGATTGATTGAAAAGTTTATTTCTATAGGGACAGATACATAAACATAGAGCATTCACAGGAAACATTCTTTGTTATCTATGTACATAGATGTTATAATCTAACTGAAGCATAGCATAGCATTTACTGCACAGCCTGGGTATACTAACGTTAGTCTGACATGCCTTCTTGTTTATGCTGACAGCTAACCTGCTGCCACCTACTGTCATTGTTGGGTATTGTACCAAAATGACACTTCCTCAAAGACAAACAAATTTATAACTCAGCAATTTAAGATTGTTTGTTCCATATGCCAAACAAGAGATGACACTATCTGATGTAAAATAGTTTCAAGAGTCCCGAATGGGACTCCAACATAACAGACTGCATGATTTACAGTATGTTGTAATGGCAGTTGGATCAAAAATTGCAGTTTTAATGGGACATTTTTGTTCTCTTAAATGTCTGAGTGTTTCAAAATTAAAATAAAAAATACATGTCCTTGATAATATATATATATACTGTATATAATGTTATTTATTTTGTAGATGGGTAGCACTTAGAAATGGCTCAGGGCCCACGGGTCCTTGAAACTTTTTGAATTTGAGGAAGAGAAAATTAAGGCCTTGAAAGTTTTTGACAATTAGACATGGGTCATTTGCTTAACAAATCATCAAACATCTGACAAAGCAGCTTCCACATATTCACGACATAGGAGGTAAAGGTTCCTGGTGTCAGCGTCTGCATCATTTTGCTCAATCAGCAACTAAACCTCTGCTAGCTGGTGTTCGTTCAATGGACCGTCAAATTCAGGGACCACCAGCACACCATGTCAGCTGCAACGTCCATCGTTGCTCCACGTCACCATCTTCTCCAGTCAGCTGCAACGTCAACGCCCCAGTCGATGTCCGGCTCGTGAATATCCTGACAGTTAACAAGACAGTAAAATACCACTTTTAGTCATCATTCCATATTTATAGCATATCATGTGATGTAATTGTCACGGGGTGACAAGGGAGATGTGGTGTGCTCCATGAAGCCGTGCAGTTTGTTTATTATTTTGTGTGACTCGGTATTGTGTGCTGTTTCATATAATCTTATGGTGTGCTGTGTATTATTTAAGGCAATTGTGTGCTGTGCCTTATCAAGTTTGACTTTGTTTCTACTATGCGCCAAACCTGTTTAGTGCGGCCACTGGAGGAACGGAGACGGCGATGTGATACGCTTTAAAACGATAAGTAAAAGGAACGTAACCCAGCCGTTCACATCTGTATGAATAGGTTGTTGACTGACGACAAGCCGGACGGTGATTGTGTGTGCGCCTCTGTGCTCTTCTCCACTTAGCGTGACGGTGTCTCCACCTCCACCTGCCGTGAGGACCGTGGGAGGACAGACGAGACGAGACGGCGATGTGATACGCTCTAAAACGATAAGTAAAAGGAAGGTAACCCAGCCGTCCACATCTGTATGAATGGGTTGTTGACTGCTGACAAGCCGGACGGTGATTGTGTGTGCGCCTCTGTGCTCTCCTCCACTCAGCGTCAAATAATCTAAAAGGGTGTACAAAAACAATAATTAAAACCTGCTACTGGCCAGTCAGTAGTTAAAGATAAAAAGGGTTAAAAAGCCTATTGAGCAGCTGAGTGGTTTCTCCCCCTCAGGCACAGTCGATGGGCTCGCTCCAGTCTGAGTCTGGGGAAAGGGCAAGGTCCCTCCGTGACCCTGTAGCTCCGCCCGTGGCTCGCTGCCACCGCTCCGTGCAGTTCTCTGCGCGTACCAAGCCGCCGTCTCGTCATCCCGTCTGTCCTTCCACAATCCTCCCGGCAGGGGCTATGACAGTCCGCCCACGGTCCACACGGCAGGTGGAGGTGGAGACGCCGTCACGCTGAGTGGAGGAGAGCACAGAGGCGCACACACAATCACCGTCCGGCTTGTCAGCAGTCAACAACCCATTCATACAGATGTGGACGGCTGGGTTACCTTCCTTTTACTTATCGTTTTAGAGCGTATCACATCGCCGTCTCGTCTCGTCTGTCCTCCCACGGTCCTCACGGCAGGTGGAGGTGGAGACACCGTCACGCTAAGTGGAGAAGAGCACAGAGGCGCACACACAATCACCGTCCGGCTTGTCGTCAGTCAACAACCCATTCAAACTGCACGGCTTCATGGAGCACACCACATCTCCCTTGTCACCCCGTGACATAATCAGTTCTTCCAAAAGGTTTTGGCTTTCAGCATTAGATGAATATATCAACCTATGTTTTTTATGCAATGAACAGAGTGCAATGGACTATATTAACATTTTCATCAATTATTGTTTCACCAGTTGAAGATGCATGTTACACTGCCTACAACAGAGGTGCCCAAATTCCTTTCTATGAAGGGCACAAAAATGATCTGGATGGCCAAAAATAAAAGTTGTGTGAAATTACATTACATTAGATAGATTATATTTTAGGGGCGTCCGGGTAGTGTATTGATAGATTTTTCCTGTCTACCAACACGATTGATTGGCTGTGTTTCAACCTCTTGGTAACATGACTAAATATTGGTATGTCATCTTACAAGCAATAGATCCCTTTATTAGCTTGGTAAATTAGATTAGATTAGATTTATTATTGTCCTTTCGGAAATTCTTTTTGCATCTGTTGCAGTCATACAAAATATATACAATACATAATACAAAATACAATACAATACAATGTTTGCTCCCAAAGTGTTTCACACCAACCCTGCTGATAAAAAATATTAAATTTAGCAGAGCTATGCTGGATTGTATAAAAGATGTCTGGGCACAGGAGGTCTGCAAGGGTGGTACCCTGTGGGTGAGGGGGGTCCGCAGCAGACACAGGCTGTCATCTGTAGCAGCTCCCGAAACATGTAGGCTATCCATGAATTTGTCTAAAAAATATTTCCACAAGAGTTTCCTCTGTCCTGTTTATAACTACAGTTTTTATTCTTGCTGTGCTGCTCGACATAATGATTTATCAATGTACCTTTATATCAGCCTGGCACAGCTGGTACCTGTTGACTGCTCTCTGTGTTGGCTGGAGAGGAAGCCGTGCCCTCCAGCCCTCTGTGAATCCGTGATAATTATGATAAGCCTGAATTGTGTTATTCGACTGGACTGTCTGCCCTCTGAGCACCGGGCAAGTGGTCTGACGAGCAAAGACAGAGAAAGTATGTATGTTGTTAGTTAGATAGTTTGTTCACCCATCACCTTATAACATTTTCATACATCATGTATACTTGTAAACCAGTCATGTTGTCTAGCAGAGGTTCCCAAACTTTTCAGACCAAGTACACTATCAAACCAAATTTCCAAAGTACCACTTAGCACTGCGGCTACCAACTTTTACCCCCATAAAGAATAATTGATTTAACCATGCAATAGCATCAGAAAGGCTAAACAGTAGTAGGCTACTGTTGCGAGTCAGACCCCAAATAACCAACACATAAACAGATGCATGTAAACATCTTATTTGCTGATAGGCAATGGGAATAAATCTGATTGAAACAAACACCAACACATTAGCTAGTTGCTTAACGTTAAGTTAGGTTAGCCGCTTGGAAGCGAGTTGGTACGTTAGCTGAACTTATAGCTACAGAACCAGACTGATAACTTTTCTCTGAAACACGCTGTGATGGAGGAGGCATCACAGTTAGTATAACCTTAGATATAGAAAATGAACATAACAAGCAACCAACCTGGCTTGCATCAGCCAGTTATAGAGCTAAAATAACGTTAGCTAACTTATCCGAGAGCAGAGATATGGTTAACGTTAGCTAAGCTAACGTTAACGTTAGCTACATTAAGTTAGCAGTTTTCAACAGCTAGCCTAACATTAGTTGCATGCAAACCAATATGCAATGTTAAAACAACCTAACATCATCTCGCAAATATAATTTTGTTCACTTAGCGTACCCCATGAATGCTGCTCCAGCTCCCTCTTCAATCGGTTGCTCTCTGACCTATGATGCTCAGACTCTCCAAGCTTCCTGTCTGTGATGGAAGCTGTCATCAAGGCCGGATGAGGTCCGTGTTTACAAGATAACAATTAATTTTCTTTATTTTTGTCGTCATTATTATCAACCATTAATCCCCCTGGCATGTTTGTGATTGTGAAAATTTAGATTAAACTGGTAGCCTAATAGCCAAAGTATTCTGGATACCATTGTAAGGCTCCTTGGTGCAATAAAGTTTTTTTTTTTTTTTTTAAGGGGGTGGGTCGGCGTTGAAAGTGGCCAATCATAGAGGGCCAGAGGCCTGCCTTGGTTTCCGCCCACAATTGTCAAAAGTCCAAGGCGAGCTCGTAGAAAACAACCAGGGGGGGGGGCAACAGCAGTCTACGCGCTCGTGTTGGAGTTTACTCCAATGCGAGCGCGTAGAACTTGCCCACGGGGGCGGAGAGAGAGAGAGGTCTGCGCGCGCAGAGCTCAGCAAAATACGCTCTATGCTTTTCTGTCCTCGCTCGTGCAGTGTTTGTGTGCGCGGGATGTCAGATTGCGCGAGTGTGAGTATGTATTTGCGCGTGTGAAACAATATAATACGCTCGTGCCATTTTGATATAAATCTAGCTCCATACAGTAGGCTCTGGAGTCCATCTTCCTTAAAGTGGAGTCTCGCAAGAAGAGATTTTACGAGACAGGACTTCAAACTCAACTTCAATGGAAACACCTGCAAGTCGCAATTGTACTTTTTCGAAATTGTAGAAATATTGCAATTATTTTGTGAAAAACTAATGGAAACACAGCTTCTCTCCCTCAGTCTCTCCCCCTCGCCTCTCTCTCCCTCAGTCTCCCTCCCTCAGTCTCTCTCTCTCCCTCTCTCTCTCCCTCAGTCTCCCCTCTCTCCCTCAGTCTCTCTCCCTCTCTCTCTCTCCTCTCTCCCTCAGTCTCTCCCCCCCAGTCTCTCTCCCTCTCCCTGAGTCTCTCCCCCTCTCTCTCTCCCTCAGTCTCTCTCCTCTCTCTCTCTCTCCCTCAGTCTCTCTCCTCTCTCTCTCCTCTCTCCCTCTCTCTCTCCTCTCCCCCCTCGCCTCTCTCTCCCCCCCTCTCCCCCTCAGTCTCCTTCTCTCTCTCTCTCCCTCAGTCTCTCCCCCCTCGCCTCTTTCTCCCCCCCTCTCTCTCCCTCAGTCTCTCCCCCTCGCCTCTCTCTCCCTCAGTCTCTCCCCCCCCTCTCTCTCCCTCAGTCTCTCTCCCTCACCTCTCTCTCCCTCAGTCTCTCTCCCCCTCTCTCTCTCTCTCTCTTCCTCAGTCTCTCTCTCCCTCAGTATCTCCCCCCTCGCCTCTCTCTCCCCCTCTCTCTCTCCCTCAGTCTCTCTCTCTCTCCCTCAGTCTCTCCCCCCATCCCTCTCCCTCGGTCTCCTTCTCTCTCTCTCTTCCTTAGTCTCTCTCTCCCTCAGTCTCTCTCCCCCCTCGCCTCTCTCTCCCTCTCTCTCTCTTCCTCAGTCTCTCTCTCCCTCAGTATCTCCCCCCTCGCCTCTCTCTCCCCCTCTCTCTCTCCCTCAGTCTCTATCCCCATCTCTCTCTCCCTCAGTCTCCCCTCTCTCTCCTCCTCTCTCTCTCCCTCAGTCTCTCTCTCTCCCTCAGTCTCTCTCTCTCTCCCTCAGTCTCTCCCTCAGTTGCTCTCGTCTCCCTCTTCCTCTTGCTCAGTCTCTCCCCCCTCAGTCTCTCTCCTCTCTCTCTCTCTCCCTCTCTCTCCCTCAGTCTCTCTCCTCTCTCCCCCCTCTCTCTCCCTCAGTCTCCCCTCTCTCTCCCTCAGTCTCTCTCCTCTCTCTCCCCCCTCTCTCTCTCTCCCTCAATCTCCCCTCTCTCTCCCTCCCTCTCTCTCCCCCTCTCTCTCATCTCTCCCTCAGTATCTCTCCCTCTCTCTCTCTTCCTTACGCCTCGTGCACACCTACAATGGCAAAATCGCTTTTCCGCTGTGACGCAGCGTTTTGTGGGCGTGGAAACCAGCTTCCAGCTTGGAGCTGAAATGTTTTCAGGTAGATGTACACAGAAGGGTGGGGGGAGGAAATGTGTAGGAAGAGCTGTCATTGGGTAGCTTAACGAAAGGTCCCGCCCTAGTCACCCCCCCCCCCCCCCCCCCCAAGACAAGCCGCCTCTAGTCTGCGACAGCGAAACGCTGGGCGGTTCCAGCAGCAGGGGGCGCAAGGTTGAAATGGACCAATCAGATGCGGAAATAGAGCAAGACAGCCTATCAAGATGCAGCGTCAAAGAGGCTTTCACAGGAGGCATGCCGCCGAGCGTTTCATGGTGTGCATGAGGCGTCAGTTGCTCTCGTCTCTCTCTTCCTCTCGCTCAGTCTCTCTCTCCCTCATTCTCCCCTCTCTCTCCCTCAGTCTCTCTCCTCTCTCTCTCCTCTCTCTCCCTCAGTCTCTCTCCTCTCTCTCCCTCAGTCTCTCTCCTCTCTCTCTCTCTCTCCCTCTCTCTCCCTCTCTCTCTCCCTCTCCCTCTCTCTCTCGCTATTTCTTGCAGCTTTCACAGTAACATTTATGGGATAATGAACTTAAACAAAACTATTATGAAACATGAACTTCACCACAGCATTTGCAGGAATATTTAGTTTTTAAAGTATAATCCATCAAGTGTGATATTCTCAGCAAGTCAAGTCACTGCAGCTCTATGTGCAGTAGCAGGCAGCAAACATCACTATTGAGTAGAAAATAATCACATCGCACAACATGCTGTCATTTAAAGAAATAGGCGCGACCTTTGGTTTCATGTTTACAGCAAAGAGAATATGTTGCTGTGTGAGCTGTCCTGGTGAATGCCTGGCTGTGTTTAGTGAGGTGGAGCTGCTGAAACAGGTGCAGGAGAGCTGGCTGCAGAACACGCTCTGCCCAGAAGGTAAAAAGACCGGTTTAGAGAGCCCTGATGTCTGTGTGTGTTCTGGCCGGTTCCCAGCAGTTTGAAGTCGATGATAAACTACTTTTTGTGTTGCCAGTAGGTGGCGCTATGCCAAACTGCACGAAATCTAGAACTGCACTCTGCCGGGCTCCACCATCCCCCAACCCCCCCCCCCCCCCCCCCCCCCCCCCCCGAAGTCGATCGGACAAACGGTTCTCGAGCTACCTTTTTACCAGTAGGTGGCGCTATGCCGAGACTGTGTGTGTGGTGGGGGTGAGGGTGAGGGTGAGGGTGAGGGTGAGGGGGGGGTCGGCGTGATATCGTTTGGCCCCGGCCGATGTTCCGAAAGTGACAAATCACACCCAGCACACGCACACACACACACACACACACACATACACATGGACGCGCGCATGCGCACACGCACATGCTCACACGCACACATACCAGTGTTTCCCACATGATTTTGAGTATTTGTGGTGGGGGACCGCAGACCCCCTAGGGGGGTGCGGGGGCATGGCCCCCCGTCAGATTTTTTTTAAGCATTTTAAAGGAGGACTTACCCCCTAGATATGTATTAGAACAGTGATTTGAAAATACCTATGGAAAAAACCAAGAAATGACATATACTCTTGTCTATACTAGACTCTTTGGCTGTGTTAAGTCAAGATTTTTTTTCGGAAATCGACGCCATTACAGTTTGCCTACTGCCTCAAAAATAATTTATTTGAGAGGGGCAATATCTTTATAATTATCAACAACTAGCCAACGCTGGTGGCCTGTATGGAAACAGAAAATCCTGAAATGGTTGATAGTTATATCAATTTGGCCATTCAGTGGCGAACTAGAAATTTTATTATTTTTGTCCCATTTTGTCCCATGTGTGTGTGCGTGGCTTGTCTAAACTTACGTTAAGAGCCTCGCTGCTCGCAGCACACAGCACACAGTGAGGACAAACCTCTTGCTCTGGGGTAACACAATGCGAGATTTCTCCACGTAATTCCCTCGTCTAACTAGAGATAAACCGCGCAATGAAATCCGTTTTTAATTTGAGTTTGGGGGCTTTTCGTGATTCTTGTTAAAAGTTGTGCAAAGGTTTTCCTCTCAGCGCAGTGCAGGGCAGGCTGCGCCTCGTCCCTCCTGCCAGACCCAGGCTGGCGAAACAGCCTGCTGCATGCATGGGGCGCTCGTAACCTCACGGAGCAACAAACAAACAGACAGAAATAGCTGGTGTGCAATTTAGAGAATACAGTCTGAGATTGGGTACAGGATTGAGGGAATCCCGCATCTGTTTGCGAAGGTGCGACTGGACAGGACGCTTTTCACAGACGGGCACAGTAGTCGGAGCAAGGCGAGTGTCTCTCAGGGCTACTCAGGGCAGAGCTGCAGATCTCTCCTCCTCCTCCGCGCATTCAGTCTGTCCAAAATCATTACCGATATAATCTCAGTAGGAGGGATGCAGGGAAATATGATAGTAGCCGATGTGTTTAGAGAAGCTTTGTCACGTTGTCACGTCGTAGTATAGCGTTATATTTTACATGTGCGCTAAACTGCGACCATATTTGTTTGCGGAAATATCAGACTGCTCTCTCTGCTGCTCTCAGAGCACAGAGAGCCCAGCTGCTGCTGGCCTGCTGCGCGCGCCCGCGGAGCTTGGGGCTCGTCCATGTTACAGTACGACTCTCTCCCGCCTGCCTCTGGGCTGGAGACAGTGCTTGCAACTCGGACTGATAATATAAACATCATCATTCGAGCTTATCCAGGTAAGATATCAATAAAGTAATGACACATTCAGCAGGAAACTAACTATAATTAAGACATGTGCCAACTTTGACGACGTTTGGTTCAGTATTTTAAGAGCAAACTTCAATAGAAATAGGCTTGGAGTTCTGAGGAGCCGAAAGGGTACAGGGGGGGTAGGGGAGTAATTATCTTGAAATCCCATAGTCTTTGGGTCACCGTGACGTCACGACGTGTCAAATATCCCATTCATTTGAGAAAAAAAAAAAAAGCAGTGTTACACCCTTAGAGGGCGCTTATGCCAGTTATGCTGCTGAAAAATGATACAAATGGTAAAATGGCAACAGTTTGGTGTCAAATGTGGAAATTCTGACCAGAATTCTTCACACATCACCCCCAAAGTCATATATATTGGTTAAAAGCTGAAAAAAAGTGTTTTGGAGGTAAGTTCTCCTTTAAAGTAAAATGCATGAATTTGGTGTACTTTGAGAAAGCTTAAGAGCAAAATTAAAAGGCTAGATCTATGAAGAACATGTCATCATTACTGTGCTGTGGGTTTACAATGACAAACTAAATTTCTCCCTATAGGTCAGGGATACTCAACTTGCTTTGCCACTTTTGTGAAATGATAGAAGGCGAGGGGCCAGTTAATAAACAAACAATATGCATTTTTCTGTAGCGGATTGTAGGTTTTGGGGTGTCAGCCGGAGTTTAGGCTGACAGTGTTGTGCACACCGGATAGTTAGGCTAAGTTAGTTAGGTTAAGTACATACATAAGTGCCTGGGTAGCGAGCAGATGGCGGTATTTGACAATTTAGCAGCTAAATCATAGATTATTGAAAGATATTCCATATTCCATACTGAAATGCTATAACAGAAGTATTGGCCAGAATGACATGAACATTTATTGGACACATATTCAGCGGATATCTTGCATGTTGCGTTCAGGTGCACTGTAATAAAAAAAAAAAAAAAAAAAGATGTATGGGAAACACTGCATACAGTACACACGCACGCATGCACACACGCACACGCACACACACACATACAGTACACACGCAGGCATGCGCACACACAAACGCATACACTACACACGCACGCACATGCTCACACGCACACACACACATACAGTACACACGCAGGCATGCGCACACGCACATGCTCACACGCACACATACAGTACACACGCACGCACACACACACAGTACACACGCACGCACGCATGCGCACACACACACACATACAGTACACACGCACACACACATACAGTACACACGCACACGCACATGCTCACACGCACACATACAGTACACACGCACGCACGCACACACAGTACACACGCACGCACGCATGCGCACACACACATACAGTACACACGCACACACACATACAGTGCACACATACAGTACACACGCAGGCATGCGCACACGCACGCACACACACACATACAGTACACACGCACGCACATGCTCACATGCACACACACACACACACACACACATACAGTACACACGCAGGCATGCGCACACGCACGCACACACACACATACAGTACACACGCACGCACATGCTCACATGCACACACACACACACACACACACATACAGTACACACGCAGGCATGCGGACACGCACGCACACACACACATACAGTACACACGCACGCACATGCTCACATGCACACACACACACACACACACACATACAGTACACACGCAGGCATGCGCACACGCACGCACACACACACACACATACAGTACACACGCACGCACATGCTCACATGCACACACACACACATACAGTACACACGCAGGCATGCGCACACGCACGCACACACACACACACATACAGTACACACGCACGCACATGCTCACATGCACACACACACACACACACACACATACAGTACACACGCAGGCATGCGCACACGCACGCACACACACATACACATACAGTACACACGCACGCACATGCTCACATGCACACACACACACACACACACACACACACACACACACACATACAGTACACACTAGGGCTGCAACTAACGATTATTTTGATAATCGATTAATCAGTAGGGTTAGTTGTCGATTAATCGATTAATCGGATATATTGAAATCGCTCAGAAATGCTCGATTTAACCCTTTGATGCATACAATTCCAACATTACGATGATTCTAGTAGTCCCTGCAACATAAGTCTGCATCAAAACATTCTTGTTTATACTGTATTCATTAGTGGTTTATATTGGAACACTTCAAACTTGCATACAAAAAGGGGAAACCACAACCAAGTTAAATTGTAGAAAACTGTTTTTATTTACTCAAGAACATGAACCGAACCAGTGCTATTTTTCTTTTTTCTGTCATTGACTGTCCATCAGTGTGGTACATCTTTTTTCTTTGTCCCCTC
>NC_139645.1:33802022-33877022 GCF_964638095.1 Poromitra crassiceps
TACTATATGGATTTTTAAAGTCAACATTCCTTTACTTTATATGTACTGTATTCATGTAATTCATATACAAATGCCAATTAGATGGTGATCTGCATGAGAAATAAAGAAAAAGAAGAAATCAGTTATAATGATCATCCACTTATAGTGATCAATTTGACCCGTCCCAAGCTGATCACTATAAGAGGAGTGTACTGCATCATGGTGTTGTGTCACGAAGTGTGGTGAAATATTGACTCTTATTTCAGATGTGTATTTTTGTGTTTAAATATGCGGTAATTATTACCAATTTACATATTTTAAACGCGTCGTTATCAGACTTATGGAGTTAACGCAGTAATGAGTCCAGAAGTCACACTTCCGGTTCGTACGTGTAAAAGGCAATGGGTTTTTGTATGGGGATTTTGGTTAAACACATGAAATTAGGTCTGTGGTTAACAAAAGTTTATGACACACCAAAGTTTGTGTTCAGTAAGATAATCTTCACAAACGAAAACCACTTTTATGGATTTGAAGTGTAATAACCAAAATCCCCATACAAAAATCCCATTGCCTTAAGTTTCCCGCTACGAACCAGCATGCTGGTCATTTCTGGGTAAGCCTAGAAGAATACGTCAACCCTGCGATACGCTATTCATTATGACTTCCTTTTTTGTTATTTTTTCTCTTGTACTGTTGCTTTTCTTTGCCTTATCTCTAGTTTGCTTGTTTCCTTTCTCTTGTTTTCATCATATTGTTTGCTTTGTACAGATTATTATTAATATTGGTTTTCTGAGGTAGAGACCCTGTATAAAACCATCTTGTGTTTCCTGTCTCTACCCGCACATTGTTTTTGCTGTATTCATTTTGTCCGTTTCTGTATATGAGCAAATAAATAAATAAAATAAAAACACTTCTGCCATCAAGGCTACATTACTAGTTAAATGTCCTTTGCTTTCATTGTTTATATATATTGTTTTCCAGCAACCATGATAAGTCTTCAGATCCATCAATGTGTGCTGAAACTCCCTGCCTTGACTCAACATTCACAATAGAATATTTGAACGTTCTAAACTGGACTCTGCCTGCTTTATTCTTCAAGTGAACCAGTGAGTGGGGAACAGATTAACCAGGTGGAACAACTAGTTTTTAGCTGTCATTAGTGTATCAGCCTCAGGAGATGTTTGTGTGGTAGCTACACTGTATCAGCCTCAGGAGATGTTTGTGTGGTAGCTACACTGTATCAGCCTCAGGAGATGTTTGTGTGGTAGCTACACTGTATCAGCCTCAGGAGATGTTTGTGTGGTAGCTACACTGTATCAGCCTCAGGGGATGTTTGTGTGGTAGCTACACTGTATCAGCCTCAGGGGATGTTTGTGTGGTAGCTACACTGTATCAGCCTCAGGGGATGTTTGTGTGGTAGCTACACTGTATCAGCCTCAGGAGATGTTTGTGTGGTAGCTACACTGTATCAGCCTCAGGAGATGTTTGTGTGGTAGCTACACTATCAGCCTCAGGAGATGTTTGTGTGGTAGCTACACTGTATCAGCCTCAGGAGATGTTTGTGTGGTAGCTACACTGTATCAGCCTCAGGAGATGCTTGTGTGGTAGCTACACTGTATCAGCCTCAGGAGATGCTTGTGTGGTAGCTACACTGCTGCTGCTGCTGCTGCTGCTGCTGCTTCTGTGTCTTGACCAGTGGGCATTTCAGCCTGCCTATTTTTGACGCCTATGCGGAAATTGCATTCTTTCAAATGGCCAGTGGGGGTCGCAGCTTGTGTAGCACTCCCGGGAACATCCATTCAACTATATGGGAAACGAGCCAACTTCTCTCTCGGTCTAGGTCATAAATAAACACTTTCCAAATTAGTGTATGGTCTGAAAAAACAATTTCAAGTCTTTTTCATGCTCTAACGCGCTCCGTTTTCCAAATGATAGCCCCATTTTGAGGAAAATTGACGACAAATATCGGATAATAAGAACAGTAATACTTCCGACCGGTAGAGGCAGCAATGTGCCGCAAGGCATCAGGTAGCAAGTAATAGTTGAGCAAATTATCAGAAAATAGCGTTACTTTATGATATTTTAATAATGTTAGTAGACACACGTAACTATATAGATACCATACATCTAACGTCCATAACATGGCGGACCATTTAACGTTATTTATACCGTTAGATAAAGCCTTAAGCCTTCTCTGTATTCAGACATTCAGACCATTGGATTCAGCACAGAAACCGGAGTACGTTATAAGGTTTTAAATAG
The DNA here is from genome assembly GCF_964638095.1 of Poromitra crassiceps. Lineage (NCBI taxonomy): Eukaryota > Metazoa > Chordata > Actinopteri > Beryciformes > Melamphaidae > Poromitra > Poromitra crassiceps. The sequence continues at coordinate 33,804,264 of NC_139645.1, forward strand.
AGTCACGTTATAAACAACTAACCAACGCTGGGGGTCCGTATGGAAACAGTGTTACTCGAAATGGTTAAAAGTTAAATCAATTTGGTCATTCAGTGCCGTTTTACTGCAATGTAAAGTAAGTAGCGTTAGCCGATACATTAGCCAAAGTAGCTGACTACCCATAATGCATTACGGCGATAAGGGAGACAGAGCAAATTCGGAAACTCCCCCGGCAGCCGCTAGGGGCAGCCGCCCCCTCCCCTCGTACTTCCGTGTAGCATTCATTCATTCAACCAATCAAACGAAATCAAACAATATCTGGAAGTGAGCTTCATTTTGCTGTGTCAAAGTCAATGAGCTATGTTGGTCCATTATATATAGGTCAATGGTCTTGACTGACATTAGGTGAACGTTGCTCTCCTGACTGATGAGGCTGCTTTAACGTCTGCCAGGCCCCCATGCGCCACAGAGAACACACGGCGACATCATCTAGTTGGCTTGTCAATCAAATCTGATGCTCTAATACAAAATAACCCTAACCCAACGGGATTGTTGTTGATAAACTCACCGCGGTCAGTAAACTGCCATTGTTAAAGTTAAAGGTGTTAAAGTCAGTTTGAAGCGGGTCAGTCCCGTTTGTGGCTTTTTGCGCTATTAACTCTTGAAGCTACTACTGACTATTTACGAACGCACCCTTTGTAGATTTTCATTAATATTCATTTTCATTTTCTCTGGAAGTGGATCACCACTTATTTGTGCTGTTATGGTTATTAGCTTAGTCACTCACGTCTACACTAGCTTCACTGCTGCTACTTTTAGCTAAATCTCGCTTCACCCAAAATGTTATTCACATAAAAAGACTATATCCACAATGTTAATTATTTTTAGAGGACTGCATCTTGAACTGGAGACATCAAATGGAATTCACGGTTTTGCTAACTACAGTAGGCTATGACCTGTGATAGTGGTGGTAAAAACAGCTCACTGCCATAACAGCTACATGACATGTAGCTAAGCAACACGATTGAGGGATGGCTAACATTATGCTAACTTTAGCTGCCTGGTAGCCAACAATGCAAACTATGCCTATAATAACTGACAGCATTTCATTTTCACACGTTTGAAAAGGGGGATTGATGCTCTACTACTAATGCTCTACTGCCATGAATTTTGTAAAACAAATATTAATAATCATATAATCCTAATTATCATAATGATTTTAGGGTTGTCCCGATACTGGCCTATTTTGCTGTACTCGATACCACTTTACACCTATGGCTCACACAGCAGAGAAGCTTGGCTGTAGTGTTCACTATGACAGTGTGTTTGTTAGCATCTCTGCCTGGAGCGCTTTGTGAGGACAAATAAAAAGCTATCAGGTCAGTAATCAGCTGATGCCTGCACCGCATCACTCGCCCATTCACTGTCTGACTGCGTCTGACTAGCAGTTAGCCGCGTAGCCTGCAACAAGATAGAACACTTTCTGTTCAACTTACAGGTTAACATTAGTTGCTCTTCTAGCAGACAACACAGTGCTGTGGAACAAGCAAAGGCTTACCAGATCGTTGTAATACGTGCTACGTGTCCCGTAATCCATACTGCCTTAAAGTTTAACGTTTTAAAAGTGGAACGTAACGTTAATGTCTGTTAAATTAGCGACAATTTTTACAATTTCACTTCCGGTTTATGTGTTTTGCCTTCAAAATAAAAGCACAATAAAGTTCGTTTTTACAATAAACATTCAAGTAGTAGCCTAATCTAACTATATGAACATAATGAACATAAGAACATGAGGAACCTCTACCTCTAGTTTAATGTTTGAATGAAAATAGACCAGCAGAACAAATACAAAGGAGATGCACAGATGTGGTTCAAATGGTTGATTCATAGCATACTTTATTTAATGGGAAAACTTATTTCCTTATTTAAGCGGAAACTTTTGATTATAAGGCATCAAGAGAAGAGACAATCAAGTATAGGCAATAGCCATTATGCGAAATTTGTGTGGTCTTGTGAAAACTAGGTACTTCTGCAGATATATACTAAAGAAAATGACTAAAACCCATAATCTTGAAAAGTTATCTTTTAATTAACCATAAGGGATAAAGAAAACAACGTTGTCAACCCAATTAATACTCAGTATCGGTATTCGGTATCGACAAGTACCCAGATGCCAGTACTCGTACTCGGTCAGCAAAAAAGTGGTATCGGGACATCCCTATATATATATACCGTATATATATATACTGTATATATATATATATATATATATATATATACATATACACATATAAGGCTGTACATGCATGTGTACATACAGGCTGTATATACATATATAAGGCTGTGTGTGGCTGCTCTAACCTGCTAACATGGCCGCCGAAATGAAAACCAACAGGTTCCACCAAACACATGCTGCTGCTCACGCAGGATGTGTCCCGGGTGTTAATGTGTAGTTGGAGCAATTTAACTTCCCAAGACATTAACATCTGTGTGACTTCCATCACAGCCACACATCATCATTCAATCAGAATCCTACCTGAACAGGTGATTACATTCACCTGTGTCACTCACAGGCTTCATTCAGCTGCCTGCTGCTGCTCAACACAAACGCATGCGTGATTCAACAATAGACCATTCTCATGGGGGCCATTTTGTGTCAAAAAGGCAGGATAAACACAGGTGCAAGCAAAACACTAATGAGGGTTTCAAACTTCCATGATTGGAAGTTGGAGTTATTTCAGTGGGTGTGAGTACTTGCCTTGATAGACAACTCCTTCAGCCAATCAGTGTCGCCAAATCCAGTCCTTAAGCCAATCAGTTAAATCAAAATCCAAAATCCACTTGGAAGATCAGTAAAAATGTAGAAACTCCGCTGTTGCATACTCCTGTGTCCTGTTGTTGTGTCATTGTTGTTGAGTCTATTTCTACCATAACTGCACTTATGGCTGTCTAAACTTGACGAACGTGATGTTACTGCTCGAGCCACAAAGCCCTGGGAGCAGCCATTACTGCTTTGCCGATGATTGGCCGGTTACCATGTCAACTACGAGACGGCTCCCTGATTGGTGCACTATGGAATTTCTGAAAACACCTGCAGCCCCGGTCCCACAGAAAGAAAAACAAAAAAGAAAAGTGAGTTGACGTGAGCGGATGGTTTACCAGGCTAGGAGTTCACTAGCTGTCGTAGACAAATGTCCAATGTGGGAATGAGACCATGAGCGTTTTGCTGGAGTTGTGGCGCGCTCCCGTCATCTCAATCGTTTGGTGTACATACAAAGACAAGTCTTGCTGATTCTCAGTTCATTTAATATGCTATTACATTGTTATCCATTTACATTTTCACACTCTTTTACAAAACAGAATGACACCAATAACATCAGCATAATTGGTACAGTATGTAAATGTATCCCAACACGTCTGAGGAATGTGACTTTCCATGAGTCCCTGACGCGTTTTCAACAGTTTGTTGTTTACACAGTATTTACACATCTGAACTGAGCTAACGGGCACCTGGACCCGGCACAGGAACCACGTGTTTGTAGCCATCTTATGCCGCCTTCCAGTTGTTCTGGGAACTAGGAATTTACCAGCTCACTTCACGGGAACGCCCCCGTGAGTTACCTGAACTGGGTTTTCCTGCTCTGAACTCGGGGGAACCTCACCAGCCCTGACCTCAAAATCCAAAATGGCAGCTCCGTGCTTCAACAGTACTGAAAACGGTAGTAATAGTAGTTTATTAGTACTTCTGTCTTATTTGTCTAATTAAATCACTTGTACACATGGTACTGTCTACATTGTATCTATCTTGCTACCGTGTTTGTATGTGCAAAATACTGCGTAATGCATTGACCTGGCTAGAGCTAACCCTGGCTGCTTTTGCGACTGTTTTACTGGAACGCGGTCAACTTGGGTGTGACGTCATTCAACTGTGAAATTCCTAGTTCCCAGTACAACTGGAATGCACCATTAGTTTGGAGTGTGTGCGTCTCCTTTGTGGATTTAATGCAGGGGGAAATCCCAGCATGCACAGCACTGGGACAGGACAGAATGTGCAGTCCCTCCTCCAACCTGCTATTTTTGCTTCATGTTTAAAAGGGCACTGGCCCAAACCTACATGTGTTCAGTTCAACATACAACACAACCAGCCTACATGTGTTCAGGTCAACATACAACACAATCAGCCTACATGTGTTCAGGTCAACATACAACACAACCAGCCTACATGTGTTCAGTTCAACATACAACACAACCAGCCTACATGTGTTCAGGTCAACATACAACACAACCAGCCTACATGTGTTCAGGTCAACATACAACACAATCAGCCTACATGTGTTCAGGTCAACATACAACACAATCAGCCTACATGTGTTCAGTTCAACATACAACACAACCAGCCTACATGTGTTCAGTTCAACATACAACACAACCAGCCTACATGTGTTCAGGTCAACATACAACACAACCAGCCTACATGTGTTCAGGTCAACATACAACACAACCAGCCTACATGTGTTCAGTTCAACATACAACACAACCAGCCTACATGTGTTCAGGTCAACATACAACACAACCAGCCTACATGTGTTCAGGTCAACATACAACACAACCAGCCTACATGTGTTCAGGTCAACATACAACACAACCAGCCTACATGTGTTCAGGTCAACATACGACACAACCAGCCTACATGTGTTCAGTTCAACATACAACACAACCAGCCTACATGTGTTCAGTTCAACATACAACACAACCAGCCTACATGTGTTCAGGTCAACATACAACACAACCAGCCTATGGACAAATGTTTAAAGGGATAGGCCAACGTTTTGAGAGATTCACCTATTTGCCATATTGTCCATACATAAACAAGATAACCAATGCCTTTACCATCACTCTGTGAGGCACAGCCATCCAGTTAGTTAGATTCGCAAATGCGCGCGTGTACAGCGCCTCATGGCAAACAAGGAAGTAACTTGAGTTACTCTTGCTTAGTTTGGCTAATCTGTTTAGTTCTCAGTGTGTGGATTTACTATCAAAATGACCGTTTCACGGAATTTTGGATTATTATTTCATCAAGTGGTGAGTACACGAGTCACAACATGTACATGTGAGTGTTTGTGGCGCTGTTGCAATGTGTATTTTGGGTGACTGAATGGGAGTATGCAGCTGTACCGGTCACCCCCGTTGTAGCGCTAGCTAAGTAGCAGCGATGGCTACCGCTCTTTGTAGGGCACGCAGATTGAAAATAAAACCATTGACAATATGATAATGGCCTAAAGTCCCAAAATGTTGGCGTATCCCCTTAAACCTGATATATAGGCTAACTGGGTTGGATTTAAACACACCTGAACACCAATTTATCCGCTGGATCATAGTAAGTCAATGGCACAAAAATAAGTTAGTGGTACCATATTAAAATAAGGGTGCAATGCATGCTTTTGCACCCTGTAAAACGTTGCGTTTGTGTGTGTGTGTGTGTGTGTGTGTGTGTGTGTGTTTGTGTAGGTGTGTGTGTGTGTGTGTGTGTGTGTGTGTGTGTGTGTATAATGCATACGTGCATGCATTGGCAGTGCACATTGTGGCAAAAATCTAATCTAAATCTACACTGACTCTGCGTCAGACTGTTGTAATCCATTCCATTTACTTTGTTAGCCTGTGAAATGTCCTTCCTTCTTTTTTTAATCAATAACCATAAAGATAACTCACTGCAGCTCAGCTACTCCAGATGAAGTACTCATACTTGTCCTGCAGTCACCCTCTCAGATGCTGTCTCCTACTGTGTCTCTAAGACCAGCAGGTGGTGCTGTTTCATAATTTCACAGCACCTGAGTCCACTGAGCTTCTTTCAGCCAGCAGCTTTCAACAGCTCAAGAGAATATAATATAATATAATATAATATAATATAATATAATATAATATAATATAATATAATAGAAGAGAATGTAGTATAATAATAGAATAGAACAGAATAGAATAGAATAGAATAGAATAGAATAGAATAGAAGTTAATCACTTTAACTTTCAGACTGTGGTTCAGCATGGCTCTGCCGTGCAGAGCTGTAAACACACAGACTGACTTCCTCCACTGCAGAAAGGCTCAGTGGCGTGTCTAGTGAGTGGCCTGGGGTGGCATGGGCCACCCCTAGAATCTGATTGGCCACCCCAGGTGCCACCCCATATGATTGGCTCTCTGCACAGTCAGTAAACCAAGCTTCCGTGTATAGGCGCAATCCAGTCTTAAACCTGAGAGGCAGTAATGAGCCATAGTAGTGTCTAGCCTGCCGAAAGCCCCAGAAGAAGATCTTGATTTGAGGATTTGGCGCAGCTGAGCAGCAAACAACTTAACGCTAAACCAATGTCGTGTGTGTGTGTGTGTGTGTGTGTGTGTGTGTGTGTGTGTGTGTGTGTGTGTGTGTGTGTGTGTGTGTGTGTGTGTGTGTGTGTGTGTGTGTGTGTGTGTGTGTGTGTGTGTGTGTGTGTGTGTGTGACGAAGTGAAGTGTCCTCTGTCTGATTCCTGGCGGCTACATGGACCAGGTGTGTTGATTCAGGAAGGTCTTTTTCTGGTACAAGGCATAAGTTATCAGAAGGTTAGTTTAGCCAATCTCTACTCTGCCTTCCCGGCGCGTCCCATGGAATGGTGAAGTAAAATAGAGTGAGACAATTTGTTACAGTATATCTGACATTTATTTCTGAGAATTAATTGACAACAGACATTGAATATAAAAAGCTCAATACAATACACAGATCTGGGTCAACTCCTCTCCTGGTATCAATCGGCCATCAGAGATTGACCCTTGACCATATCCACAGACCCTCTTAATAAGCAATTACAAAAGTGGGTGGTCCTCTGTCTTCTGACAATCATTTCCCGTCACTCAACTTCTCCTTTCGTATTTTTCCAGTTGGGGAGGGCTGGTGTTCTCCGGAACTGGAAGCTTTCACTTCCAGATGTGACACTGCCTCTTCAATCAGGAACTGGAGACTTACACTTTCAGATGTGACACTGCTTCTCCACAAACATGCATGCTCCCACATTTCATGCAAAACTTTCATATCTTACTTTATTTTATTAACGCTTAATATGCAAACAAATGGCAGAGGTGCCAGAGTAAAACAATTATAAATGATAAGCTATATTACTGAGTTCCTGCTAAGAATAACACATTTCATCCCCTTTACCTTACATCCCTTATGCAGCATTACTATGGCACAAAGCAACATTTTGCGACTGGTCTTCATGCTCGAGTTAAGTGTTGATGGAAAACCCCAGGCTTTTGCTATAAGTTTCTGGTAAACCTCAACATGGCAAATGCCACCCAATTCCGGCCTTCTCGATAAAAACATGGACCGTACAGTCTATAAGCCAGCAAGTAGCCTTTTGTTAACATTTACTATAACCCTTACTTCTATCAGAGACACACATAATGTTAACATTTTACTTAATTTGTCAGTACAAAGGAAACATGTCAACATGTCTACCTTAACACGAGAATCATGTGATTTTGGTGACCTTAATTTTAGAGAATTGATCAGATACATTTCAGAGAATCTGGGGATTTTCGATGGAACACTGCAAGGAAAGAGGAAGTTTGACGACACAGACAGGAGGGTTTCAGATATACATTTGACTCAACTTTACTATAGAAACGGATGTTTTCGTCTGGAGATTGGAATAAACAGGGAACAGAAATCATAGTTTCATTTTTAGACAGCATACCCAGCAGAGCCCCGTACACACACACACGCACGGACACACACAGACACACGCACGCACACACAGGGCCGGACAACATTATCCTACATATCAATACTGGGTATCATACATTAGGATATGGCACAAGCGCCATATACCCTCCATGGTATATTTCCGCATCAGTGTTCTATATGCTATTTATTTATTGTGGCATGCATGAGTAGACTCTTTGATACACATGACATAGCTACTGTGCCAGTGGTTTAAAGAAAGACAACATACTGTACATTACCTGCCAACAAACACGGAGATTTTCACTTTGAAATTAAGCACCCTCGCTAAAAAAAATATCATGACATGTTACGGTAGACTTGAAACTTCACCCTGTCTTGATGGAAAGGTTTGAAACTAAGCCTGCTACTAACAGGGTAAAGGGACAATACACCTGTGTGCTAGGCTACGTGATAATGTGGTGCAGCAGGTGTGTTTTCATCTCAGCTTGCTAGTTGCTAACATGAGCAAACCTGTCGTCAGTCATTGTTTGGATGTCAATGCTAATGCTAGCTAGGTAAATCTGTCTTGTGTAACTTTGTAGGCCTGATGTGAGCATGTCAAATGTATCCATGCATACACAAGGAAATCTATTGTGCAAGAGATATATAAAAGTGACATACAGTATGTATTCATGTGACTATTACAGTATGAAAAGAAATCAGAACATTGAGGATTTATTCTCCATCAAAACAAAGAAATTAAAAACTGCACAGCAGGACAGAGCAGCCAGCAGCACTGCTACCAGTCAGTTACAGTCAGAGCTACAGGAGAGAGCAGCAACAAGCTCTCCTCCTTGTCAGTCAGATGAGTCAAACCAGCAGCTTGACAGCAGGAGCCCCCAGCTGTATGTGTGCGTATGTATATACTGTCAAATCCTAATAGTTCCAGATTTCTCTTTAGTAAGCTAAGCACTTATCTTGATATTGCCTTGATGTCAATGGAATTGTGGTTAATTGCCAGACATTGCAACTAAAGTTGAAACTTGTCAATTATGTGTGTAGAACTGGGAAGCTTTATATTACATTTGTATGGTGCTACTCTGTGTGATTGATGGGTCTATTTCTCTTAAATTATGCTTTAAACACAGGAACGTAAGACACTGTAATGTTACTAATTAAAGTAGATATATGTAGTCTAGTTGGGACGAACATGGTAAATTAACGCTATTCTGACGTGTGCCGTGTGCGTGCACAGTGCGAGCGAGTGCGTGTGTTTTTTTGGCTAAAAGTCAAAAAACCGTCAAATTTTCTTCGGCACCGCCCTTGCGGGTGGCGCCGTGGCCACCCCTTCGTAAGTCTGTGCCCCACTTGTGCCACCCTGGTAAAAAAAAGTCTGGACACGCCACTGGAAAGGCTGCAGCACATTCAGCAAGAAGGACACTTCCTTTTCCTCAAACACATTTTCTCTTTATTCAGATTTCTTGGGGGGAACAAAGAACAAACATCAAAACAGAGAAAATATAATAGTGCCGCAGGAATGAGTCCAGAAGACCTGCATGTTAACACTTCAGGTTTCTACAGTATGTGTAAAAGTCAATGGGGTTTTTCTATGGGGATTTTGGTTAAATGTTTGAAATAAGGTCTGTGTTAACAACATTTTATGAAACAGAGAACTTTGTGTTGTGCAACGATACTTTTCACAAATGAGGACCACTTTTATGATTTTAGAAGCGTAAATGCATTTTTCCCCTCAAGAAAATGCTTCAAAAGTCATACAAGTGGTTCTCATTTGTGAAGATGATATCTTGCTGAATACAAAGTTCGCTGTTTCGCAAACCTTTGTTAACCACAGACCTTATTTCATGCATCTAATCAAATTTCACAATACTTTTACACATAGGAACCAGGAAGTGCAGGGACTTCTGGGTAAGCCTATAAAGATCCGTCATCCCTGTGGTACTATGAGAAATAGAAAGTTTGAAGTCTGAGCTCTGAGATGATTTTCTTGGGCTGAGGCTCGTTGACAGCAGACCATACAAACCTTTCATTCAAGCTAAATCTTCAAAAACAGCATAGGCCAGCATGGCCACGCACAGATGCATTCTGTTTCGAACATGTTGTGATCCAAACTGGAGCGGGACTGAGCGGTACTGAGCAGGTGATCGGTACCGCTCTGGTCCCCGCTCCCCGCTCAAGCCAAAATCCCCCCGCACGCTCCACGCTCCGCTCCGCTCACATGCTCTGATAGGGACCTCCAGCAGCAGCTGGTCAGCTGACCTCAAGGCTCTGGGTGGGGTATGGTGGTACAGGAGCTCGGTGAGGTACGGTGGGGCCAGCCCGTTTAGTGCTTTAAAAACAGTCAGCAGTCATTTAAAATCAATGCGGAAGTGGACGGGGAGCCAGTGGAGTGAGGCCAAGATTGGTGTGATGTGGTCGCGCTTCTTGGTGCCAGTGAGCAGTCGGGCAGCTGCATTTTGAACCAGTTGTAAGTGACAGAGCAGCGACTGATCCATGCCAACATACAGCCAATTACAGTAATCTAGCCGAGTTGTTCTGAAGGCATGGATCACCCTCTCCAGGTCCCTCTGGGGAAGATAGGCCTTGGTCTTAGCTAGGAGTCTAAGCTGGAAAACGCTGATTTTTACCACAGAGCTGAGCTGTTTAGAGAATTTAAAAGGGTATTATGGTCATGCTTAAAGGAGAAAATCGGAAATTGTGGGTTAAGAAGAGCTTGTGGTGGAGGGGTTTGGCCTTTGCCTGCAGTGCAGGGGAATGAAGGTTGATTTCATTTAAATTGTTAAGAATATTTTTCTTATTGGTTAATGTTATTCTTAATGTTATTCTTAAATGCTGAATTACAAAAGGTTGGTTGTTACAGTTAAAGGAACAATTCCACATTTTGGGAGATTCTCCTAGCTACCATGGCAACAGCACCTGGGGGTGGGAGTGGGGGGGGCTATGATACTCAAACACTGTTCAGATTTGATAAGGCCTATCTCCTGAGCTCTTCTGCAGAATAGTCTTAGCTCAATGTGTACTTCTAATTATCTGAGGTTTGAATTCTGCTACTTTCTTTCTGGCAAATGTTTCTGACAGTGTAGCAGAGGCTGTACTGTTCCTCTTGGCCCACAGTAGTCACATCTCTGCTTGTATTAGAATGATGTTTGTCACAGATGTATGGCTGATTTCATGTGGCCAGTAGGTGGTGCTATGCCTACAACTCAATATTGGCAGGTGGGCCTCTTCTGGCTGGGATGCTCATCAAAATATGACATTTGGAGCAGCTGTGACCCTGTACAGTCGAGTTACACACCACTGTTGTTGTTGCCAGTAGGTGGCGCTGTGACTATAACTGGATATTAGCATGTAAATAAAGACGGACACAATTCTGTCGCTTTCAGTGCGTTTAATTCCATTACTTTGCTCTGAAACAGTAATCACATAATGCACCAGCAAGAAAATGAGCAGCAAACTTTACAACAAAAAATATATTTTTTTCCGCCAACATGGACGATAGCATTTTGTCTTTTCTTTTCCTTTTTTTACATTTCTTTTTTTTCAGCACTACAATTTCTACTACATGGACTCTATAACATTGTATCCCTCTGTTAATATAATTCATCATTTCAGACATTACAGTACAGTGCATCTTACATTCAATAGAAGAACACAATGCAAAATGATATTTTAGGGACTGCCTCCTAGTCCGACACCTCATGCGTCCGACACCTCAATAGGCTGAATAATGAAGCATTGGACAGATGTCTCATTAGTCCGACAGCTCGTTATCACAGAAATCAAAAGCTCATTGTTCTGACATCTCGTTGGTCCGAAATGACCCTGTCCCTGTCCTGCAGTCAGAGATGGGAAGTAACTAAGTACAAATACTTTGTTACTGTACTTACAGTAAGTAAGATCAGGTAGCTGTACTTTACCGAGTATTTATTTTTCTGACTACCTTTTTACATTTACTCCCTACATTTTAACCCAACTATCTGTACCTTACATTTTCAAAACAGAGTTACTTTAGTTTTAACGCACAACAGACAAACATGACGTACTGTAACTGTTGTTTGTCTCTCTCTTCTCGCAGCCTCCCAGTTGTCACGCATTATGTGCACCTTTTTGGTGGAAAAATCAGATCACACAAACTATTAAACAAGTATCTTTATACACCTTAAAACATGTTTGGAGGGGATCTTTCAAGTTTAATAGTCTTTGAATGATATTAATATGACATGAGTATCAGTTAGCTTTGCACAGAAACAGCCGGTAGAAATACTTATACTTTATTAGCCTACATTTCAGAGGCTGTATATATTTTTTTACTTTGACTTGAGTAAACAAGTTGAATCAGTACTTCTACTTTGACCAGTCTTTTCTTTACACAAGTAACTGTACTTGTACTTAAGTAAAGAGTGTGTGTACTTTTACCATCTCTGCCTGCAGTGTAAGATTCATGGCTCTTAATCAGTCGGCCCTGCCTCCTAATGAGAGCAATAATGTAGTTCTGCATGATAATGATTTCATTTCATTGATTTATATCAGAACAGATACACAACGTATAACATGTGTCAACATCTGATGACATGTAGCATAGCATTTATAGCCTAGGCTCATTTGCAGTGCCCGTATTACATGTTATTAAACACACCTGTTAGAAGCAAAGTACATTAAAATGCAGTAAAATATACAGTAAACATAAACAAGGATATCATAAAATCATAATATCAGTCCATCATGGAGCAACACAAATAATCATATACAAAGGATATAAACATTATATAGGTCATAACCCACACACCCACAAACAGTCAATTGTGGGACCATTGGTAGTTATTCTTCAGTAACTCCTTTATATTGGTTTTAAAATTCTCCTAGCTATGATGCTGTTTAATTTGTGTGCAGACTTCCACATTTGGACCCCCTGTACAGTGAGGGCTGTTTGTCCTATAGGGAGGTTTTCCAGAGCGGCACTTTGCAGTTCCCTGCAACAGCACCTCTGGTGGCTGTGCCCGAAGCCCCCCGAGGTTTGACCATATCACAGAGAACATGAGCATGAGCTTCTGTCTGTTACAGAAACCATCATTCCATACAGTAATAATGTGTTTGTTTGAGAAACTATGACAAATAAATTTGCCTCAGATTCATTTCCTTCTCATTATTTGGAATGTTAGTTATTATAGTAGTTATTATAGTATTACTAAACTGTTCCCTTGTTGCACATAATAATGATCAGATTTTCATTTGATTCGTTTTGATATGTCCTTATTCATTTACTCTTTCTGCTAATCACCAGCACACTCAAGTGGAGAGCAGTCTAGTCAAGTCAAGTTGATTTTTGTAACAGCGTTGTGTTGATGGTAGTTGCAACAACCCATAAGAGGGCTTGCCCAGGGGTGGATTCCTGGCAATTGTCATATCATCACGATATGCCACTTAAAGACAAAAAATGATAGTACTGAAGTATCGCCCAGCCCTATAGGGAATACATACAGCTGTTACTCATTCTGACCGGCCACTCCGCCGCAGCACCAGTGCCACACCGCCACCGAGGCAGCAGCGGCACACCGGAACCGGCAGCAGAGCAGCCAAACCAAACGAGCAACAACTGCAGACATGTGACTACAGTCTGACAACACCGGCCTTCCCTCTGGCGCACACACAGTGTTGGGCATATGGCACTGAACTCAAACCACTTCCATTTACAGCCTTCAAAATAAAAGCATACAGTGCTTTGTAATATTATTATTATTAATAATAATAATAATAATAATAATAATAAAGGTAATAATAATAATAATAATAATAATAATAATAATAATAATAATAAACAATCATAATAATACTGACTTCAAAAGTTCCCCGCTGTGAAATAAGTTTGATTTTGAAACAGTACTGTGTTTGGTGTTATTTAGCCTTTTCATTGGCTATTGCATGGTTAAATCAATTAATTGAATTAAACCTACCACCAGAGTGATTTTAGGTGGTGACCTGGCAATCTGCCCCAGTTCATATCATGGTAGAATGGGTGAAATATTCAGGGGGGTCATGTGGGCGTGACCTCCAGTATATTTCAATATACTATATTTACACTTGAAACAATGACTCAAACGGGTAGCTTGATTTTAAATGTCAGAAGGGTAGGCTACTTTTTGAGTTCATTGAGTTGCCTCCTATCTGGCTCTGAGTGATTTAAGATTATTTTGGTAAGAATTTACGCAGCACAGAATGTATGTTTTTATTTTGAAGGCTGTAAATGGTTGTGTTCAGTGCCGTTTGTGTGCCCCTGCTGGGGAAGGGGGGGAGGGACCTGGCCTCTTTTGTTCCTAAATTGAAGTAGCCTCCGTCCATCAGCGATCCACTGCCTATTCAAGATGGCTGCATCTGTATCTTCAGTAGCTCCTGCAGTTTCTGCTTGTATCAAAGCATCTCTGATGTTTACTTCACCTGTTTGACAGTAGAGTATGCCTGGTCCTGATCCATGGTGGCTGGATTGAGGCTCTGGTAAGTGGAGTCTGGATTGGATTTAGAGGCTGGAACAGACTTCTTCTTGGTGGGAATCTGCAACAAACAAGGTGAAGTTTAGCAAGGTGACAAGACAGGACAGCACACCTCAAATACAGTGGGAGCCATGTATCTGTTCTGCATTAACACGACACATTCTAAACCACACATGGGCATCTAAATCCGGCCCTTAACGTTCTCAAAAGAAAACAAAACAACCCCCCAAAAATCAATAAAAGGCAGCATTATGTTAATACATCTGCAGGTGAATGTCTACAATGAGCATGTACTGCTGTTTAACTCCATTCCAACAGAGGTCGCTGTCTACAGTTAGATTGGACTAAAGGACTCAAGTTGACTCTTGCTCAACTTCTCTCAAGAGAGCCTGGTGCACATTACTACAGGCAGGAAGACCCGCCCCGTATTCTGGTGCTCTTTCCGCTTTGTCCTCCATAGAAGGATGGTTTTATATGATGTTAGATCATTTTATTTGTGTAGCTACATAGCTAGATAACGAGCATCACATTTATTTACGTTACTATGATGCCCTGTTTTCACAGCAGGATTACTTTTTTGGGCCGTTCCCTGCATTTCCGCCGGAATACCAAGTGTGTTTGCACCGGATGACGTGGTGCTACGCTTTTGGCCCCAGACTATGCTCAACTCAAGTGGCAGGTTAGTAACGTTGTAGACACACATTCTTAAATGTTACAATACAGAGAGATGCAAGGGCTTTCATCAATGGGCGATGGGCTCAATCACCATTGTGTTAAATCACTTGAGGATATATAGTGACTTTAAAGATATTTTTTTGCATTAAAATCTTCGTATTCTCACTTTAAGTTAAGTTTCTGTGTTATCTTTGTTTAATCTGCCAAGGACCTGTCAGGGATCCACCACCAATTCAAGTTGGCTGCATCTGTATCTTCAGTAGCTCCTGCAGTTTCTGCTTGTATCAAAGCATCCCTGATGTTTACTTCACCTGTTTGACAGTAGAGTATGACTGGTCCTGATGATCCATGGTGGCTGGATTGAGGCTCTGGTAGGTGGAGTCTGGATTGGATTTGGAGGCTGGAGCAGACTTCTTCTTGGTGGGAATCTGCAACAAACAAGGTGAAGTTTAGCAAGGTGACAAGACAGGACAGCACACCTCAAATACAGTGGGAGCCATATAAACAGTTCTACATCTTGCATGTACCCTACATCTGTTCTGTTTTAACACGACACACTCTAAACCAGGGATACTCAACTTGCTTTGCCAGGGGCCCACTTTCGTGAAATGATAGAAGGCCAGGGGCCAGTTAATAAACAATCAATATAAATTTTTCTGTAGCAGATTGTAGGTTTTTGGGGTGTCCGCCGGAGTTTAGTCTGACAATGTTGTGCACACCGGATAGTTAGTTAGGTTAAGTTAGTACATACATAAGTGCCTGGGTAGCGAGCAGATGGCGGTATTTGACGATTTAGCAGCTAAATCATAGCCTAGGTAAACCCAGCCACCACGTGACCTGCTCTCTCAGTTCCCAGTCACTATCGTCTAGCGAACGGGCCATTCAAATCGATTTCCGCGGCGGTTGAAAGACTCCCGCAGACCCGCAGCCACCCCGCAGCCAATGAGTGACGGCGTGACTGCCAACATCAGTCCTGCCGTGATCGGCCAATCAGAGAGTGCGTCTTTGTCAATGACGTATAACAGCTGCAGCGGCTAGCCATTAGCTTTTGGTCTTTCCAAAGCATAGCTCCCGAGCTAGCTACTAGCTATGGCTATGAACAGCTACAGCTACGTATTGTTGTGTCGCCGTTAAATGCGCTAATGGAGGACCAGATACGCGAGGCTTCTAATCTGGGAATCAAGGCGTT
Organism: Poromitra crassiceps; assembly: GCF_964638095.1. Classification (NCBI taxonomy): domain Eukaryota; kingdom Metazoa; phylum Chordata; class Actinopteri; order Beryciformes; family Melamphaidae; genus Poromitra; species Poromitra crassiceps. The sequence goes on from NC_139645.1 coordinate 33,820,300, forward strand.
GCAGATCGGTGGGGTGAATGATAAAGACAAGGACATGGACGCTGCAAGCTTGTGTATGCAAGTCCAGAGGCCTTGATGAAGAAAAAGTGGCGAAATATGCTGGCACCGGCTACACGAAAATTAACGTTATTAAATGCTGTAACGTTAACGGTAATTCTCATGTGTATGGTTTATTTAGCCTACTCAATCTCTTCTGAGATTATAACGTTAACCTGTTAGGACGCTGTGAGCTTGTGTATATAAGTCCAGAGAACTTGATGAAAACAAAGTGACAAAATATCCTGGCATCGGGTACACGAAAATTAACGTTATTAAATGCTGTAACGTTAACTGTAATTCTCATGTGTATTGTTTATTTAGCCTACTCAATCTCTCAGCCCATGTTGATGCTGAACCAAATGACCAGTCCGGCTGCAATGGTTGATTTGTGAGGTTAATGGCAGCCAACAGAACTTCATATTCTTTCCATACTGTACTGCATGTTGTACTGTTCATACTCAAATTGTACTTTTTTGAATGGAACTGATTAAAAATGTTTTTGTTTGATACTCTTCTGTTGTATTGTCATGTGAGAATGAAAACAGCTATAGTAATAGTACTTCAAAACAGTGGTTCTCAAAATGTTTCCACATAAGGATCCTTAAACTGAATAATGTGATGCTAGGTCTGTTGATCAAAATAACACCTATATCGAAATCGGATTTTAGCGGACCATACAAGCCGGGGCTTCAGAGCTGATCACCTGGACACATTTTACGGCGAAATTATCTGATAAACTTGTCTGTGCAGCTCTGTGGTGATCAGCTAATGTCTTCATAGCATTGTGATTATGATTTAATGCATTATGGAAGATAAATGCTGGAAGGCTGGGTAGCATTAGCTAACGTCATCCAGGCTACAGTAACATTAGGCTATTATAGCTATGAAACGCTGATTCAAACGTTACAATAATAAGACACAATAGGAGCCAGTTACCCTACTGTAGATAGAGTAATTTCAGACCACCAGATATCACCATATTTATGTTATTAAATGCTGTAACGTTAACGGTAATTCTCATGTGTATGGTTTATTTATAAGCATTCATTGATTGAAGCAGAGTGCTGGTCGGTTAAGTTTCTCTGTAGTCATGTCCTCTGCTCCAATCTTCGGTTTCGTAGTTTCTTCTGTCTCTCGTCCAGCAGCTGCAGATGTCATCATTATCCACGTTATTAAAGATTATTTATAAAAAAATCTCATTGTGTAAATATTTTGTGAACGCACCAATAGTTAGAGAAGGAAACCTCTCTTTGCATTTTATTTTGTTTTTTAATAAAAGTAGGCTACTTAATATCTCACGTGGCTTTGATTCATCATTGCAAATTTAGCCCAATTTGTATAAAATGCAGATGTGAACAGCTAGGTTTAATGACAAATATGGAATATCACCCAAGGAAATACCACGGTTTAATGCCAACAGATAAACCATACAGATTTGTTGTAATTGTGAACACAAAGGGAGCAAAGACATGGTTTTCAAGTATAACACAATGTACAACTTTTATTCAAAGACAGGATTGAAAAATATAGGTCACTTGTATTCACTTCAGACAAGACACTACGTTAAAGTCTGAAATTTACCTAGATTTGCTATACGAATTGACATTTCAGCTTGTCACCTGATGTCATTATTAATGGACAGTACAGTAGTAAAGATTTTGAAAATTTTGATTAATCAATCCAAGTCAGAAACACGTGTACAAATATTGAATGCAACAGTCTCGTTCTGGAGCGAACCCCTCAGCTGAATTCACGTTGGAATATGATATCAAGGCTTGATAGATTTGATTGTACTCATACAGCAGTGTGGAGCTTAACATCTAGCTAGGTTGCATCTGGAATATGATCTGGATTATGTATAATATACAGTATAACACTACGCTCACTATCATGACATTCACGTTAACGCTATAGCCTCCAAAAATCTACTGTAGCTAGCTAGCGTCAGCTACATCTGTAACCACGCTGAAATGCGAGTGCATTAACGTTATTTCTAGCTAGGTCAAACACACCTTACCGTTATGAGTGTGGCCGTTTTTGATTAACATTAAGTCCACGATCATTTCCGGGCTGCAGCAGAGTCGAGCCCCGGAGGCAGCCTGGAGCTCTGTGAGCTCCAGAGGGGGTGCGCGATGCACTGCTGCTGCCCGACACCCTGCATGAGCTTGATTTGTTTTGAAGGTTTTGTCTGGTACTATTCAATATGATTTATGCAGATAAGACAGCGTGTCCCTGATAACTGTATAGATGATGACTGTTCTTCACAGCCACAAATATCTCTCCAGATCTGCGGCCATCTGCAGCAGGGATCGAGGTTTGGGTCCGTGTAGACAGTTGTCCTGTTCATTCCCTGACCACCGTCACAGGAGTCATTGGCAGAGGCGATGTTCTCTCTTCTTGGAAGCTCTAATAATATAAAACGTAGCAGTTACTGTATGTTACACGTGGCTAACGTTAGCTAGCTTCTGACATGTTTTTCTAGAATTCATTAGATCGTTAAATGCTCCCGTAATCTAGCTAACCCCCACACAGCCGATGAGGAAAAGTCAGTCATTTATCGAATGTCTTTCTTACCAAACACAATTACGCTAGTTTCTGAGATAATATATAGTGTGGCATATACCTGTGAATAACATATTCTTACCTGGAAATCACACATCGATCCGTAGGCCAGCTCTGAGTCTGTTTACATTTCGGGCGGAGGGGGGCTTGGTTGGTTGTAGCTGGTTGTAACCATTTGCGTGTTAGCAGTACTGAAATGAAAAGTGTTAGCTAATGCGCTAACAACAAAGGTCGCAGAGTGATGACGCCATCTGCTGCACTGCGCATGTGCTCTGTGCACTAAACTGGTTGGATGATGGTTGCGTAATGGAGCGGTCTATCGGGGGGGGGGGGCCCAACAACCGCAGGAAATCGTTTAACAATGGTGGGATTCCAGACCATAGTGACTGAGAACAGGTCTGAGAGCAGGTCACGTGGGGGAGGGTTTACCCAGGCTAGCTAAATCATAGATTATTGAAAGATATTCCATATTCCAGATTGAAATGCTATAACAGAAGTGAAGTATTGGCCAGAATCACATGAACATTTGGACACTTATTCACTTTTTTTTTTTTTGCAATTCCATCGCGGGCCACACAGGGGGCGCCCGCGGGCCGCATGTGGCCCACGGGCCGCCAGTTGAGTATCACTGCTCTAAACCACACATGAGCAAGATTCAGCCCCAGGGCCGGACCCCGGCCACTGGACCATATATCATCTCAATCTGGCCCTCAACGTTCTCAAAGGAAAACAAAACAACCCCCAAAAAATCAATAAAAGGCAGCATCATGTTAATGGTGGCTTGTGACCCTGAGATACCTGCTGAAGATGCAGAAGGGTTCTCAACAATGTGGATGCTCTGAGTCTGACCACCCTTCACCAAGGAAGACCACCATGAGGAGAAACCAACTGACAGCACCATACAGTGGCAGCCATCTTGAATTGGTGCTCCCAGCTGGATCCCAGCCAGCTGCCAGGCGGCTGCCATGTAAGGAACTGAACTTTGTTACACCATAAGGGAGTCAAGGGACCCTGCTTTGTAGTAACTAAGAATATCTGTCTTGTTTATTAAGAGGTCAAATTGGTTAAAGTTATAAGTTGAGTCGAGTTAAGTTAAGTATATTCAGTTAAGTTCCTGTGTTATCTTTGTTGAATCTGCCAAGGACCTGTCAGGGATCCACCACCAATTCAAGGTGGCTGCATCTGTATCTTTAGTAGCTCCTGCAGTTTCTGCTTGTATCAAAGCATCTCTGATGTTGACTTCACCTGTTTGACAGTAGAGTATGACTGGTCCTGATGATCCATGGTGGCTGGATTGAGGCTCTGGTAGGTGGAGTCTGGATTGGATTTAGAGGCTGGAGCAGACTTCTTCTTGGTGGGAATCTGCAACAAACAAGGTGAAGTTTAGCAAGGTGACAAGACAGGACAGCACACCTCAAATACAGTGGGAGCCATGTATCTGTTCTGCATTAACACAACACATTCTAAACTAAACATGAGCAAGATACGGCCCCAGGGCCGGACCCCGGCCACTGGACCATCTATCATCTCAATCTGGCCCTCAACGTTCTCAAAGGAAAACAAAACAACCCCCACAAAATCAATAAAAGGCAGCATCATGTTAATGGTGGCTTGTGACCCTGAGATACCTGCTGAAGATGCAGAAGGGTTCCCAACAATGTGGATGCTCTGAGTCTGACCACCAGTGGCGGACTGCATAATCGGGCACGTCGGGCAAATGCCCGGTGGCCTGGCCTGGCCTGGCCTGGCCTGGCCTGCCAAAAATTTTTTTTTTTTTTTTTTTTTTTTTTTGCAGGCCAGGCCAGGCCACTCACTGAACAGCAGGCCAGGCGCCGCCTACTGGTTTACTAGTGGTTTTATTACTTTATTCAGGTTTAAAGTGGGTGCATCTCATTGTGAAATTGGACTTGGCCCAAATTGGGCTTCAAACGGCCCAAATTGGGCTTCAAACGACCCAAATCTGGCTTCAAACGGCCCAAATTGGGCTTCAAACGGCCCAAATTGAGCTTCAAACGCCCCAAATTTTTCGCCGCCGCCCTTCGGACGCCGGCACGCGCGCCGGCCCGTATCAGCCTGGCCTGCTTGGTATCTAATGCCCGGCCTGAATTATGATCCCAGTCCGCCCCTGCTGACCACCCTTCACCAAGGAAGACCACCATCAGGAGGAACCAACTGACAGCACCATACAGTGGCAGCGATCTTGAATTGGCACTCCCAGCTGGATCCCAGCCAGCTGCCAGGCGGCTGCCTTGCAAGGAACTGAACTTTGTTACACCATAAGGGAGTCAAGGGACCCTGCTTTGGAGTAACTAAGAATATCTTTCTTGTTTATTAAGAGGTCAAATTGGTTAAAGTTATAAGTTGAGTCGAGTTAAGTTAAGTATATTCAGTTAAGTTTCTGTGTTATCTTTGTTTAATCTGCCAAGGACCTGTCAGGGAGGCGCTGCCAATTCAAGTTGGCTGCATCTGTATCTTCAGTAGCTCCTGCAGTTTCTGCTTGTATCAAAGCATCTCTGATGTTGACTTCACCTGTTTGAAGTCAAACTCTACATCTTGCATGTAACCTACATCTGCATTAACATGAAACACTCTAAAGTTTAAACCACACATGAGCAAGATACGGCCCCAGGGCCGGACCCCGGCCACTGGACCATCTATCATCTCAATCTGGCCCTCAACATTCTCAAAGGAAAACAAAACGACCCCCAAAAAATCAATAAAAGCCAGCATCATGTTAATACATCTGGAGGTGAATGTCTACAATGAGTCTGTACTGCTGTTTAACTCTCCTCCAACAGAGGCCGCTGTCTACAGTTAGACTGGACTAAAGGCCTCAAGTTGACTCTTGCTCAACTCAAGTGGCAGGTTAGTAACGTTAGCGGTTGCGATGACAGAAACAGAGTTAGGATGAATTCTTCAAAAAAGAGAAATGTTGCCTCTGAATGTCGAGTTTCTAACTAAGAGAGGACATCTAGATATTTTGGAGCCTGAAAAGGTGTGTTTTTAGTCTTTGCCGAAAGATCGGCAGTGATTCGGCCGTCCTGACCGAAGGTGGGAGCTCGTTCCATCATTGAGGTGCCAGGGACGAGAAGAGTCGCGATCGGGATGAGCGACTTTTGAGCCCCCGTAGCAGAGGAGGGGCGAGGCGTCCTGCACTGGTGGAGGGCGGACCTTCTTACAGAAGGTCGGCTTGGAACCCAAACAAGTGAAGGAAGCCACTGGGGAGATGGAGCCATGCTCCGGCTGCGCTCCGGTACGGCTTCGGAGCCGATACGTTTCCACTCTAATCAATGTGTCAACTTCCACCAACTCTGCTGCGTTGTGTGTCTACTCCGTCCCAGCTCCAACAATCCAGAGCTCTCCGAAGCAGATACGCAAGGCTTCTATTTTTACCGGATGTCGGAGCAAAGCCGCAGCAAGTTCGCACAGATAAGGGTAGAGTGGGACAGGAAGTACGACACAGAAACAAAATAAAACATCCGGTGGTTTTCAGAATAAAACACTCCGTGTTGACCCCAGATCGTATTTCACATAATCACATCAACATAACGTCACAATGGGCGGAGCCAGGCCTGGAGTCAACAGGTCAGAGGTGCTTACAGCATTCAAGATCAAGCCAGAGGACAAACATGGATGAGCAAAAGTTCATCATTGAAGTGGAAAACCACAAAATAATATATGACACGACACATCCTTTTTACAAGGACAACACCAAGCAAGTCCACCCCTCCTACAATGATCAACAATGATCTTCTGCCTGTTTGTTGTTGTATTTATCCCACATACAAATTGTCTCGCGTGAATGCACGCGATTTCACCGCAAGAACTTGTCGGTCTTGTCACTCCAGCTGTCTGGCGGAGCGGAGCCGTGACGTGCTCTGCACGCCACCGGTTAGTGTTGGCGGAGCACGGAGCAAAACCGGAGCACAGCAGCAACTCAATGCAAATGCACTCAGTGGAATCCCGGCATCAGGAACGCTTGTGAACCTGAGATAACTGCTGAAGATGCAGAAGGGTTCCCAACTATATGAATGCCTTGACCACCCTTCACCAGGGAAGACCACCATGAGGAGGCTGGCAACACCATACAGTGGCAGCCATCTTGAATTGGTGCTCCCAGCTGGATCCCAGGCAGCTGCCAGGCGGCTGCCACCCAAAGAACAGACCTGTGTTACACCATAAGGGACCTTGGTTTGGAGTAACTAATATACATATTGTTTATTAAGAGGTTGAATTGGTTAAACTTAGTTAAACTTAGGATAAGTTGAGTTGAGTCAAGTCAAGTATATTAAGTTAAGTTTCTGTGTTGTTGATATTTTTGTTTAATATGCCAAGGACCTGTCAGGGAGCCGTCGTCAATTCAAGGTGGCTGCATCTGTATCTTCAGTAGCTCCTGCAGTTTCTGCTTGTATCAAAGCATCTCTGCATGATGTTTACTTCACCTGTTTGACAGTAGAGTATGACTGGTCCTGATCCATGGTGGCTGGATTGAGGCTCTGGTAGGTGGAGTCTGGATTGGATTTAGAGGCTGGAGCAGACTTCTTCTTGGTGGGAATCTGCAACAAACAAGGTGAAGTTTAGCAAGGTGACAAGACAGGACAGTACACCTCAAATACAGTGGGAGCCATGGAAACAGTCCTACATCTTGCATGTACCCTACATCTGCATTAACACGAAACAAAACACAAAACAAAGTTTAAACCACACATGAGCAAGATACGGCTCCAGGGCCGGACCCCGGCAACTGGACCATCTCAATCTGGCCCTCAACGTTCTCAAAGGAAAACAAAACGACTCCCAAAAAATCAATAAAAGGTAGCATTATGTTAATACATCTGGAGGTGAATGTCTACAATGAGTCTGTACTGCTGTTTAACTCTATTCCAACAGAGGCCGCTGTCTACAGTTAGATTGGACTGGCTCTTGTCAAAGGATGGCACGCAACCTTATTCCCCACTGAAGTCAGCTGCTGTGGTTTCCCAGCAACATCAGTGTGATATTTCTTACAGAAGGTCGGCTTGGAACCCAAACAACTGAAGAAGGCACTGGGGAGATGGAGCCATGGCATCTGAGACCATCTCAAGATGGTTGTGTTGACGAGAGCCCGCAGTTGGAAACCTTCTGCAAGTGAAGGCTAATTTGCTCTTTGTTGCCCCCCTCAGGTGAGGCGTAGCCTACAGGCTAAGGGACAAAACACTTGTGAACCTACCTGCTGAAGATGCAGAAGTGTTCCCAACAATGTGAATCCTCTGACCACCCTTAACCAAGGAAGACCACCATGAGGAGGAACTGGCAACACCATACAGTGGCAGCCATCTTGAATTGGCGCTCACAGCCAGATCCCAGCCAGCTGCCACGCGGCTGCCATGCAAAGAACTGAACTTTGTTACGCCATAAGGGACCCTGCTGCTTTGGAGTAACTAAGAATATATGTATTGTTTATTAAGAGGTTGAATTGGTTAAACTTAGGATAAGTTGAGTTGAGTCAAGTTAAGTTAAGTATATTAAGTTAAGTTTCTGTGTTATCTTTGTTTCATCTGCCAAGGACCTGTCAGGGAGCCGCTGCCAAATCAAGGTGGCTGCATCTGTATCTTCAGTAGCTCCTGCAGTTTCTGCTTGTATCAAAGCATATGTGATGTTTACTTCACCTGTCTGGCACTAGAGGATGACTGGTGCTGATCCATGGTGGCTGGATTGAGGCTCTGGTAGGTGGGGTCTGGATTGGATTTGGAGGCTGGAGCAGAGTTCTTATAGGTGACACTCTGTAACAAACAATGTGAAGTTTAGACAGGACACCTCAAATACAGTGCGAGTCATGGAAACAGACCTACATCTTGCATGTATCCTACATCTGTTCTGTATTAACACACACTCAACACTTTAGATCCTGCTCAGGTGTAAATAGGCCACCCTTCTCATAATTATATATATATATATATATATATATATATATATATATATATATATATATATATACTGTATATATATATATATATATATATATATATATATATATATATACATACATACATACATACATACATACATACATACATACATACATACAGTACATACATACATATTATATATATATACATAAATAGTCATAGATGTAAATAGTTTAAAGAATCTAGTTAAAAATGCATAAATACAGTTTAATACGTACAGTATGCATGGCTAAAGTAAATAAATAAGTATAAAACTGTACATGGATGATAAAATGTATAAATTAGAAGTCATACTGTTTACAGCTTTAAGAGTCAAAGTTTGATGCAAATGACCATATAGTTTGTTTGTTCATTCAAGGATTCAACTCGTGTAGTCAGACGATCAGCCTAACTTGCTTTGTAGCCTAATCTGTCCATCATTGGTTTTCTTTAATGTAATTGGAAGTAGTAAATCAAACAGCCAACCCAAGTCAGGGTTGGGGGCGGGACTTAGTGGTGAGCTGATCGGAGTTGGGGAATGAAGCGATTTGTCACCATTCAGAGAACAAGATATATTTTACTGACAGCATTCCGTTCACAACTCAAGGGTTTGACGAGCAGTTATCCTGTGGTTTTGGACGTTGTGTTATCTACAAGAGGTAAATACGAGTCTGTGTGTTGTTTTCTATGCTGTAACTGAATGTTAGAAGTGTAAAAACGATGTTTTGTTGCTAATAGCGTTTAGCCGTTAGCTTAGCTAAATCGTCATTAGCATTGAAGTCGAACGGTTAGCTTTGCATTTGCAGCAACTGAGACAAGCTACTTCTCAATCGCCATGAAATAGTGTTTGGACTTGTTGCTTGGCTGATATATTTGAATCAGGAGACGGACAGTGGCCACTGAGAGAGAGCGGACCAGGAAAGCTCTGTTTGGACCATGTGGAGAAGTTCCTCCTCGGTCCTGTGGGTGTGCTGCTGCTGTTGGACTGTCTGCTGTTTCTTCTGACATTCTTCCGCTCATCCATTCCCCGCGTTTGCCATTCATCTGCCCCTACTTCCATGAACTACCCCCTTCTGATTAGTCCCTGGTTTCCGTGAGTACTGACTGCACGTGCCTTTTGTTTACCTGCTTGTGTGAACAAGTGAAGCAGCCATTTCAGTTTTCAGGCCTCCACGCTCCCAAGCTACACTCAGGCCTGCAACATGTGTTTCTGGGTTTGAGTGAGTGGTGTGTGAGTGTGGGCCCACAGTATATTTTTGATAGGGATGTTCGATATTGGCTTTTTTACCGATATCCGATATCCGATAATGTCCAACTCTTAATTTCCGATACCGATATCAACCGATACCGATATAAGCGGGCTTTTTTTCCACCAAAATTTCACGTAACAAGTTACATAATGTAGCTTAATGTAGCTGAAGAGTTTAATATGCATGTTGTGTTAAAGTTGTAAGTGTTAGAGAAGCGAGCTTGTGACCAGAAGGTTGTCGGTTCAATCCCCGGGACCGGCAGGATAAATCTGGGTGGGGAAAGTGAAAAGGCAGCGCTTGCCCCTCCCTCATTACCACCACTGAGGTGCCCTTGAGCAAGCCCCTTAACCCCAACCGCTCCAGTGGAGCTGCTCAGTGGCCAACAGATCAGACTGTGGTTGTACTGGTCAGCTTCCAGGTATGAATGTGTGTGTGATTGTGAACAGGGCACTCCTGAAAAAGAGAGCATTCCTCTCAGTGAGACTCCCCCTGTATTTAACACGTTCACTGCCGTGGACGAGATATCTCGTCAAGCAGAAACCAACGGTTGACTGCCAATGACGAGATATCTCGTCCAAAAAAAAAAAAAAAAATTTTGACGGTGGGACGTCGATGAACCCCTTTTACATCTCCTATTAAAATATGGGAGGTATTGAATGTGTATAATCTATTTTACCGACCCACTAAGTGGCGACAGTGCTCTCCAGACGAGAGAAAGCCAAGCAAAAACAGCCGCGTGAGGAAGCCATTCTCATGAAAATAGATTGGCGAAAACGCTTTCGCTTTCGCGCAGGGAGCTGGCGGTGGGGGATTGCAAATTTGCATAATAGATTATGGGTGCAACACACTTTGAAACACGCAGCATAAATAAGACCAGAATCGCAAAAGCTTCATCAAAGCTCTCAACCGAAACCCCAAGAAACGAGCGAGCCCATCCAGACTCGCCCGACGAGGGGCAGCCAGGCAGCACAGACAGCAACTCGCTTGTCACACACCCGCTGCAGCCACGGAGGCAGGAGGAGAACACACACGGAGGGAGGAGTTTGAAGGAGAGGGGGGTTTCCTGCTGTTATGGAGGAAATTACTGTTCAAAACTATTGTTTAGATGTCTGACGTCTTACTGATGCCAAAAATAAATGGTTAAAGTGACTGTTCTATCGAATTTCACAAAAAGCCATTTATCTCAGCTTAAATTTTCAGATGCTGAAACCATGCTGTATTCAACTGCTAATCCCTACATAACTACTAACTCTACAAACTAACTCTTTTAGACAGAGAAAGCACACATTCTATTAGTTCTTTTGAGATATTTTGTGTTCACAAAATACTAGCAGAAGATAATCCTCGGCTCTTGAAAGATGAGCCAGAATCCTCAAAAAAAAAAACTTTGCAGAAGCTACCTACAGTAAAAAAAAAACTGGTGGCAGTGAATGTGTTAAAAAAAAAAAAAAAAAAAAAAAAATATCGGCATGAAAACCGATACCGATATTTTCCGATATCGATTTTTTTAATGCTAATATCGCCCGATAATATCGGTAGGCCGATAATATCGGACATCCCTAATTTTTGAGGTGTATTGTTTTCAAAGAGGTTATACATAATAGTAATTGGACATATAAATCAGAGGTAACGGATAAATCAATAAGAAAGAATTGAAATATAAATAGATACATTAATAATAATTGTTGTTTGTCAATTGTCCATATTATTTTATTTGCATTTGTTTTGTGATCCGAAGCACTTTTTTCTACATTTTGTTACCTATAGTAATAAATCCCCACGTTTTGGGTTTATTGCAGTTAAAGCATACTTGTTGTGTAATTCATAAGTAATTCATATTTGGGTAATACATATTTGTTTATAAAGGTAGATTAAAAAGACACAATATACAACAACAGGGATATATATATATTTTACCCACATGGAAAGAATCTATATGAACATATATGCAACTATATGCAACCTATATGCAACCTATATGCAGCATATATGAGCATATAGGCCATATATATGCCGCATATAGGTTGCATATAGGCCAGACTTAGGTGCATATATGCGCATATAGGAGCATATAGGCCATATATATGCCGCATATAGGTTGCATATAGGCCAGATTTAGGTGCATATATGCGCATATAGGAGCATATAGGCCATATATATGCCGCATATAGGTTGCATATAGGCCAGATTTAGGTGCATATATGCGCATATAGGCCACATTTATGCCGCATATAGGTTGCATATAGGCCAGATTCAGGTGCATATAAGTGCATATACCGGGCATATAGGTCTCCTATAGCTTCTTTATATCCACATATAGGTACTATATGTGCACATACAGGGCATATATGTCTCCTATATAGCTTCTTTATATACACATAAAGGCCCTATATGTTCATAATACAGGTCATATAGGTCTCACTTCTTTATATCCACATATAGGCCATATATGTACACAATACAAGGTATATGCCTCCTATATAGGTCATTTACAAATCTGTTTGTATACACTGTGTCATAATCCATATATACCCAGCGAGCACAAAACGTTTTTTCAACGTTGATTTTTAGTTTAAATCTGGGTGATATTGGGTTTGAACGTCTAAGACCTAATTTCACCCTCTTTTCAACCGGCTAAAATGCGGTTACAACGTAAACGTGTAAAAAAACACAATTTGGTTCATCATATTGTTAAAACATTTGTTGTAGTTTGGAATAGAGACAATATTGATAGTGTGTGAATTGGCATTTTATTGTCTTTTATTGTGTAACTGAGAGTTGAAATCTGGTCTACACGAAAACTACATTTCAACGCATTTTATAAATATGGGACTATAGGCTATGTGGTGCCAGCAAAAAGCTTCCAGGACACAACTATGGTTAATAGTTTAGCGCAATACTATAAAATAATGAATTCAGTTCCTGCAGCAACGCGCATGCGCAAGTACTTACTAGCTGTGACTGACTAGACCAAAGCAAGTCTGCACCGGTCTGCACCAAGTTCGGAACGAGGTGCTCTGGGCACACTATGTTATTGTAACAGACTATACGAGGCTCTGTGTAGGCCTACCTCCTGAGTCTCTGGTGTTAAATGAAATTAACATCTGAAGCCGTACAGCCTACAGACTATAGATGGACACACACACACAACATAATTTTAGTCTGTTACATAATATGACTCGTACGCATCACATAAAATAACTTCCCGATCGCTGACAATTGTGGTCTACGTTGTGTGTGAGAGAGTATATAATGTGCCCGGCTCTCTGGTTAGTATAAGAAAATGTATAGCTCAGCACGTGTGCGCTGCTAATTTTTTTATTTAAGATCCTACATATAGGTACATATATGTACATATAGGTTTCCCATATATAGTGCATACATAAAATTGGCCGATTTCCTATATTATATGTACATATAGGTACATATATGTACATATAATATAGGAAATCGGCCAATTTTATGTATGCACCATATATGGGAAAACTATATGTGGCCCTATATTAAAACATATAGGGTACATATAGATTCTTTCCATGTGGGTATATTTCCTGAACTTTATTGGAGGCACCACCAGTTATTTAGTTTTATGAATAAGAGTGAATATTTAATGAACAGTTATAGCGCCATTAACTCATTGAGTGCCAGCCACTTTTGGAGAACGGACGTTCCCAGTGCCAGAGTTTCAGAGCGTTTTCAGTGATTTCTCGAGGCCCACAGAATATTGTGTGATATTACTATGTAAACACCGAACACACACAAAGAACGAGGAGACTCTATTGTATAATCAGCAAAAAAAAGTTTATTGATACCATTTTCCGTTCTTTAGTTATCAGCCGGAGAAGATAGGTTGTTTTCAGCAAAAACAGACGTTTCAAATTAGAAGCTGAGATAATTGTGAAATGAAGCATTTCAAGCACATTCACTGACTCTGAAGCTAATATTTTCTGATATAGTGACGTGGTGTAGTTGTGTGGTGCCCTGCGTGCCCCACCCCCCTCTCCCCCCCCTCAGCTGCAAACTCCTCCCCACACTAACACACAGCCTAACACGCACCCAGCGTCTATTTTCGGAGCGCTCCGTTTTTGTGCGCCGGCTCCCAGCGCGACACCGAAAAGCCAAACCGGACTGCTGAGAATGGTTTGGCCCTTCGGCGTCGGGTGCTGCTTTTCTGGCAGCTAATCGTGTGGAGAAACTATGCAGCAGAGACAGAGGGGCTCAGTTGTGGGCGCGGATTGACTGCTGTTCGCAGCTAACGTTAGCTCCAGCCAGAGCAATCTTTACGGCTCTGGCTCCAGCATCGGTTTCCGTTTCATCACGGGGCTTCTTCTGCTGTTTTTCCTCACCTTTCTCTAATCTGGAGAGCACTGTCGCCACCTAATGGGTCCGTAAAATAGGTTATACACCTTCAATAGCTCCAATATTTGTACAGGAGATGCATGAGGCTTTGATCCACGTCCCACCGTCAAAAAACGCATTTGACGCCGATCGACGTCATTGGCACTCAACGTTACTATTTGATTTGACGCCGATCGACGTCATTGGCACTCAATGAGTTAAATTTGAAACCATGACCCAGGCCCCGCCCCATAGTACTATCACACTAATGGCCCATTTCCACCGCTGGTATCAGCGCGGCCCCGCCCAGCTCGTCTCGCTTTTTTGTCTCATTCCACCGATCAAAAACGTGGACAGCCCGGGTTGAGTCGGGGTTGAGTCGTGCTAGTTTTGGTCCCTGATTGGTGAGGTTCCAGCGCTGTGGACCCGGTACCATACCGTGACGTGAAAACACTGCAGACGACTGATTGGTCAGGCAGAATCGTGTTTACTGTCTACTGTCAATGCTGGATACCAGTTTAGTGGGGCTTACCCTCTCTTCTGTTATTTCCATCAGTCTTTTGTGTTGCTGCCTTCGGCTCTGGTGAAATAAAATCGATCTCCTTGCTCAGCTTTAACATGACGGTGGTTTTCAATTGTTTTGAGAGAGAAAAAGTCCGGATCATCGTAATTCATTATGTGTTCGAATTAAAATTGTGCCGTTTTAATAATAAAACAGGCCAAGTCCACTTACCATGACGCACGGGGGACGCGCCGGCGGCATTAAACAAGCGCACCCAGTTCACTTCAGGGAAGACTCACCTGCAAGTTTCTGCTACCCGAGTTTCCCCTGGAGTTCGAACCTGTGGACAGACAGTACACAGGTTTGTGTGTGTGTGTGTGTGTGTGTGTGTGTGTGTGTGTGTGTGTGTGTGTGTCTGTGTGTGTGTTTGAGGTGGGGGGGTACTGTATAGTAATACTATTGTATACAGTAATAGGGGACAGTGGGCTAACCGTAGACTTCAGAATTGATGGAAACCTTTTTAACGTCAGAAGGCTTCAAGCAGTCACAACAATAACATGTGAGCATGTCATGGAGCTACAGGATGCAGATGACTGTGCAGTTGTGGTCGACACACCGGAGGCACTGCAAGCTACCCTCACAGCTGCTGCAAGAGCATATGGCAGGCTGCGTCTCTCTGTACATGTGGCAAAGACCAAAGTAGTATGCTAGTGGGCATCTACTCCCCTATCTCATATACCACCATGGTATATGAGACCATGGACCATGGACCGCAGGGCGCTACGGAGAGTGAGACGCGCGGCACAGCACGTAACAGAATGTGAGTTGCCAGATCTGCATGAACTGTATAAACAGCGGTGCCTCAGGAGGTCCCTGAAGATCATCAAAGACACAAACCATCCCCACAACAGCCTGTTGTCCCTGCTACCCTCAGGGAGAAGATACAGGGTTCCGAAAGCACGCACAAATCGCTTGAGGAACAGTTTCTTCCCGCAGGCCACGAGACTCCTTAACATACACAAATAGTGTAGTAGCCGCACTGTACCGTACTGTAGCTGCTACCATTACGTATGTCTAACGTTTAATTGTATGTTTAATAAGGAATATGCTATTTGCACCTGTATGTCAAATACGCAGAATTTAAAATGCCGAGTTTAATTGTATGTTTAATAAGGAATATGTTATTTGCACCTGTATGTCAAATACGCAGAATTTAAAATGTTTAAGAACGTCTAAAGTATGCACCCGACACGTGCACCTATGTGCAGTGAATATGCCACTGTCTGTGACTTGTCTTATCACTATACTGCCTTATGCTTGTTGTGTCTCTTGTTGCTTTTGCACCCATATGCCCTGTTATAATTGTACTATTTGCACTATGTTGTAAACGGAGTCCACAGCACAAGAATTTCACACGTGATACTTGTACCATGGAGTGACAATAAAAATCTTGAATCTTGAATCTTGAATACCAGCTTTCATCATATCTGACAAACCACTTGCAATAGTGGAATCTTCCAAATACCAGGACAGTTTCCTCTCTGACCAGTGCAGCATCGAAAAGCGAGATACAAAACCGGATTAAACAAGCATCATCTTTTCTTTTCTTTTTTTTTTTAACACATTGACTGCCAGCCGTTTTTTTCTTGCTGTAGGTAGCTTCTGCCAAGCCGTTTTTTGAGGATTGTGGCTCATTTTACAAGCGCCGAGGATTATTTTCTGCTTGGAGTTTGTGAACATACAATATCTCAAAAGTACTAATAGAATGTGTACTTTCTCTGTCTAAAAGAGTTAGTTTGTAGAGTTAGTAGTTATGTAAGCATTAGCAGTTGAATACAGCATGGTTTTAGCATTAGAAAAAATATTCAGAGAAATTCGATAGAGCTGTCACTTTAACCATTCATTTTTGGCTCTCTCTCTCTCTCTCTCTCCCTCCCCCTCTCGCTCTCTCTCTCTCTCTCTCTCTCTCCCCCTCGCTCTCCCTCCCTCTCTCTCTCTCTCTCTCTCTCTCTCTCCCTCCCTCTCGCTCTCCCTCCCTCTCTCTCTCTCTCCCTCCCTCTCGGGAGGGAGACGCACTAGGTTTAATCCTAGTGAGAGGGGGAGAGGGAGAGAGAGAGAGAGAGAGAGAGAGGGAGGGAGGGAGAGAGAGAGAGCGAGAGAGAGAGAGAGAGAGAGAGGGAGAGAGCGAGAGGCAGAGTTGCTTCAACTCCTCCCTCTTCTTGGCTGGAGCGGCCGTCACAGTCTCAGTGCTTTTGCTGCTCCTGTGCCTGTCTGCAGGCTGCTGTTTGAGGAAGTCGGCATGGACTCGCTCGCTTCTTGGGAGTTTTGGTTGAGAGAAGCTTTTGCGATTCTGGTCATATTTATGCTGCGTGTTTCAAAGTGTGTTCCACCTGTAATGTATTATGTAAATTTGCAATCCCGCATCGCCAGCAATCAGCGCGAAAACGAGAGCGTTTTCCCCCAACCATTTTCATGAGAATGTAATACTGTAAAATCGCCTCGCCATTTCCTTGAATGGCTTGCTCCCTTTTTCTTTGATTTCGCTCGTCTGGGGGAGCACTGTCAACACTTAGTGGGTCGGTAAAATAGATTATACACATTCAATACCTCCAATAATTGTATAGGAGACGTAAAAGGGATTGATCAACGCCCCACCGTCAAAAAAAAAAAAACGATTTTTTTGACGTATCCATACGTCGCTGGCAGTCAAGCGCTGGATTTTTTTTGACGTATGCATACGTCGCTGGCAGTTAACGTGTTAACCTTTATTTATACAGACTCTCCCTGAGAGCAATGCTCTCTTTTTCAGGAGCGCCCTGTTCACATTCACACACACATTCATACCTGGAAGCTGACCAGTACAACCACAGTCTGATCTGCTGGCCACTGAGCAGCTCCACTGGAGAGGTTGGGGGTTAAGGGCCTTGCTCAAGGGCACCTCAGTGGTGTGGATGAGGGAGGGGCAAGCACTGCCTTTTCACTTTCCCCACCCAGATTTATCCTGCCGGTCCCGGGGATTGAACCGACGTCCTTCCGGTCAGCTCGCTTCTTTGGCAGACTCAGGAGAAGTCTTTCCAAATAAAGACCTCAACTTCTACACCAAAATATCTGCTTAGCTGGCAGACGTCATGACAACTCTCCTCTCCAGCTGTAAGGTGTGAACGCTGTACTGTCGCCACCTCAGGAGGCATGAGGCCTTCCATATCAGATGTCTGCAACACATCCTGAGGATAACCTGGCGTGACCAAGTGCCCCATAATGCAACACTCCACAAGACCAACTGCAGGCTACCGTCACCCAACACCAAGCGCGTCGATTTGGGTAGGGTTGCTAGGGTCCTGTCCCTACCAACATTTCAGGGTGTCCAATTGTCCCTACCAACTTTTAAGCAACCTTATTTGCATTATCTTTGGAGTGCAGTTATATAGGTCATTTAGATTGTCTTCCCATATTTTGCAAGGATAGAATTGACCTGACCATTATTGAGTGAAATTAGTTTGCAATATGTTCAAAGTTACATTTACCCCTGTTTTTCACAACTGAATGGGCCAGTCCAGTTTTTTTTCCCAAAACTCCCGTTTGATTGGCTCATTTGGCTGATGACCAAACAAACGCCCACCCACACACAGTTTTCCGGGTTATAGAAATCACGCGCAGCAGACAGACCCTCCTGTTAGCGACAAATCTGGAGACTTTTTCTGACATGGGATTAACATTACCAGCAAGCAGCAGTGATGCAGCAGTGCAGCAGTGCAAGCAGCAGCAAGCAGGTAAGTCCCGCTAGCATCGATGCTAATTTAGCAAAGTACAGCGCGCAGCTGAAGCACATGGCTATAATATGGACGTTAACGTCCATATTAAGTAGCCATGTGCTTGCGCGATGACAACAGTGTATTGGCGATGTCAAATGGTGGCAATTGACATCTGACTGAAGATCGTGCAACTCTTAGGAGGAAGAAATGTAGGATGTATGATGTGTGGGATTCAGTGGCAATTTTTTCTTTCCAAACCGGCTGTTTGTGAAAGAACATGATTAGATGGCTAAACCTCCAGTTTGTGTTTGTTAGTTACAATTATGCTGACAGGAGAGCTGAGCAGGTGGTGACATGAAAGTTATTGAGAAAAGGAGAAGATACTGAATAATGACATCACAACAGTATAATCCTAATGTTGATTTAAAATGAGATATTCGTCTAAATATGGCTAAAAAAGGGATCATGTCTATGTTCCCCGGGTTCTATGTTCCACGGGTTCTATATTCCCCGTTTTTCACTAACCCTAAACCTAACCTCCCCCAGACCATAACCCAAAACCTAACCTCTCCCACCCCCCATGCCTAAACCTAACCTCCCCCAGACCCTAACCCAAAACCTAACCTCTCCCAGGGAACATAGCGGGGAACATAGGACCCTATTTGGGAAAAGCGGGGAACATAGGACCCGGGGAACATAGGGATGACCCCCTAAAAAAGGTAAAACAAAAACCTCAAATTTTTTCCGGTGGCGGGCGCCGCCGGAAAACACCCTCCCCTCATGCCGTCCTCGACCCTACCAACTTTGACACCAAAACGACGCCCTTGCCCAACACCAAGCAAGAGAAGCACGTGTGTGGCTAAAAGGTGTGTGTGTGTGTGTGTGTGTGTGTGTGTGTGTGTGTGTGTGTGTGTGTGTGTGTGTGTGTGTGTGTGTGCGTGTACGTGCGCATGCGTGCGTGTGTGTGTGTGTGTGTGTGTGTGTCACTCACCATCATTGTCCCTCTTTGTCTTCTTCCACTTGTAGAGCAGCAGCAGACTGACGGTCAGCAGCACAACCACGACCACCACTGTCACACAGATCACCAACACCTGCAAGTCAACTGGGTGAGAGACTTAGAGGGAGAGTGGGGAAGATGGGAGAGAGGGGGGGGGCAGAGAGAGAGCAGGTTAGGGCCATATTATTATTATTATTTGTTTTGACAAAAACTCTTAAAAACAGGCTTCAGACTGCAGAGAACAAATTGATGAGGGTAATATTGAAACTGAGCCCTCGGTCACACATTGGCAGGGGCCATTTTCAAATTATCAGCTGGCTTCCAGTGGAGGCACAACCACGGGAAAGGGTAGACTTAGCATGGTCCACAAGATCATTTATGGCTCTGTCCCCGAGTTCTTACACAAGTATTTTACTCATGTCAGGGAAACTCATAGTGTTTTTACTAGATCGTGTATCCCTTTAAGACCGCGAACGCAGTTCCCGGTCTTAAAGGGATACACACACAAATGCTGCATTAGGTATCAATGGGTTAAAAACATTAACTAGAGCATGGCTGTTGGATAAGGTGCATCTGTATTGTCTCCCTGTTTTATATAGGTTTCCCATTTTGTTATCTTGTATTGCTTTTTAATTTACCTTTATTGCTATTTTTTTCAAGTTCTTACTATTGATTGATTTGTATTGCTTTCTAATTGACTTTTATCTGTCTATTGTCTATCTAATTCTTACCATTGTTTCATTTGTATTGCTCCCTTAATGTTGTATGTTTTTGTATGTCTTGTTTTTTTGGCATACATTATTAAATAGGTGCACTGAATACCCAGGTATTTGAACTAAAACAAAAGAAAAGTCATTTTTGGGTTCAGCTTGACTTTAAACTTGATTTGGTCATTTATTATACATTATTGTTCTTCTACCCATAGATGGATTACTGGACGGACCAACGGGG
Source organism: Poromitra crassiceps (assembly GCF_964638095.1). Lineage (NCBI taxonomy): Eukaryota > Metazoa > Chordata > Actinopteri > Beryciformes > Melamphaidae > Poromitra > Poromitra crassiceps. The sequence continues at coordinate 33,840,618 of NC_139645.1, forward strand.
AACTGGCCCAGAGGCTCAAGAGCTCAGGGGGGCCTTAACCCAGAGCTCATCAGACAATCCCCCCCCCCCTCACCCCCCCCCCATCCGCTTCTATGAAGCAACATTTCTCTGAGCTGTGACAGAGGGAGGTGTGACAATGCCTCTTCTTCTTCTAACCTCATCCTGTTTAACAGAGCTCTCTGTTTCTCAGTATTGCTCAAGGTTTCCTGCCTGTCAGGTTCTCTCTCACACTCACATGCAAACATCACCTGACTCAAGGTGTGTTTTCTCTCCAGAAGCTGTATGTGTGCCCAGGCACGCTTTGTCTCATCATCTACCTATAGGCCTACGTCTCAGGCTGGACTAGATCCAGAATGCTGCTGCATATCTTCTGATAACAACTAGGAATATGCATATATATATATATATATATATATATATATATATATATATATATATATATATATAATAGGCATATTTCTCCATACTGGCTTCTCTGCACTGGCTCCCTGTAAAATACAGAATAGAATTTAAAATCCTTCTCCTCACCTACAAGGCCCTTAATGGTCAGGCACCATCATATCAGAGTTCATAGTACTACTACTACTACTCGTGGTTCATATAGTTCTGAGAAGTAGAGCTACCAGGCTCATCTTCTTTGGAACCATCTTCCAGTCTCGGTCCCGGAGGCAGACACCCTCAGTCTCCACATTTAAGAGTAGACTTAAAACTTTCCTCTTTGATGAAGCTTATAGTTAGGGCCCCTAGTTATTCTGCTATAGGCTTAGACTGCCTTCTCTTCCAATTAAAGGGGAGTGTTTTCCATGAGACACTGAGCTCTATCTGCTCTCTCTCTTTGTCTCTCTCAAGCCAACCAGTCAAGGCAGATGGAAGCCCACCTAGAGCCAGCTGCTGAAGGCTTCTTCCCGTTAAAGTGGTCTTTCCTAGGCTGATATGTTACGTTCTGGCTCACCTTCAACTTTACAGGCTGATATATTATGTTCTGGCTCACCTTCAACTTTACAGGCTGATATGTCATGTTCTGGCTCACCTTCACAGGCTGATATGTTACGTTCTGGCTCACCTTCACAGGCTGATATGTTACGTTCTGGCTCACCTTCACAGGCTGATATGTTACGTTCTGGCTCACCTTCACAGGCTGATACGTTACATTCTGGCTCACCTTCACAGGCTGATATGTTACATTCTGGCTCACCTTCACAGGCTGATATGTTACGTTCTGGCTCACCTTCACAGGCTGATGTGTTACATTCTGGCTCACCTTCACAGGCTGATATGTTACATTCTGGCTCACCTTCACAGGCTGATATGTTACGTTCTGGCTCACCTTCACAGGCTGATATGTTACATTCTGGCTCACCTTCACAGGCTGATATGTTACATTCTGGCTCACCTTCACAGGCTGATATGTTACATTCTGGCTCACCTTCACAGGCTGATATGTTACATTCTGGCTCACCTTCACAGGCTGATATGTTACGTTCTGGCTCACCTTCACAGGCTGATATGTTACGTTCTGACTTACCTTCACAGGCTGATATGTTACGTTCTGGCTCACTTTCACAGGCTGATATGTTATGTTCTGGCTCACTTTCACAGGCTGATATGTTACGTTCTGACTACTTCACAGGCTGATATGTTACGTTCTGGCTCACTTTCACAGGCTGATATGTTATGTTCTGGCTCACCTTCACAGGCTGATATGTTACGTTCTGGCTCACTTTCACAGGCTGATATGTTACGTTCTGGCTCACTTTCACAGGCTGATATGTTACGTTCTGGCTCACTTTCACAGGCTGATATGTTACATTCTGGCTCACCTTCACAGGCTGATATGTTAGGTTCTGACTCACCTTCACAGGCTGATATGTTACGTTCTGGCTCACCTTCACAGGCTGATATGTTAGGTTCTGACTCACCTTCACAGGCTGATATGTTACATTCTGACTCACCTTCACAGACTGATATGTTACATTCTGGCTCACCTTCACAGGCTGATATGTTACGTTCTGACTCACCTTCACAGACTGATATGTTACATTCTGGCTCACCTTCACAGGCTGATATGTTACGTTCTGACTCACCTTCACAGACTGATATGTTACATTCTGGCTCACCTTCACAGGCTGATATGTTACGTTCTGACTCACCTTCACAGGCTGATATGTTACGTTCTGACTCACCTTCACAGGCTGATATGTTACGTTTTGACTCACCTTCACAGGCTGATATGTTACGTTCTGGCTCACCTTCACAGACTGATGTTACGTTCTGGCTCACCTTCACAGGCTGATGATATGTTGTATTCTGGCTCACCTTCACAGGCTGATAATATCTTGCTTGCAGTGGCGTTGCTAACGTGATTGTTGACCAAGCAGACGAGCTCTCCTGACAGGCCTGGTGTCAGAGTGATGTTGTTCTTCTCATGATCCCCAGAGAGGAGCTGCTTGTCTGTCAGTGTTCGTCCATCCAGAGTCCAGCTGTACTGAGGACTGTCCCCCTCACAGGAGCAGGACACCCTCATCCCCCCCTGGGACAGACACTCAGAGAGCAGCAGGGGGGAGGACACAGGGGCTGAGGGAATAGACTCACATCAGTTTGGACTTTGACAGAATCAGCAATGCAATTAGTAGGTCCATATGATTTCTGCAATGCAGAAATCATAATCTAATCTATCTTCTTCAGGGGTAGCATTAAACCTGCCAGTCTCTAGTGCCAAGGGAAGAGTTCCAGAGCGTATTTTCCGTCTGTCCAAATCAAACTTCACATAGGGTTCTACACAGTAACTGTCTTTTATGAGACAATAGGTTATTAGCTTTGGTTTATACCATATCGTATCTTATGTTTATACAGAAGAAAGATATTACTCTAGAGGGAGTGCGCTTAGGGGCACCTGACAGAGTTCAGTGCCGAGTTTCGTGCTATTCGGCATAGCGCCACCTACCAATACCTTACACATACAACACAATCTTGGGCCGGAGTCCCAAACTAGACTTGAAGGCCGCGTAGTATTATAAATTATATGAATCACACATATTATTCTCAGTTAAATTACTGATATTGAGTATTCCCATGAATCCAAATTGAGACAGCATGCCCTCTACAGTCGGGTGGGTGGGGGGTAAATTGGGTGCACGGAGGGAGGGGGTCCCCATGTAATCCTCAAGGTGTCCACATGTTAACATCAAAATTTGTTTTTTGATGTTAACTCGAAATATTGTCGCAACAAGGGTCTGTTTGGTAGCAATCTTCGCAGCCATCTTGGATTTCCAATGAAAATGAATCATCGTCGTAACTTTTTAATTAAACATAGAGAGACAAATGACAGAGTTTCTGTGTAATTTTGGCACCAGTTATTGATTTGAGAGGGTTATTTTCACTTTTAGCAAGTTTGGTATAGTAAAAATCGCAAAATATGAAAAAACTCTATATAATTTACACACTTAATATTGCAAAATATTTGCCTACATATTAGTCGGTGAGCCATCCCCATGCAAAACACACTTCAAACCTATTAGTGCATGGGAAACCTGCTTCCTACTAGACCACTACTTTGTGCTGCAAATTGACAAGTGGCTATGATACTGGAATATGTGGCCTATCATTATTACCAATCTCTCCAACGGTTTATAAGAGTAATTATTTACCTTGAATTAAGAGGTGTAGTTTTTGCTGTGTGATTGGATCTCCATTTTGTTGATAGATGTGAAGGGTATATTCTGCACTGTCAGTCGGGTTGATGTTACTTATCCTTAAAGTTGCATTACTAGGAGTAAAGGAGGCTCTGTTTCCTAACTCATTATATGTAACTATATTATTATTCACAAAGAAAACTGTGTGAGCTTTGTTTTTTTTCCATTCATAACTACACGATTCGGAGAACTGAGTGACCAGTTGGAGAACGACAGTTCCTCCCAGAGCTCCAAAACATTGAGTTCCAGTTTGTCTGCCATCACAGTAGGTGTCCACACCTATAGACATTCAGAAAAATAAGACACAAAAAGTAACAATCAATATCCATATCCATGATTTGAGGTTAAATATTCATGCATTGAATGAAACAGTGTATATGGGTATATAGCATCTCCCTGCAATGAGTCAAGTCAAGTCAAGTCAAGTTTATTTGTATAGCACATTTCATACTCAGAGGCAATTCAAAGTGCTTCACATAAAATGGTTGACAGGAAAAAAAAAAAAAAGAATAAAAGAAGAGAATAAAATGGACATTTAAAAGCATCACAACAAAACTTAAAAAAAAGAGTATAAAAAGTGCATTAAGCAACAGGCGCAGCAGTTGCAAAAAGAGCTAAAAACTTATAGAGGACTCATTGGGTTTGCCTAATAGAACAAATCAATTTACTTGAGTCCCCCGACATCATGACTATATAAGAAACATGACTACACACACATACAACTCATAAAACTCAGGTCTGGGTACGGTGTCCTCTTTTCCTCTATACTGCAGTTTGGATGCCAAGCATACCCCCGCTTGTACCTTGCGTCATCTGTTGCCCGTTGACAAACAGGCTGTTTTTTTTCCTCTAAACCTTGCTTAAAACGAGTACGGCTCTAGTAAGCTCCCCTTACGCGTGCGTCCCTCCTGACGCATCACCTCACCCTCTTGTGAGTATATCCGTAACCATCCCCCAGACCTGCAGCACAGCACTCAGGTCTGGGTACGGTGTCCTCTTTTCCTCTATACATACATAAGCCAACTAAGCAGCTGCTTAGAGGCCCACAGCCACCAGGGGCCCCTGTGGGAAGAAGAATATGGCACAGTGCAGTCCATGTTTGTTGACTGGAGTTCTGGGGCTCTATCATATGCCTTCGTTAAACAGCATTTGTGACTGTGACTTGCAGCCATCATGAAGGCCTACTATTTTCCACGCCTCGCAGCTGTCAATTTGGAGCTGCGCGGCCGTGCTGCAAGATATCAATCAGGTTTGCACACCAGACTGCACGCCGTGGCGCAGCTTTGAGTGTGCCCAGCTACAATCAGGCGTGGCCACGTCAAATCCTGGCGTTATGCTATCTTACATGACGGCGCAAACAATTCAGCAACAAGTGTGCAACAACTGAACACTAGCGTAGAAGGATCAGGCATTTTCATTAAGTACCATTATCCTCTTCCACACATCAAAACCAATTAGATAAACTCAAAAATGCTCAGTCCTTAAACTGAAAATGAAATATTCGGGAAGTACTTGTTTAGCAGAAATAGCATCTTAAATATCAAATAGCGTCATTATTCAAAAGAATTCAACATATTCAAAACAATGTAAATAAGAATCAGGGATGCAAACTCATGAAGACTAAACAAGGGCAACTTCAGCCCAGGACCACGTGCGTCATGTAGCAACCAGGCGACCTCATGCAACTCAAACCCATTCAAGAAAACTTCATCTTTCAACAGCATGGCAGTTTGGCACTGATGACATCACTGATGACATCGCCGTTTCAACAGCCCAAGTTTGGCACTGATGACATCACTGATGACATCAACACTGATGACATCATCACTGATGATGACATCATCACCACCGTTATCCATTCCTGATGAATGAATGCCTGACTCACCCCAAAACTCCATCTCTTGACCATATATACGCACAAACGCAGACACAAAACCATTCAAATCTTAAGTGCCCTATCAATTAGCTGAAATGCTAACTAGGACTGAGATGATGTTACCATCGCTATTGACGTTAGCGTCTTCTTCTTATCGTGTCCACAAAGAAATGTCAGTTACAATGCTAGATGTGTTTCAGCCACAGCTGAACACACTGCTGTCCTTTCTCATTAAACTCCGCCAAATCCGATGCTGTGCAGGGGTGTTCCAGCAGGGGGCATATCAGGAGGTGCTGCATGTTTGTGGTTTGGTGCCGCAGTCACACACAATGTCCCCGTCATTCAAATATCCCCATTTTGCGAGAGTGGCTTTTGCTCGTCCAACACCAGATCTTAGTCTGTTTAGGCATTTCCACACTGCATAGTTTGTGTCTGCTCCAGGGCGCAGTGCCTCGCTCGCCTGAGTGACTCTTTCACTGCTTGTGCTCGATGTTCTGAGCGGCGTGTCTCTTTAGGAAGCTGTTTCTAGATGAGGGGCGTGACACTCTTTAGGAAGCTGTTTCTAGATTGAAGGTGGCTTTTGGCTGGCACATGGCCGAAGAGAGGATGTCTTGGATCTGTAGCCTGTTGTCGATGCTCTTTCTTGCTTGCTGCAGTCGTATCTCTGGTGGGGCTGTGCCTGCCAGGATGTACAGACGGTCCGTAGGTGTTGATTTCAGGCAGCCTGTGATAAGGCGGCGGCTAGCATTGAGGGCAAGATCTAAGTTCTTTGCATGGGTAGATCGCTCCCATACTGGGCAGCTGAGCTGCTGCCGATGTGATGGGGCCAGTTTTTGTATTTACTTTCTTCAGATTGTTTGGAAACCTTAATGCTTTGTATGCCATGTTGTGTCTGACTGTCCCTGAAGGCCACAGCTAGCTGTGGCCACAATCACAGAAAGTACCCTCACTTGTGCAGGCAGCACAGGTGCGGGTATATAAGCAGCATGAGCCACAGACAATGGGAGAGACCAGAGGGGAAGGAAGATGACATGCTGACAGCAGGAGTCCATGGAGGAGCGGCTGAGAGGGGGAGCCATGCCCGCGGCTTGGGTAAGATGCAGGTGTGAGCGGCTTCGGCTGGGATGGCTGACAGAACAGACGGCCCGACACAGTCCAGGACAGAGGAGCCAGCAGCAGCACCACGACGATCAGGACGAACCCAGGACCACTCCACCTGAAGCGTAGCAGCCAGTGTCTGTTCTGCTCTACTACTCCATCCTGGGTTAATAGCAGGACGCTGTTATTGCCCAGGCAAAGAAACAGGCGAGGTGTGTGGCACCGGACGAGGGCCTGTGGTGGAGTGGAGCGTCTCATCGGTGAAAGGAAGGGGGAAGCCATTGGACCGCAGCAGAGGGGCGCCGTTTCGACGAGCCCCTCTCTCGAGTTAAGTACCCATTTCTATGCCTCCGCCGGCGATAGCCAGGCCGGAGGCATTATGGATCCGGGTTGTCCGTCCGTACGTCCGTCCGTACGATGTTTGTTAACACGATATCTGAGGAACGCCTTCACGGAATTTCATCAAATTTCCCTCAAACATCGACTTAGACTCAAGGATGATCTGATTAGATTTTGGTGGTCAAAGGTCAAAGGTCAATGTCACTGTGACCTCTCGAACGCCATTTCAAGCTTGTTAACGCGATATCTCAGGAATGCCTTGACGGAATTTAATAAAACTTGTCTCAAACATCGACTTGGACTCAAGGATGAACTGATTAAATTTTGGTGGTCAAAGGTCAAAGGTCAAGGTCACTGTGACCTCTCAAACGCCATTTTTCAGCTTGTTAACGCGATATCTCATGAATGCCTTGACGGAATTTCATCAAATTTGCCTCAAACATCGACTTGGACTCAAGGATGAACTGATTCGATTTTGGTGGTCAAAGGCCAAGGTCACTGTGACCTCTCGAACGCCATTTTCAAGCGTGTTAGCGCAACATCTCAGAAATGCCTTGACGGAGTTTCATCAAATTTGCCTCAAACATTGACTTGGACTCAAGGATGAACTGATTAGATTTTCGTGGTCAAAGGTCAAGGTCACTGTGACCTCACCAATGCCATTCCCAAGTTCATTAAAGCGATATCTCAAGAACGGCTTGATGGAATTTCTGCCAATTTGGCTCAAACGTCGACTTGGGCGCAAGGATGAATGGATTACATTTTGGTGATCAAAGGTCAAGGTCACTGTGACCTCTCCAACGCCATTTTCAAGCTCGTTAACGCCATATCTCAGGAATGCCTTGACGGAATTTCATCAAATTTGCCTCAAACATTAAGTTGGCCTCAAGGATGAACTGATTACATTTTGGTGGTCAAACTTCAAGGTCACTGTGACCTCACGAACACCATTCCCAAGTTGCTTAACGCAATATCTCAAGAACGGCTTGATAGAATTTCTTCTGATTTGGCTCAAACATCGACTTGGAAGCAAGGATGAACTGATTCCATTTTGGTTATCAAAGGTCAAGGTCACTGTGACCTCTCGAATGCCATTTTCAAGCTTGTTAACGCGATATCTCAGGAATGTCTTGATGGAATTTCTTCGAATTTGCCTCAAGCGTCCACTTGCACTCAAGGATGAACTGATTACATTTTGGTGGTCAAAGTTCAAGGTCACTGTGACCTCACACACCCAATTTCCAAGCTCTGTAACGCAATATCACAGGAGCACCTTGACGGAATTTCTTCCAATTTGCCTCAAATGGTGATTTGGACTCAAGAATGAACTAATGGCAGAGGCATAAGTCCGCGTTGCGGTCGTTCTAGTTACCCCTTGCTCCTTCCTCCTCCTCCCAGTATTGCATCGAATACAGCGATTGCCAGATTTTAACCTCCTTTTTAGCGTTTTATCCTGGACATTTTTATTCATTGTTTTTATCTTAAAGCAGCTACGAGCAACTTTTTCGATTGTTATTAAACAGTATAAATTTAATATCAATGCATCACATCTTACCTCTAATAGTCGACGAGACCAACGCAGAGTAGTCTCGCTTGAACCCCGAGTGAATCAGTGTTAGTGTGTCTGTAGCCAGGGCAGATCAGGAAGTGAAATGAAACGGTTTGCAGCAGCCACTTCGGCCATAACCACAAAATAACTTCCAAAAAACCTGTTAGAATATAACGAGAGATGTTCCCGAGAGTATGCGTGGCATTCACATTGTTTATGTTATGTTGCTAGGCAGCGCAAACGGCGTAGGAAGGCAGCTGCGTTTCACTTCCTGGTTTCACTTCCGCGTTTCACTTCCGGGTTACCCGGTCCGGTCGCTCTAGAGAGCCCCCTGTTGACGCGAGTTTAGACAGACTATAGACTTAATAATCACCTAAGGGAGCAATCTCAGATACACACGGCTTTGGTCTCAGCTACTATTATAGGTAAGATGTGATGCATCAATATTGTAATTATACTGTTTAATAACAATCGAAAAAGTTGCTCGTAGCTGCTTTAATAGGCCCTTTTATCCCCAGCCACTTTTAATTGTCCCACCGTCCTATTTTATTTTATTACCCCCTTGCCAAGGCCACCGGGACTTTTTTTGGGCTGCTAACAGCAGATCACCCCCTAATCTCGATCACAGTGCTGTGTTTGACTGCATGTTTTTTGAGCTTACTACCTACGGGTTCTTTTTGCACAAAGGGTGCAGTGACCTGCCTGCGGTGACGACGATTTTAAACGACGACGAAACAACGATTTTCAGACGGCAGCCCGTCTTTATTGTCACACAACACACTACAACACATGCACGGAGGGCCACAACACACACATGCTGACGGTGGCCGGTGAAATTTGTCCTCTGCATTGTCATGCACTAGGGGATGCATGGCAAAAACAGGGAGTCCACACAAGAACGTAACGTTTTATAATTATATTTATTGTATTAAAGTAAATAAAACATAGAAAAACAACGACGTGTGGGATGTGAGGATATCAGTTATCAGTAATGTGTGCAGTGTATGGATGTATGGAGAATGGTGGGTGCGTGTTGTATTACCTGATGCAAAACATAACCTAACAAAAAGGGAGGTTAGGCCCTTGAGCCGGGTGGCAGTCCTGCCTGCAGGAAGGACAGAGAGAGACATGAGCTGCAGCCAGGGGAGCTCCCTATATAGTCCCCTAAGCCACACCCACCTCAGGTGAGCACAATTGGGCTGACGGCCTGCTGCACTCTGCCATCACAGAGGCTTCCCTCTAGCTTACAGTGAGGCAGAGTGGGCAGGGCCGTCACAGCATTTAACCCATCCTGGCTTTGTCCTTTCCTCCGGGGGCAGGCCAGGAGCAGTGGTCGCTTTCTCGTACAGCGCCCGGGGACCGACTTCGGATGTTGTCGTCACTGGTCGGATGACGATGACGATCTGATCTTCTGCATGTTTTTAGTGGGGGGGGTTATATACGGAGGAACCCCCCTGGGGGAGCACGGGGAGAACATGCAAACTCCACACAGACAGAAAGGCCCTTACGACGAGATACCCCACCTGGGCAGTAGGCACTGAAGATATGGGGGGGAACACAACCACAGCGCCCACAGTGTCCCAGGCGAGAATCGAACTCAGGACCTTCTGACTGCGAGGCGACAGCTCTACCACTGAGCCACCGTGCCCATGGTGCAGTGGATACTTGTTGCAGTGGATTTTGTGTGAAGTGAGTGGCGGTGGCTGATGCTGTGTCTTGGTCCCCTAAAGGAAACCGGAGGAAAGCGGGAGGACCAAAGCGGGAGGACCGGACTCGCGGACTTTGATTCCAGCAGTGGACTTGGGGCTGGGCCGGGACAACCTTTTAACATTATTTTATTAATAAACATTGTTATTCCTTTTACCTTGGTGGTAGTTTTTAACTCTGCTCACTCCTGATTTTAAAACTCCTAATAATAAAACAACCTAGGTGGCGTTGTCGGACAACACTTTTATTGGTTGGAAATCCTTGAAGCAGTTTTAACGTGGTAAAGTGGCCCATGTTACGCCTACCGTTGTGAGGTCGTTTTCTCTGCAAGCACCCTCTCTCCCTCTCCCTACCTCTACATCTAGTATCTATCTCTCTCTTTCTCTCAGCAATGGTGCGCTGCAGTGTTATGTCAGTCAGCCCACATAATCAATCAATCAATAATAAGAGTTAATTTGCCAAAACAATGAAATGACATTCTTAAAATGCACATTAAAAAATAACATGATTGGGGTGATTTATGTGAAAATTATCAGGTGAAAATGTTTTAATTATGATCGATAATACATATATAATGTGTCGGGTTCTCCACTTTACTGTAAGGCTGTGGGGCTTAAGTCTGTGGTCTCGCTAAAGAAACATTCTGACCCTGGCTAAATAAATGAGACTGCGTGTGCGATTTTGACTCTGATCACATAGTGTCGAAACGTTAGTCACCTGTTTGCACAGTTTAAAGCTGCAAATCACAGATGTTTTTCAAAGTGTTATTGGTAGATATGTATGATGAACAGTGTTTAGAGATTAGGCATGGAGAATACCAGTATGCTCTCATCACACAGAGTATCAAAGGGAGTGAGAGAGGTGAATTTGATTGGTTATGTGGATCTAATGTCCTAACCACGCCTGTGAGTAATTATAGCAGTAAACCCCGCCAATTTAACCTTTGCACCCCCGGAAAGGAGCAGATGTGCGCTGCGGAGAATTGCATAATGACTTGCTGCCCCCGTGCACACTACTGCGAGGAAAATGGACGATATGGCCCCTGGTGCACCACAGTAACGATTCTGGTATTGGCGGAAACTAGACATCCAGACGAATACGTACTTATCATGTTATGCTAGCTCGCTGGCAAGCAGGCAAAGAAATAGCTCTGAATTTGACAAAGTTTCATCTGTGATAGTAGCCTAACCATTTCAATGTAATGGCAGTATTTTCTAAATAAAATAACTTACCCCTGGATTTAAATTAATTTACACTCAGCATTATTTTCTGCTCAAAATAATTGTACAAAAAACAACTCAGGACAAACACTTCTCAGGAAGAGCAATACTGAAGTGAAGTTTGGACCCGTCCAGTCGACAAACACAGTTACGGTAATGCTATTTTACAATTTTAAACTAGAACGACCGCACTGCGGATATATGCCTCTGCCAACAAGTGAGCAGTAGACCTCCATGTCTGACAAGACTGATGTTTTTAAGCCAAATTGGAAGAAATTCCATCAAGGTGTTGTTACTGAGTGTTAACGAGCTTGAAAATGGTGTTCGTGGGGTCACAGGGACCTTTAACCACCAAAATGTAATTAGTTCATCCTTTAGTCCAAGTGGACGTTTGAGGCAAATTAGATGAAATTCTGTTAAGGCGTTCCAGAGATATTACGTTAACGAGCATGAAACGAGCGGTCATGATGTCACAGTGACCTTGAACTTTGACCACCAAAATCTAATCAGTTCATCCTTGAGTCCAAGTGGACGTTTGAGGCAAATTCGAAGAAAATCCGTCAAGGCGTTCCTGAGATATCGCGTTAACGAGCTTGAAAATGGTGTTCGTGAGGCAACAGTGACCGTAACCTTTGTCCTTTGACCACCAAAATCTAATCAGTTCGTCTTGGAGTCCAAGTCGACGTTTGAGCCAAATTGGAAGAAATGCCGTCAAGGCGTTTCTGAGATATCGCGTTAAAGAGCTTGGAAATAGGGTTTGTGAGGTCACAGTGACCTTGAACTTTGACCTTTAACCACCAAAATGTAATCAGTTAATCCTTGAGTCCAAGTGGACATTTGAGGCAAATTTGATGAAATTTCGTGAAGGCATTCCTGAGATATCGCGTTAACGAGCATGAAAGGAGAGATCGTGAGGTCACAGTGACCTTGAACTTTGACCACCAAATTCGAATCACTTCATATTTGCGTCCAAGTCGACATTTGAGCAGAATTGGAAGAAATTCCGTCAAGGCGTTCCTGAGATATCGCGTGAACGAACTTGGGAATGGCATTCGTGAGGTCACAGTGACCTTGAACTTTGACCTTTGACCACCAAAATGTAAACAGTTCATCCTCGCATCCAAGTTGGCATTTGAGGTAAATTTGATGAAATTCTGTCAATAACATAAATGACACATAAATTAATCATGTGTGTGTGTGTCTATATAAAATTCCGTCAATAACATAAATGATACATACATGATACGTGTGTGTGTACATATATATATATACATACACATACATACATGGCTTATTACTGGTTCAACACAATACAGCTTTTTCACACAATATACAATAATCAATGTATTTATGTGAAAAATAGTGAAACAGCTCACCATGAGAGACTCCAAGTAGCACCATCAACAGTCCAATCACAGCTTCCATGTCTCTGTTCACCCTCAGCTGAGCTGGGCACCGCTTTCAGACAGATGCCAAACTGTAGCATAAAAGGGTCAAACTGTACCGGCCATAAAAAAGGCAAACTGTCAAACTATCAAACTATACCCTAAAAAAGTCAAACTGTCAAACTGTGGTTATACACACACACACACACACACACACACACACACACACACACACACACACACACACACACGTATCAGCCTCATTCGTCCCTAAGGCCCTTGGTTTGGTGTGGAGTCCCTTCCCCTTCAGCTCGCTAACCCAACCTTAGCTCACATAGGTCTATAGAAGGTGGAAGAGAGATATTCCCTGAGTTCTCCCAAGAGGGCTAATAGTTTTACTTTGCTAGATTGTTGACTTCTCCTTGTATCTAGTCTTTATTTTAGCCAACCGAGTTTAAAATACAGGTCACCCTGCTGAGAGCAAACTATTACCCCTGAAAAAGTATCAGTATAGGCTTACCTTCTGTTGTCGCAGGCTCAGAGAAAAGGAAACCTAAAAACAAAAGAACGGTGCAGTGTTGGCTTTGTTTCTCTGAGTTTTTAGTAAAGTAAGTCCACTACACAACAGTAGCCTACCTGTCAGATGGAGGCTCTCTGACTGAAGAACACAGGAAATGGTCTCTGTCTTTCTGCAAGAGAAGAAGCAACACTTCAGAAAAGAAAAAAAATGTGTAAATTCACAACAGCTGCACCAACTTCAGCCCCCTATAGGTGTGAAAACTGTGGCCGCCAAAGTAGTGTTCATTTTGACGGCTATGTGTTTTTTTAGTCGTAGTCTTAGTCCTGTGTCAAATGTCCTTGATAGTTTTTATCACATCAGAATCAGCTTCATTGGCCAAGTATGTAGACAAACAAGGAATTTGACTCCGGTGTACGTTGCTCTAGGGGGTGACCGTTATAAATATGTGGAGAAATAGGAGAAATAATAATAACAATAGTTGAATACCTATATATGTACAAACTAAGGATATGTAAACCACATCGGATTGTAAAAAGGCTATAAGTCAGTCATATTGCACATTTGTTTATAGATCTATATAAGCAAAGCTTTGGGACAGTAATTGCACAGTTATTGAGTTTTGGGACGGTCATTGTATGGTTATTACACATGTAGCACTTCTTTAACCCCCTTTGTTTTTACAGGGTAGTGCCACCTGAATTCCCTCTTGTATCGCTACGTTATAAGTATATAATTATAACCCTTGAGGTTTGGTTTAGTTTTGAATGTCAGTAATGTCTAGTTATTGACCCACAATTCACCCTTGCAGTGAACCTTCACCATCAGCTCTGGTAAGTGCCCTTTAAAATTTAGTCCCATTAGTACACTATATTATCTAAATGTTAATCAATTATCTATATAAATAAATGTACAAATATGATAATATATCTGTCTAATATACTAATCCTATGTACTAATTATTTGTTTTTTCCCTTCTCCCTTCTAGTGTATGACCCAGGACCTTAAGGTAAGTACCTCTTAACAGGAAATGATGTCACTCATACAAGGTAAGTTTATAGAAAAATATAGTATTTAGTATCTTAAATGAAATGTCAATACACTGGAGCAGTATTTCAGGAAATCAAAATAATAAACAAACTCTCTTAGTTCTTTCAGAAATTCAAATAATAACACAGTATCTCTGTTGGTGCTTTCAGATACTCTCCATCCTCAATGCAACCTGTGGAACACACTCAACACTCTGATAGAAGATAGCAGGCTAGCATGCATAAACAAATAAACAAATAAACCAATACAATCCTGTGTGTCTCTAATATCAGCAATGCTACCTCGAAACTACATCGTTAGCATCCACAGTTTCCCAAAACAAATCCCACCCTCGTTGCAGATCTGAGTCGTTGCTCGGGTACGTTGAGGCTTACAAACTTTATAGCCGCTTCGCTCCTGAAGTGAGCTAAAAGAAAGAAAGGTACCTGTAGTCCTTGATGTGAAACGAACGAACACAGGGCAATGGTGTGCGAGTGACTGGCAGGCAGGCCGTAGATTGAGCAGAGCGGTCCTCCCTCCTGGTCGGCTAACGTTGATGGCAGCCTTGGCGTGGAGAGGCACAGGAACAAATCCCCCGACGTCACCTTTAC
Organism: Poromitra crassiceps; assembly: GCF_964638095.1. Lineage (NCBI taxonomy): Eukaryota > Metazoa > Chordata > Actinopteri > Beryciformes > Melamphaidae > Poromitra > Poromitra crassiceps. The sequence continues at coordinate 33,855,641 of NC_139645.1, forward strand.
TCTGCGTTCAAGCCGAACACCGTGCAAACGTCGGCTAAACAGACTTCGGTCAACGTGTGGTACTCACTTATCTGGCAGGCACCAGTTAACACGAAGCTAACCACTGACTGAGCTAGTACAGTGGCCCTACAACACGCGATAACTAACTTCACTAGCCGAGAAGCTAATGTCATGCGCCCGTAGCATCAAATTGTCCAGCAGACTCCAGGCGTTCTCAATACAGCTCTCACAGGCTGTCCGCCCTGGGATTCCCGTAGCTTTCACCGGAACGTCGGCTAAGTCTATACTGGTTATCAAAATCAAACAGATCTCTCTCTGTGTGGCTCGCTCTCCGCTGCCGTCTCTCTCTCTGGCTCGCTCTCCGCTGCCGTCTCTCTCTCTCCGTCTCCTAGCTCGTTCTCCACACCACTCGTGCTCTCGCCCGTTCACCGTCCAATCCTGCTCCGCGCTCTGCTCATGTGATCCTCCCAGCCAATCACTCGACGCCAAAACCATGCGGTCGCTATCACGCCCCCTAGACCAGGAAATGAACTGTCCAATCCCCGTCCCAGGAAACCAAACAAGGAAGGACCCCACGGGCACTCCCACTGAAGTCAATTAAAGGCACATTTCCACTTTCCTAAACATTTACAGATTACTGCATCTTCACAGGTAATTATTATAACACAGGTAAGTATATAACACAGGTAAGTATGACACAGGTAAGTATATAACACAGGTAAGTATGATAACACAGGTAAGTATGATACAGGTAAGAATGACACACACTCCCAGACACACACACAACTTAAAGAGCCCAAAACGAAAATATTAAACCCCACTTAAACACCTGGGTTACACCCTCCCCCCCCTTAAATGTGAATGCCCTCATTCACCTAGCTACTCGGGGCAGGTTGGGAAAACAAATGTTTCAACAGGGCATGAGCTACATCCGGTCCACTGCCGTTTGCTTGAATGGTAACACCCACCCCCCGATGTATGATGGTAATAGGCTGATCCCTGGATCTGCCTGGCTCGTCATAGGTAAGTTTAACCACTGGTTTAATGGTCCTTTTCCCTGGCGTTGCTGCCTGAGCGGGTGCACCTGTCTGTTCGGGTGTCGATGCATGTGTGATGGTCGGTGCGATTTCCTCTACATCCCTAACCTCTTCGTTCCTAACTATTTCCTCCCTACCTACTTCCTCCTCTGGCATCACCCTTACTTCTACCTCAGGAGCTCCTTCTGGATTGATGTCTGAACCCTCTTCTAGTTCACCTGGCTCTCCCTCACTCGGGTCCTCCTCGACTACGAGTGGTGGTTCCCCTGGGGAAGGAATGTTTACAACTGAGTCACGCCTAACCCTGACTTCTGGCCTTTGCCTCCGGTCATAGAAATCTTCGTAAGGCGCCCTGGCTAAATTCTCTTCATCGTCTGAAGAAGAATCAGACAAGCACCCCTCCTGTTCACTGACAGGCGGGGACACCGGTATAGGCGGGTCCCTCCTTTGCCTGGCTCTGGTTACCACCCTAACTGGGCTCGGCTCCCTTTCGGGCCGGGATAGCCGCACTAACTGCCCTATGGGCAAAAGATGATCCCGATGTATGGTCTTCACCACTCCATGCCCATCCTCCGGCTTTATACGATACACTGGTAAGTTAGGAAGCTTACCTTCCACTACATAAGGCAACGAACTCCATCGGCTCTGTAACTTATGTTTCCCCTTCAGACCTAAGTTCTTGAGAAGGACGCGGTCCCCTGGTTCTAACTTATGGAAACCTACCCTCCTATCATAGGCCTGTTTGTTTCTCTGATGGTTCTTTGTGGCTTCATCAGATGCCAGTTGGAACGCCTGTTTCAAATCCTCTTTGAGCTTGGACACATACTTACCGTGGTGACCACCCTCCTTGCCATCAGGGGAAGTCCCAAAGCAGATGTCAACCGGCAACCTGGCTTCTCTCCCGAACATCAAGTAATACGGGGAATACCCCGTGGCATCACACTTGGTGCTGTTGTAAGCATGAACCAGATAAGTGACGTGCTGACTCCACCTTCTTCTCTTTTCCTGACTCATGGTCCCTAGCATGGACAGAAGGGTCCGGTTGAAACGTTCTGGCTGCGGGTCTCCCTGTGGATGGTAAGGGGTGGTACGCGACTTGCGGATGCCAAGCGTCTTCAACATCTCCTTAATCAACTTACTCTCGAAATCTCTGCCCTGGTCAGAGTGAATCCGTGCTGGTAGCCCGTAATGAATGAAATATTTGTCCACCAGGATCTTTGCCACAGTGAGGGCCTTTTGATCCCTGGCCGGAAAAGCTTGAGCGTACCGCGTGAAGTGATCGGTCACGACTAACACGTTGCAGATACCCTTAGAATCTGGTTCCATGGACAGGAAATCAATGCAGACTAAATCCATAGGACCTCCGCTGACTATCTGCTGTAAAGGCGCGGCTCGCTGGCAGGGGCTCTTTCGAGTGACGCACTCTCCACAATTCTTGATGTGTTGTTCAACGTCCCAGGCCAGGCGCGGCCAATAAAATCTGGTCCTCACTAAGTCAGTCGTCCGCTCTACGCCTAAGTGTCCCAAATCGTCATGCATAGCCTTCAAGACATTGGCCCTGTACTCAGCTGGCAACACAAGCTGGAAAACCTCCCCAGTAGACCTCTTGCTCTGCCTATGGAGTAGCCCGTCTCTAAGTACTAGCCTTCCTAGCTCCTTCTTCATCAACTTCAATGGAGTACTCATGTCTATGCTTTCCGGCCACCTACCCTGCTGCAATGCCTGTATGACCGGTCCAATGACTTCGTCGCTCTGTTGGGCTGTCTTCAACTCCATACGAGATAGCTGACCAGGGGCACTCACGTCTACTCTCGTGGGATAGGCATAGACGGCTGGAATAGATTCAGGGGAAGCACCTAGTTGCTCTATGTATCGGGGCGGGCAAGCCCAAGAGCTCTGTGCACAGATGCACCGGCAGATCGATGTAACCCCCGCTTTGGGAATGGTCTCCCACTCGGCGCCTTCCTCTCTACTCTCCTGTCTAGACAACAAATCAGCGTCTATGTTATTCTTCCCTGGTCGGTAAGAAATGTCAAATTCGTACGCTGACAGGGCGGCCAACCAACGGTGTCCCGTGGCATTGAGCTTGGCAGTAGTAAGAACGTACGTCAACGGGTTGTTATCAGTACGCACCGTGAAACGAGCTCCATACAGGTAATCATGGAGTTTATCCACTACCGCCCACTTTAAGGCAAGGAACTCTAGCTGGTGTATGGGGTAATTTTTCTCGGACGCACTCAGTTTCCGGCTCGCAAAAGCCACAGGCCTCAAACCCTCAGCATATTCTTGGTAAAGTACCGCTCCCAACCCGGAAAGGCTAGCGTCTACATGCAGTATGTAGGGTTTGTTCGGATCAGCGAAGGCCAATACCGGAGCATTGGTAAGACGGTGTATGATGCTCTGAAAAGCCTGAGTGCATGCCAAGTCCCATCTATCCCCAAAGGGTTCCGCCTCGTCAAAGTACGGTGGATCGGGTTGTGTTCTCTCCCCTCGCGAACGCGTCTTAGGTTTCCGCCCACGCTGAGTGGGTGGGTATCCTCTGGTCAACTCCGTGAGCGGGCGGACAACGGAAGAATAATTGGCGATAAAGCGTCGGTAATAGCCACATAAACCTAAGAAAGACCTCAGACCCCTAAGGTCAGTAGGCTGGGGCCAAGCGGTGACGGCCTCGATCTTGGCCGGATCGGTGGCCACGCCCTCTGCCGACACGATGTGCCCAACGTATTTCACTTTGGGCTGGCAGAATTGGCACTTGTCCAAAGAAATCTTGAGCCCTACTTCCTGCAGGCGATCCAAGACTTTCATTAGTCTCTCTTCATGTTCTTCCAAAGTCCGTCCGAAAATGATCAGGTCATCGAGGTAGACTAATACCTGTAAAAGGTTCATGTCCCCCACAGCTTTTTCCATTAAACGCTGAAACGTCGCTGGAGCCCCAGTGACGCCTTGCGGCATCCGCTCGAACTGATAGAACCCCAGGGGACAAATGAACGCGGTTTTCTCTTTGTCCTCCTCTTTCATGGCGATCTGATAATACCCGCTTCTTAAGTCCAAAACCGAGAACCATTTACTGCCTGACAGACAATCAAGGGCGTCATCGATACGTGGAGTAGTGTACTGATCGGGTATCGTTCTATTGTTCAAAGTGCGGTAGTCGATGCACATACGCACTTTACCACTCTTTTTCCGAACGATCACTATCGGCGATGCGTACGGGCTCCTAGACTCCTTGATAATTCCAGTGGCTAACAACTCCTGTATGTGTCGCCTCACATCGTCTATATCCGCTGGTGCTAGACGCCTCGATCTCTCTCGGAACGGTCGATCATCAGAAAGTCGGATGCTATGTTCCACTCCCTTAGCAAGCCCAACGTCCCACTCGCTTAAAGAGAAAACATCTGCTCGCTGGGTCAGTTTACACCGAAGCCTTTCTTTCCATTCCTCTGAGATATTAGAGTCACCAAAGTCAATATCGGACGCCTCGAACCCTTCCCTCGGCTCTGGCTCTGGCTTCGGAACGGATTTCACAATGTCTGTCGGATAGAGATATCCGATAATGGTGCCTTCAGCTATCGCTACCTCCCTCTGGGACTCATTCTGGAGCAATACCGTAAGCTTCTGTGTGTCAATAGCGTAACGAGGAACTACCATGGGTGTTAACAACACTCCACCCGGGAGAGGGTCGTTGGGCGCGACGTCTACCAGAAGGATGTCCTTCTCGCCTGTCCGCTCAAACTCTACGTGGCACAGCACTGGGCAGCTAACTCCCGGTGGCAGTTTCAAACTCCCGGGCCCAGCCCACTGCACATATCCTACCTCCTCATCCTCAGTCTCCTGCGGCCATGCCTTGGGGCTCTCGGGTGCCTTGACCTCTCCGACTTCCCCGCTCGGGGCACGGGCTATTTTGACTCCAACTTCCTGTCCATAAATTCTGGCTAAACGCTGAGGCAGGCTTGCCTTGGCATTGGTGCCAATAAGAACAGGCGTTTGCTCTGGCCCCTGTGATGAGGGGCAGATCAAAGCCATCACGGAAACGGAAGTGGGAGCGTCTTTGGTCTTTTGTGGGAATTCCATCTCCACCACCACATAGCCTCGGTATGGGTAACTCGAATCACTAAGACCCCCGATGTCCAGACCAGCCACAGGGTGAATCGGAACATCCGCCAGGTAAGTGTTGTACCATTTTTCAAAGATTATGGTTACTTGTGAACCACTGTCTAACACCGCGTCACAAAGATGTCCATTTATCCTTACAGCCTCGATGGAAGGGGGACCCACTAAGCCTTTGGGGATCCCTCGACTACTAAGAACGTCCACCGCGCTCTTCTTCGAGTGACACGCTACGTTTCTAGTGTCAGCAGATGAGTTAGGCCTCTCATAGGGACCTCGCGCCTTTTTAAGAGACCGGATAAGCTTCTGAATGACTTGGGCCTGGTTTTCAGGGTTCTTACACTTACCTGCGTAGTGTCCGTTTTCACCACAACGGTAACAGAAGTATTCATCAGGGTCAGCGGGGCCCCTCCGTGGTGGCGGATGGGAAATGTTGGTACGCGACGCCTCCACTGCCAATGCGGCCACGGGCACCTCTACCGACTGCAGTTGTTTATTTTCTACCTTCTGTTTCAAACGCTTTAACTGTTTTTTTAACGCTACTACTTCGTCATCTTTACTGGCGTCAAGACTAGGGGCAGGGGCAACCTGGGCCGGTTTATCCCGCTCCTCCTTAGGCTCGAGGTTTGAGCTCACCATAGCGACGCACAACTCCTTGATTTCTTTCATTTCAGCCTTAAGCAGCCGCAACTCATCTCGCTTACCTTCAGTGTCTGCTTGCACATGCCTAGTTAAGACGGACGGATTCAATTTGGTACGAGAGGCCTCATACTCTTCCTCTGAGCGCACCTCTTGTAACAACTGCAAGAAAGTGGGTGGAGCGACTCGTCTTTCTCTCAACCGGAGATTCACCAGCATGATGTCTGAGGCGACTGAGCCTCTCAAGAGCTGTTCCAGTCGCGCCTTATCGGCGCTACCTGGCAAAAGTCCCCCTCTCTCCACTACTTTGGAGAGGGCCCGATCCAGGCGCCTTAAGAAGTCTGACAGCTTCTCATTGTCTCGCTGGCGCATCAACCTAAACGCAAAGTACAGGTCCTCACCCGATTCCACTGTCCCGAATACCTGCTCTAATGCCTCTAAACATATAACAGGGCCCACATTAGGGTCACTGGCGCGCGCGGCTTTCACTATGGCCAGGGCAGGCCCCTTCAAACTCTCAACTACTCGACGACGCTTCTCCTTCCAGGAACACTCGCTTTCTTCAACCATAAGTTTGGCTTGCTCCAACCATGGCTCAAAGGATTCTTCCCCCACGGGGACAGGTGAGTTACCAGAGAATTGACGTAAACGTCGATAGTTGTTATGTTCATTGGGCGGCCTAGCCCGATCCAACAGCTCCCCCAACGCATAGGACTGGATCTGTGGAAGGAGAAGGAACGTCGGGTACCCCATACATTTCTCTCACGTCATCGATAGACTTACCTTCACCTCTTAGGAGAGACTCTAGTTTCTCCTTAAAACCCAATTCAGGTTCCTCTGCAGAAGGACCTACTATTATAATAGGCCATGATGCAGAACCGTCGGATGGAAACACTTCCGTGGGAACCAATGCCGGATCTGTGGCCTCCTTACACTCACATAAGACAGAGTACTTCCCTGTCTGCTCGTGTGGGACCTTACCTCTAACCCATACTCGCCCTAAACACTTAATGGCTTCCAAAGTATCTTGTATAGTGTCTATCTCCTTGTCCTCCGGTATCACTACCATTAAGGCGTGAGTCACATCTACCGTTTCCTTACTGCACCATTCCTGCAACTGGCATATTAATCCTGCCTTACCCTCCATAATGAGAGTGGTTTCCCTATACTATACTATAGTGTGTTTGTTAGGTCTACCAAATTACTAGGTTATTACTATTCAAATCCAAAGTATCTCAGTAGTGCCTCCATTTATGTAGCACTTCTTTAACCCCCTTTGTTTTTACAGGGTAGTGCCACCTGAATTCCCTCTTGTATCGCTACGTTATAAGTATATAATTATAACCCTTGAGGTTTGGTTTAGTTTTGAATGTCAGTAATGTCTAGTTATTGACCCACAATTCACCCTTGCAGTGAACCTTCACCATCAGCTCTGGTAAGTGCCCTTTAAAATTTAGTCCCATTAGTACACTATATTATCTAAATGTTAATCAATTATCTATATAAATAAATGTACAAATATGATAATATATCTGTCTAATATACTAATCCTATGTACTAATTATTTGTTTTTTCCCTTCTCCCTTCTAGTGTATGACCCAGGACCTTAAGGTAAGTACCTCTTAACAGGAAATGATGTCACTCATACAAGGTAAGTTTATAGAAAAATATAGTATTTAGTATCTTAAATGAAATGTCAATACACTGGAGCAGTATTTCAGGAAATCAAAATAATAAACAAACTCTCTTAGTTCTTTCAGAAATTCAAATAATAACACAGTATCTCTGTTGGTGCTTTCAGATACTCTCCATCCTCAATGCAACCTGTGGAACACACTCAACACTCTGATAGAAGATAGCAGGCTAGCATGCATAAACAAATAAACAAATAAACCAATACAATCCTGTGTGTCTCTAATATCAGCAATGCTACCTCGAAACTACATCGTTAGCATCCACAGTTTCCCAAAACAAATCCCACCCTCGTTGCAGATCTGAGTCGTTGCTCGGGTACGTTGAGGCTTACAAACTTTATAGCCGCTTCGCTCCTGAAGTGAGCTAAAAGAAAGAAAGGTACCTGTAGTCCTTGATGTGAAACGAACGAACACAGGGCAATGGTGTGCGAGTGACTGGCAGGCAGGCCGTAGATTGAGCAGAGCGGTCCTCCCTCCTGGTCGGCTAACGTTGATGGCAGCCTTGGCGTGGAGAGGCACAGGAACAAATCCCCCGACGTCACCTTTACTCTGCGTTCAAGCCGAACACCGTGCAAACGTCGGCTAAACAGACTTCGGTCAACGTGTGGTACTCACTTATCTGGCAGGCACCAGTTAACACGAAGCTAACCACTGACTGAACTAGTACAGTGGCCCTACAACACGCGATAACTAACTTCACTAGCCGAGAAGCTAATGTCATGCGCCCGTAGCATCAAATTGTCCAGCAGACTCCAGGCGTTCTCAATACAGCTCTCACAGGCTGTCCGCCCTGGGATTCCCGTAGCTTTCACCGGAACGTCGGCTAAGTCTATACTGGTTATCAAAATCAAACAGATCTCTCTCTGTGTGGCTCGCTCTCCGCTGCCGTCTCTCTCTCTGGCTCGCTCTCCGCTGCCGTCTCTCTCTCTCCGTCTCCTAGCTCGTTCTCCACACCACTCGTGCTCTCGCCCGTTCACCGTCCAATCCTGCTCCGCGCTCTGCTCATGTGATCCTCCCAGCCAATCACTCGACGCCAAAACCATGCGGTCGCTATCACGCCCCCTAGACCAGGAAATGAACTGTCCAATCCCCGTCCCAGGAAACCAAACAAGGAAGGACCCCACGGGCACTCCCACTGAAGTCAATTAAAGGCACATTTCCACTTTCCTAAACATTTACAGATTACTGCATCTTCACAGGTAATTATTATAACACAGGTAAGTATATAACACAGGTAAGTATGACACAGGTAAGTATATAACACAGGTAAGTATGATAACACAGGTAAGTATGATACAGGTAAGAATGACACACACTCCCAGACACACACACAACTTAAAGAGCCCAAAACGAAAATATTAAACCCCACTTAAACACCTGGGTTACACCCTCCCCCCCCTTAAATGTGAATGCCCTCATTCACCTAGCTACTCGGGGCAGGTTGGGAAAACAAATGTTTCAACAGGGCATGAGCTACATCCGGTCCACTGCCGTTTGCTTGAATGGTAACACCCACCCCCCGATGTATGATGGTAATAGGCTGATCCCTGGATCTGCCTGGCTCGTCATAGGTAAGTTTAACCACTGGTTTAATGGTCCTTTTCCCTGGCGTTGCTGCCTGAGCGGGTGCACCTGTCTGTTCGGGTGTCGATGCATGTGTGATGGTCGGTGCGATTTCCTCTACATCCCTAACCTCTTCGTTCCTAACTATTTCCTCCCTACCTACTTCCTCCTCTGGCATCACCCTTACTTCTACCTCAGGAGCTCCTTCTGGATTGATGTCTGAACCCTCTTCTAGTTCACCTGGCTCTCCCTCACTCGGGTCCTCCTCGACTACGAGTGGTGGTTCCCCTGGGGAAGGAATGTTTACAACTGAGTCACGCCTAACCCTGACTTCTGGCCTTTGCCTCCGGTCATAGAAATCTTCGTAAGGCGCCCTGGCTAAATTCTCTTCATCGTCTGAAGAAGAATCAGACAAGCACCCCTCCTGTTCACTGACAGGCGGGGAAACCGGTATAGGCGGGTCCCTCCTTTGCCTGGCTCTGGTTACCACCCTAACTGGGCTCGGCTCCCTTTCGGGCCGGGATAGCCGCACTAACTGCCCTATGGGCAAAAGATGATCCCGATGTATGGTCTTCACCACTCCATGCCCATCCTCCGGCTTTATACGATACACTGGTAAGTTAGGAAGCTTACCTTCCACTACATAAGGCAACGAACTCCATCGGCTCTGTAACTTATGTTTCCCCTTCAGACCTAAGTTCTTGAGAAGGACGCGGTCCCCTGGTTCTAACTTATGGAAACCTACCCTCCTATCATAGGCCTGTTTGTTTCTCTGATGGTTCTTTGTGGCTTCATCAGATGCCAGTTGGAACGCCTGTTTCAAATCCTCTTTGAGCTTGGACACATACTTACCGTGGTGACCACCCTCCTTGCCATCAGGGGAAGTCCCAAAGCAGATGTCAACCGGCAACCTGGCTTCTCTCCCGAACATCAAGTAATACGGGGAATACCCCGTGGCATCACACTTGGTGCTGTTGTAAGCATGAACCAGATAAGTGACGTGCTGACTCCACCTTCTTCTCTTTTCCTGACTCATGGTCCCTAGCATGGACAGAAGGGTCCGGTTGAAACGTTCTGGCTGCGGGTCTCCCTGTGGATGGTAAGGGGTGGTACGCGACTTGCGGATGCCAAGCGTCTTCAACATCTCCTTAATCAACTTACTCTCGAAATCTCTGCCCTGGTCAGAGTGAATCCGTGCTGGTAGCCCGTAATGAATGAAATATTTGTCCACCAGGATCTTTGCCACAGTGAGGGCCTTTTGATCCCTGGCCGGAAAAGCTTGAGCGTACCGCGTGAAGTGATCGGTCACGACTAACACGTTGCAGATACCCTTAGAATCTGGTTCCATGGACAGGAAATCAATGCAGACTAAATCCATAGGACCTCCGCTGACTATCTGCTGTAAAGGCGCGGCTCGCTGGCAGGGGCTCTTTCGAGTGACGCACTCTCCACAATTCTTGATGTGTTGTTCAACGTCCCAGGCCAGGCGCGGCCAATAAAATCTGGTCCTCACTAAGTCAGTCGTCCGCTCTACGCCTAAGTGTCCCAAATCGTCATGCATAGCCTTCAAGACATTGGCCCTGTACTCAGCTGGCAACACAAGCTGGAAAACCTCCCCAGTAGACCTCTTGCTCTGCCTATGGAGTAGCCCGTCTCTAAGTACTAGCCTTCCTAGCTCCTTCTTCATCAACTTCAATGGAGTACTCATGTCTATGCTTTCCGGCCACCTACCCTGCTGCAATGCCTGTATGACCGGTCCAATGACTTCGTCGCTCTGTTGGGCTGTCTTCAACTCCATACGAGATAGCTGACCAGGGGCACTCACGTCTACTCTCGTGGGATAGGCATAGACGGCTGGAATAGATTCAGGGGAAGCACCTAGTTGCTCTATGTATCGGGGCGGGCAAGCCCAAGAGCTCTGTGCACAGATGCACCGGCAGATCGATGTAACCCCCGCTTTGGGAATGGTCTCCCACTCGGCGCCTTCCTCTCTACTCTCCTGTCTAGACAACAAATCAGCGTCTATGTTATTCTTCCCTGGTCGGTAAGAAATGTCAAATTCATACGCTGACAGGGCGGCCAACCAACGGTGTCCCGTGGCATTGAGCTTGGCAGTAGTAAGAACGTACGTCAACGGGTTGTTATCAGTACGCACCGTGAAACGAGCTCCATACAGGTAATCATGGAGTTTATCCACTACCGCCCACTTTAAGGCAAGGAACTCTAGCTGGTGTATGGGGTAATTTTTCTCGGACGCACTCAGTTTCCGGCTCGCAAAAGCCACAGGCCTCAAACCCTCAGCATATTCTTGGTAAAGTACCGCTCCCAACCCGGAAAGGCTAGCGTCTACATGCAGTATGTAGGGTTTGTTCGGATCAGCGAAGGCCAATACCGGAGCATTGGTAAGACGGTGTATGATGCTCTGAAAAGCCTGAGTGCATGCCAAGTCCCATCTATCCCCAAAGGGTTCCGCCTCGTCAAAGTACGGTGGATCGGGTTGTGTTCTCTCCCCTCGCGAACGCGTCTTAGGTTTCCGCCCACGCTGAGTGGGTGGGTATCCTCTGGTCAACTCCGTGAGCGGGCGGACAACGGAAGAATAATTGGCGATAAAGCGTCGGTAATAGCCACATAAACCTAAGAAAGACCTCAGACCCCTAAGGTCAGTAGGCTGGGGCCAAGCGGTGACGGCCTCGATCTTGGCCGGATCGGTGGCCACGCCCTCTGCCGACACGATGTGCCCAACGTATTTCACTTTGGGCTGGCAGAATTGGCACTTGTCCAAAGAAATCTTGAGCCCTACTTCCTGCAGGCGATCCAAGACTTTCATTAGTCTCTCTTCATGTTCTTCCAAAGTCCGTCCGAAAATGATCAGGTCATCGAGGTAGACTAATACCTGTAAAAGGTTCATGTCCCCCACAGCTTTTTCCATTAAACGCTGAAACGTCGCTGGAGCCCCAGTGACGCCTTGCGGCATCCGCTCGAACTGATAGAACCCCAGGGGACAAATGAACGCGGTTTTCTCTTTGTCCTCCTCTTTCATGGCGATCTGATAATACCCGCTTCTTAAGTCCAAAACCGAGAACCATTTACTGCCTGACAGACAATCAAGGGCGTCATCGATACGTGGAGTAGTGTACTGATCGGGTATCGTTCTATTGTTCAAAGTGCGGTAGTCGATGCACATACGCACTTTACCACTCTTTTTCCGAACGATCACTATCGGCGATGCGTACGGGCTCCTAGACTCCTTGATAATTCCAGTGGCTAACAACTCCTGTATGTGTCGCCTCACATCGTCTATATCCGCTGGTGCTAGACGCCTCGATCTCTCTCGGAACGGTCGATCATCAGAAAGTCGGATGCTATGTTCCACTCCCTTAGCAAGCCCAACGTCCCACTCGCTTAAAGAGAAAACATCTGCTCGCTGGGTCAGTTTACGCCGAAGCCTTTCTTTCCATTCCTCTGAGATATTAGAGTCACCAAAGTCAATATCGGACGCCTCGAACCCTTCCCTCGGCTCTGGCTCTGGCTTCGGAACGGATTTCACAATGTCTGTCGGATAGAGATATCCGATAATGGTGCCTTCAGCTATCGCTACCTCCCTCTGGGACTCATTCTGGAGCAATACCGTAAGCTTCTGTGTGTCAATAGCGTAACGAGGAACTACCATGGGTGTTAACAACACTCCACCCGGGAGAGGGTCGTTGGGCGCGACGTCTACCAGAAGGATGTCCTTCTCGCCTGTCCGCTCAAACTCTACGTGGCACAGCACTGGGCAGCTAACTCCCGGTGGCAGTTTCAAACTCCCGGGCCCAGCCCACTGCACATATCCTACCTCCTCATCCTCAGTCTCCTGCGGCCATGCCTTGGGGCTCTCGGGTGCCTTGACCTCTCCGACTTCCCCGCTCGGGGCACGGGCTATTTTGACTCCAACTTCCTGTCCATAAATTCTGGCTAAACGCTGAGGCAGGCTTGCCTTGGCATTGGTGCCAATAAGAACAGGCGTTTGCTCTGGCCCCTGTGATGAGGGGCAGATCAAAGCCATCACGGAAACGGAAGTGGGAGCGTCTTTGGTCTTTTGTGGGAATTCCATCTCCACCACCACATAGCCTCGGTATGGGTAACTCGAATCACTAAGACCCCCGATGTCCAGACCAGCCACAGGGTGAATCGGAACATCCGCCAGGTAAGTGTTGTACCATTTTTCAAAGATTATGGTTACTTGTGAACCACTGTCTAACACCGCGTCACAAAGATGTCCATTTATCCTTACAGCCTCGATGGAAGGGGGACCCACTAAGCCTTTGGGGATCCCTCGACTACTAAGAACGTCCACCGCGCTCTTCTTCGAGTGACACGCTACGTTTCTAGTGTCAGCAGATGAGTTAGGCCTCTCATAGGGACCTCGCGCCTTTTTAAGAGACCGGATAAGCTTCTGAATGACTTGGGCCTGGTTTTCAGGGTTCTTACACTTACCTGCGTAGTGTCCGTTTTCACCACAACGGTAACAGAAGTATTCATCAGGGTCAGCGGGGCCCCTCCGTGGTGGCGGATGGGAAATGTTGGTACGCGACGCCTCCACTGCCAATGCGGCCACGGGCACCTCTACCGACTGCAGTTGTTTATTTTCTACCTTCTGTTTCAAACGCTTTAACTGTTTTTTTAACGCTACTACTTCGTCATCTTTACTGGCGTCAAGACTAGGGGCAGGGGCAACCTGGGCCGGTTTATCCCGCTCCTCCTTAGGCTCGAGGTTTGAGCTCACCATAGCGACGCACAACTCCTTGATTTCTTTCATTTCAGCCTTAAGCAGCCGCAACTCATCTCGCTTACCTTCAGTGTCTGCTTGCACATGCCTAGTTAAGACGGACGGATTCAATTTGGTACGAGAGGCCTCATACTCTTCCTCTGAGCGCACCTCTTGTAACAACTGCAAGAAAGTGGGTGGAGCGACTCGTCTTTCTCTCAACCGGAGATTCACCAGCATGATGTCTGAGGCGACTGAGCCTCTCAAGAGCTGTTCCAGTCGCGCCTTATCGGCGCTACCTGGCAAAAGTCCCCCTCTCTCCACTACTTTGGAGAGGGCCCGATCCAGGCGCCTTAAGAAGTCTGACAGCTTCTCATTGTCTCGCTGGCGCATCAACCTAAACGCAAAGTACAGGTCCTCACCCGATTCCACTGTCCCGAATACCTGCTCTAATGCCTCTAAACATATAACAGGGCCCACATTAGGGTCACTGGCGCGCGCGGCTTTCACTATGGCCAGGGCAGGCCCCTTCAAACTCTCAACTACTCGACGACGCTTCTCCTTCCAGGAACACTCGCTTTCTTCAACCATAAGTTTGGCTTGCTCCAACCATGGCTCAAAGGATTATTCCCCCACGGGGACAGGTGAGTTACCAGAGAATTGACGTAAACGTCGATAGTTGTTATGTTCATTGGGCGGCCTAGCCCGATCCAACAGCTCCCCCAACGCATAGGACTGGATCTGTGGAAGGAGAAGGAACGTCGGGTACCCCATACATTTCTCTCACGTCATCGATAGACTTACCTTCACCTCTTAGGAGAGACTCTAGTTTCTCCTTAAAACCCAATTCAGGTTCCTCTGCAGAAGGACCTACTATTATAATAGGCCATGATGCAGAACCGTCGGATGGAAACACTTCCGTGGGAACCAATGCCGGATCTGTGGCCTCCTTACACTCACATAAGACAGAGTACTTCCCTGTCTGCTCGTGTGGGACCTTACCTCTAACCCATACTCGCCCTAAACACTTAATGGCTTCCAAAGTATCTTGTATAGTGTCTATCTCCTTGTCCTCCGGTATCACTACCATTAAGGCGTGAGTCACATCTACCGTTTCCTTACTGCACCATTCCTGCAACTGGCATATTAATCCTGCCTTACCCTCCATAATGAGAGTGGTTTCCCTATACTATACTATAGTGTGTTTGTTAGGTCTACCAAATTACTAGGTTATTACTATTCAAATCCAAAGTATCTCAGTAGTGCCTCCATTTATGTAGCACTTCTTTAACCCCCTTTGTTTTTACAGGGTAGTGCCACCTGAATTCCCTCTTGTATCGCTACGTTATAAGTATATAATTATAACCCTTGAGGTTTGGTTTAGTTTTGAATGTCAGTAATGTCTAGTTATTGACCCACAATTCACCCTTGCAGTGAACCTTCACCATCAGCTCTGGTAAGTGCCCTTTAAAATTTAGTCCCATTAGTACACTATATTATCTAAATGTTAATCAATTATCTATATAAATAAATGTACAAATATGATAATATATCTGTCTAATATACTAATCCTATGTACTAATTATTTGTTTTTTCCCTTCTCCCTTCTAGTGTATGACCCAGGACCTTAAGGTAAGTACCTCTTAACAGGAAATGATGTCACTCATACAAGGTAAGTTTATAGAAAAATATAGTATTTAGTATCTTAAATGAAATGTCAATACACTGGAGCAGTATTTCAGGAAATCAAAATAATAAACAAACTCTCTTAGTTCTTTCAGAAATTCAAATAATAACACAGTATCTCTGTTGGTGCTTTCAGATACTCTCCATCCTCAATGCAACCTGTGGAACACACTCAACACTCTGATAGAAGATAGCAGGCTAGCATGCATAAACAAATAAACAAATAAACCAATACAATCCTGTGTGTCTCTAATATCAGCAATGCTACCTCGAAACTACATCGTTAGCATCCACAGTTTCCCAAAACAAATCCCACCCTCGTTGCAGATCTGAGTCGTTGCTCGGGTACGTTGAGGCTTACAAACTTTATAGCCGCTTCGCTCCTGAAGTGAGCTAAAAGAAAGAAAGGTACCTGTAGTCCTTGATGTGAAACGAACGAACACAGGGCAATGGTGTGCGAGTGACTGGCAGGCAGGCCGTAGATTGAGCAGAGCGGTCCTCCCTCCTGGTCGGCTAACGTTGATGGCAGCCTTGGCGTGGAGAGGCACAGGAACAAATCCCCCGACGTCACCTTTACTCTGCGTTCAAGCCGAACACCGTGCAAACGTCGGCTAAACAGACTTCGGTCAACGTGTGGTACTCACTTATCTGGCAGGCACCAGTTAACACGAAGCTAACCACTGACTGAGCTAGTACAGTGGCCCTACAACACGCGATAACTAACTTCACTAGCCGAGAAGCTAATGTCATGCGCCCGTAGCATCAAATTGTCCAGCAGACTCCAGGCGTTCTCAATACAGCTCTCACAGGCTGTCCGCCCTGGGATTCCCGTAGCTTTCACCGGAACGTCGGCTAAGTCTATACTGGTTATCAAAATCAAACAGATCTCTCTCTGTGTGGCTCGCTCTCCGCTGCCGTCTCTCTCTCTGGCTCGCTCTCCGCTGCCGTCTCTCTCTCTCCGTCTCCTAGCTCGTTCTCCACACCACTCGTGCTCTCGCCCGTTCACCGTCCAATCCTGCTCCGCGCTCTGCTCATGTGATCCTCCCAGCCAATCACTCGACGCCAAAACCATGCGGTCGCTATCACGCCCCCTAGACCAGGAAATGAACTGTCCAATCCCCGTCCCAGGAAACCAAACAAGGAAGGACCCCACGGGCACTCCCACTGAAGTCAATTAAAGGCACATTTCCACTTTCCTAAACATTTACAGATTACTGCATCTTCACAGGTAATTATTATAACACAGGTAAGTATATAACACAGGTAAGTATGACACAGGTAAGTATATAACACAGGTAAGTATGATAACACAGGTAAGTATGATACAGGTAAGAATGACACACACTCCCAGACACACACACAACTTAAAGAGCCCAAAACGAAAATATTAAACCCCACTTAAACACCTGGGTTACACACAGTTAACACGTTTCGCCTTAGAGTTGTGTGCGTGTGCGTGTGTGTGTGTGTGTGTGTGCGTGCATACTGTATATGTGTGTGTGTGTG
Source organism: Poromitra crassiceps (assembly GCF_964638095.1). NCBI lineage: Eukaryota > Metazoa > Chordata > Actinopteri > Beryciformes > Melamphaidae > Poromitra > Poromitra crassiceps. The sequence continues at coordinate 33,872,620 of NC_139645.1, forward strand.
TGTGTGTGTGTTTGTGTGTGTGTCGAGGTGTATTATGTGCATGAGGTGCAATAGGTAATATTCAATGAAGTGATCAAGTGATTGTATTAAGTGTTGATCAGAGTGATGGCCTGTGGGAAGAAAGTGTTCTTATGTCTGGTTGTTTTGGTGTATGGTAGTCTGTACTGCCTACCAGAGGGGATTTGAACAGGTCATCTGGTCATGAGGTGTGTGCTTTGAGATTTCATCTTGCCCTTCCCAGCAAACTTTTCCTCCACCTACATCGCTGTTAATGGATCCAATCGACGTTGGATCAAGATGTCATTTAATTATTATTATTGCCGAGATGAAAACTTAATGGGATGGTGATTTATTTTATTCTTCTATTTTAGTGTGCAATGGAATAAAAAAGATTTACGCCTCCTACGTCACGTGACTTTATCTTGGCCATTATCCAACATGAAAACAATATTTTGGAAAATACTTTGTTAGTTGTAGCTTGAAAGACAATATTGATTATCGAAGGCATTTCTGCAGCTCTTTGTAACAGGAGCCACACTGGCACAATCACACCCCCGTCTCAAAAAGCCGCACACAGCTCACGTACGATATCATTCCCCTCAAAAAACTGTAATTTCAACCCTCTGGTTGATCATTTGACATTTCCCACCTGGCAACACTGGCTGGAGGCGAGAGCTGCCTATAAGCTGTGACTAGACTCAGACTCATAACACATCAAGACAACTCGGACCGCAGGAAGTTTCAACATGGACCCTCTGGCCCGCACAGATTTGCGTTCACGCTGCACCCCCCCCCCCCCCTCGCTATATGTTTTTCCCCATGATGGCGAGGGCTAGGCGAAGGCATGACCCGCCTCTCTGTCTCTGATTGGCCTAGCATCAAACGTTCATCCAATCACATTTGCTTGGCTATCCTGCATCTCTTTCTACAGACAGTCTGTGGTCAGACCTGGGTCAGACTCAGTGGGTCAGACAAACAGTTTCGCTTGCTGGCTTGCATGATGAAAGATGCCACTGTGTGTTTCTGTTTTTAATATAGTCTGGTCTATGGTTCATGAGAATTGATCATCACCACTAATATCTAGGAATAATGCTTGGAAGTAGCCTACTTTTTTCTCTTTTTTTCCACGCTGCATCGTAACATTGAATGAAAGTAGATATTAGGCTCGTTTGAGATGATTTCTGGCTCACATGGGGAGGAAGAGCTTGGTGACGCGAGGTTACATGGGGAGCAGGCGAGAGCAGCAGAGTGCAGTCAGCCAATCAGAGGCAGAGAGGGGCGGGTCATGCCTTCGCCTAGCCTTCGCCATCACTGGGAAAATAATATTGCCTCTTACAGGTCAGAACCCATTTTTTCCGGTGGTCCGGGTTGTCTTGAACGGGGTATCAGAACTGAGTCCGAAGCAACAGCACCAAGCGAGATGATCTGGGCTTCACGCTATGTTGTGAGGTCTCCAGACCAAATTTCAAGCAGAAGGCCACACATGCATAACCTGATCACCCCACGACGTCAGTCAAGTTCTAGTATGACGTCAGCTATGTTGTGGTCAGTCAAGTCCAAGTACGACGACGTCCGCAATGACGTCACATATGACATCAGTTCATCCTAGTATATATAGCAAGGGTTCTACGTCACCTCTCTCTCTCTGGCCGATCATAGCAGCAGCCGGCTTCACGGCAGTCCATCTCCCCTGAAGCTGTCCTCTGAATCGTCGTTTTGCCCCACCCACCTCCCCAGTCCGCCACCAACGAGTCTTGACTCCTGTAGGATCCCCAACGGGGGGGGGGGGGATCCCCTATCCTAGCCTATGCAGATGCCCTCCTCTTGCCACAAGACGTTGTGTCAACCCGCTGGGCCCACGTTGATTAGACTTCTGATAGACATTGAAATGTTTGCTGGCTGCCTCGGGCACAGTTGGAAAACCACTGGAGTAAGCTCTCCCCTGCTTTTGATCAGAATCAGAATCAGAATCAGAAAGACTTTAATGATCCCCGGGGGGAAATTGGGACAAGTTACAGTAGCTCGCTCACAGAACACACATAGCATAAAATTAAATTAAATTAAAATAAACTGTAGTCAATGCAATATTAAGCAAATAAGCAGAAAACACAACATAGCATAAATAACTAGTAAATGCGAAAAATAAGTAGAATGTCTAAGTAGCAAAATACAAATACGTAGAGTAAGTATAGTATACATTCCGTGTCAATTATCATTATTGCACCTGACATATTGCACATATTGCACATATTGCACGTGATTTATATTGTCGGCTTGCCCTATACGTTACACGTGGCTCAGCCAGGCACAGTTAACCTATCGGCTGGCTCAGTCTCAGGGAGACTGAGCGTCTTCGAGGTGCTCTTTTAAGAGAGGCATTAAATAGACCAATGGCCACAGGCAGGAATGATTTCCTGTGCCTCTCCGTATTGCATCTAGGTGGAATCAGTCTCTCACTGAACGTACTCCTGTGTTTGACTAGCACGTCGTGGAGTGGGTGCGAGTCATTGTTCATGATGGAGCGTAGCCTGGACAACGTTCTCTTCTTTGACACCGCAGTCGGAGAGCCCAGGTCCAGCCCCACAATGTCCCTGGCCTTACGGATCAGTTTGTTGAGTCTGTTGGCATCCGCTGCCTTCAGCCTGCTGCCCCAGCACACAATAGCATACAGGAAGGCACTAGCCACTACCGACTCGTAGAACATCCTCAGCATGGTTCGGCAGACGTTGAAGGACCTCAGCCGTCTCAGAAAGTAGAGACGGCTTTGCCCCTTCTTGTAGAGTGCATCAGAGTTCTTAGCCCAGTCTAGTTTATTGTCAATGTACACTCCAAGGTACTTGTAATCCTCCACTATGTCAACACTGACCCTGTGGATTGAGACAGGGGTCACCGGAGCCTTGACCCTCCTCAGGTCCACCACTAGCTCCTTTGTCTTTGACACGTTGAGCTGCAGGTGGTTCAGCTCACACCATGTGACAAAGTTGGCCACCACATCCCGATACTCATCATCGTCACCATCTTTGATACATCCCACTATCGCAGAGTCATCAGAGAACTTCTGAAGGTGGCAAGACTCTGTCTGGTAGGTGAAGTCCGTAGTGTAGATGGTGAAGAAGAAGGGAGAGAAGACCGTCCCCTGTGGTGCTCCCGTATTGCTGACCACTCTGTCTGACACACAGTTCTTCAGGCGCACATACTGTGGTCTGCCAGACAGGTAGTCCACAATCCAGGCCACCACGGGGGCATCCACTCGCATCGCTGTCAGCTTCTCACCCAGTAGAGCTGGCCTGATGGTGTTGAAAGCACTGGAGAAGTCAAAGAACATGACTCTCACAGTGCTGGCCGGGTTGTCAAGGTGGGCGTAGGCGCGGTTGGTAAGGTAGATGACCGCATCCTCCACTCCCAGTCGGGGCTGGTAGGCGAACTGGAGGGGGTCAAGGGATGGTTTGACCATAGGCCTGAGCTGCTCCAGGACGAGTTTCTCCAGGGTCTTCATGATGTGGGACGTCAAAGCTACCGGCCTGTAGTCATTGGAGCCACTGGGTCTTGGCTTTTTCGGTACAGGAACGATACAGGACATTTTCCACATCACGGGGACCTTTTGGAGACTCAGGCTCTTGTTGAAGATCAGCTGTAGTACATCACACAGCTGGGGGGCACAGGCTTTGAGCACCATGGGACTGACGCCATCCGGGCCGGCTGCTTTCCTTGTGTGTAGTCTCAACAGCTGATTCTTCACCTGGTCAGCTGTGATGGTCAGCGTGGGTGGGGGGGGGGTGGCATCATCAGCTCTGAGGCCCATCGGGGGGGGGGAGGGGGGGTGTGACCTCGTCACTGGGAGACGGGCCTGGAGGATGAGGGGGGGGGAGGTGGGCCATCAGCTGGGGCCAGAGGGAGAGAGGGGGGGGGGGGGGGGAGAGCCGTGTGGCGGGGGCTGCTGTTTGTATACTGCAGTCAGGGGAGTCGGGGGAGGGGGCCCCCGGGCCAGCCGTATCAAATCTATTGAAAAACAAATTCAATTCGTTGGCCCGATCAACCCCCCCCTCCACCCCCCCACCCCCCGCTTGGTTAAAGCCAGTAATGGCTTTCACACCTCTCCACACCTCCCTCATGCCGTTTTGCTGGAGCTTTGCCTCAAGCTTCGACCTGTAGCATTCTTTAGCCACTTTAATGCTCGCTTTCAGTTCCCCCTGGATGGCTCGGATCCTATCTCTGTCCCCCGACCTAAACGCTCTTTTCTTGGCGTTCAGAATGGCCTTGATGTCTTTAGTTACCCAAGGTTTATTATTCGGGAAACATTTTATTTCCTTTGTGGGTATGTTGCAATCCACACAAAAGTTAATGTAGTCCGTAATGCACTCAGTGATCCCATCGATATCCTCACCATGTGGGTCACAGAGTGC
>NC_139645.1:33879522-33937022 GCF_964638095.1 Poromitra crassiceps
ATGATTTTGTAGTTGTCAATAGCTGTGTTTCCATTACAGTTTTTCGCAAAATAATTGCGATATTTCTACAACTTCGACAATGTACAATTGTGACTCGTAGGCATTTCCATTGAAGTTGAGTTTGGTCTGACGGCGCGCACACCTGAACGCAATTCCCCGTTACCAGCAGCTGCCACAGTGATTATGCATGGGGATCTGCCCCATATCCCGTCCCCTGCATGCTCAAATCCAACCAATGGTCAATGCAAATCACAACATGAATTTACAACGCATATAAACAGCCTGATTATCAATTCAAAAGAAACATGTGGCAACATTTGCTGGCTGCGGTGAATGCAGTGAGCGCGACAGGCAGAGGAAAAAAGGTAGCCTAATAGCCTACAACTGGTCCGATTTAGAGATGGAGGGGAAAAGGCTGATTTGGTGAGCACCGCACCGGTGTGTGCTTTTCATCCCCTCATCTCGCCGCTGTGCTTAATGCGCGCACACAGGCAGCCTGTCACCGTCACACGTCTTTCTGCTAGGTAGCGTTGCTTCAAAGTTTTCCACTTGCTGCGGAGGTTTTGCCACGGCTTATAGAAACCCTTTCTCCCTCATTTTCCAAAGGAGAAGATGGGTCACATGACGTGCAAATGGAGAAAAAGTGTTTCCATTACACTTTTGCGATAAACTGCTATATCGACACGTCTGAAAAACCACCTCATGAGAGCGCAAAAACTTTTTGCGATATTTGGGAGGTTTTTCGAAATTTACGTGTTTCCATTACCCAATTTCTATTGCGATATTTAGATTTTGCGCATTTCTGAGGGTAATGGAAACACGACTATAGACAGTGCTCCATAGTTGATTGCTCTATTGCTGACAAAAATGTGTTATTGTAAGTCGCTTTGGATAAAAGCGTCTGCCAAATGACGTAATGTAATGTAATGATGCCAGTGCGCATGCGTCTGGACTCTGTTTCCAGGCAACTCGGTGATTCTCGTCAAACTTTGTCTTTTAAAAGAACAAGCACTCACTTTTTGGTGCAACTAGGGTTAAGATATAATAAGGTTGCCCCATGCGACCCTACCTGTGAATTCAAAGTGCAGAAATAAGGTGAGTTTAATGCCCGACACAGATTACCTCATGGAAATTGGCTGGTCGGTATGAGGGCTCTTACTAACATAGAAAGAGCCTGAGGGCTAGATACACTAGCTGACATTGTATGATGCGACTGTATAGTCCACTGTTGTAAGACCAGCTGCTAAAGTCTTTCAAATCACCTGCTGTTTGCAGATGGCCTTCATAGTGCCATCATATCCAACCTGTGTTCTCTTTATGACTATAAACATTCTCTGCTGTTCTCCTGGTCTGCTGCTTAGTTCATGGTAGATGATGTAGTTAATGTCTCCATCTAGTGGAGACAGAACTACATCAGCTGACCTGTGGTGTGGTGTGTCGCCCATAGACCAGGGCACGTATTCACAAAGCATTTTATACCAAAAAGACAAAACTCTTATAAAACTTTCATTTTTATTTTAAAACATATTCACAAAGCTACTGAGACCAACTTTGAATAAGGAACAGGGAGAACTCTTAAGCTAAGAGAAAGGGCGGGGTTGACCCCGTTGCTATGGATGATGTCATCTCACGGAATTTCATCAAATTTGCCTCAAACATCGACTTAGACTCAAGGATGATCTGATTAGATTTTGGTGGTCAAGGGTCAAAGGTCAAGGTCACTGTGACCTCTCGAACGCCATTTCAAGCTTGTTAACGCGATATCTCAGGAATGCTTTGACGGAATTTCATCAAATTTGCCTCAAACATCGACTTAGACTCAAGGATGAACTGATTAGATTTTTGGGTCAAAGGTCAAGGTCACTGTGACCTCTCCAACGCCATTTTCAAGCTTGTTAAAGGAGAATTCAGTTTTTTTACATCCCAGACCTTATTTCCAGCTTAAAATATGATGTGTTACTCACCCAAATAACTTTGGTTTCATTCAGATGCCCAAAGAAGATATTCAGCTCGAAGTAGTGTCCTCCAACAGGTTATAACATGCTGAATGCGCTCTGTAAATAACACGTTTTCTGTCACATTGGGGTTCATTGTGGTTGTTATATAATTATGAGAACATTAATTAGCTATCTAACGAAGCTCCATGCTGCCCACAGCCTGCTCTGTTTGCTGTCCGAGTGTCCTTCACATTGATAACACCTCCCACTTTATCTCCAGCTGCTGTTTGTAATCGATATATGGCCTTATTCCATACGAGCGGCAATTGAATTGAATCGTCCATAATCTTGACATCAGATCATATCTACTGTATATGCCAAGCTAGGCTGCTATGCTAACAACACAACCGAGACCGAGTCAACTTTGACCTGCCCCGGATGGGCTTACAGTGCTTATGTTCTTCTTCTGTGGTTTCTCTTCTTCTTCTGTTACCAAACAGAAGCGCTTCTCACTGCTTCTTCTGAAGCACATCCGGAGTTGACTCGGTCTCTGTATGTCAGTCAGATGTAGCTGCCACATTGTAGCTTTGTTATTATACACAGAGACTTGGGGGGGAAATATTGATACTTGTGTTAGATGTAGATTTAGATTTTGTCCAGAATTCCCATCCAAAAATTAAAAAAAAAAGTATTGTAGGTATAGAGGTAACAGTGAAACTATAATCAAAATAGCCATTCTTCTACATTCTGTAATTGTTAGCTTATTGTAAATGAGTCATTTTCCCATCGATTTCCCAATTTCTCAATTTGTTGGGGACCCAGTCGAAGCCCCTCAAAGACCCCTGTGGTCACTAGACCCCCGGATCATCTCTCCCCAAAGTCTACCCCCTCCCCCCACGTCTAAAAATCCCCCCGATGTGAAGCATAAGCGGGAACCTCCCCCCAATTTGCTAAATAAATTGTATGCACTGTGCTCTCGAAAGATTTAGTTATTTAAACATTTAAAATAAAAAAACACATTCTAATAATTTTCTGAATTGTGGTGTAAATAGTCACATGAGCCATTTACAGCTCATGGGGGGGGGGGGGGTGCTGGCACAGTCACACTGCAGAAATACATTCACATTAATCAATATTGCCTGTCTTTCAAGCTACAACTAACTAAGCACCATTTTCTCCCAAGTCTCTGTTTACAATAACAAAGCTACGAAGTAGCAACTGACTGACATACAGTTAAGGCTGAATTATACTCGAGCAAAGCTCCGTGGGGGTGGGGCCCCGTGAGTCTCCGCGAGTCACCGTGCAGACCTCGCGCTGGGGCAGATGCCATTATACTCAGAAAGTGATCAGCATGTATTGTACAATGGTGAGAACAGCCCGTGAGTCGCAATATGTGCAGCACTGAGTGCGCTTTCACTCTCAAACGACCACACATCAGCACATGAAGGAATCACCAAACTTGTTTTTACTGAAAGCCGTTTTACTTCTCAGCCCTGATTGCCTACTCTGTGCTGCTTTTAATCTCTCTCAATAATGCTCTCAACACAACACATTTACTTGGTGAAATTACTAAAAACGAACAGTTGCAAATCAAAGTTCATATAGCCTACCACATGGGTCAAGAAATGTGGCAAAAACACAGCTCAGTGTTCAGGGTTCAGTGGCTTGAAAGCGGCCATGTTTGGAGAGAAGCCGTGCGCTGCTCGCGCTGTGCGAGAAAAAATCAGGCACAAGGCGAGCGCCAGGGCTGGACTGCAATGTAATTCTACCGGTGCAATGGCCGGTGGGCCGCTCGCTAGTGGGCCGGTCAGGTTGGTGAAAAAGTATGTATTATGTATTTGATTGGGCCGGTAGCGGCCCATTCAGGCGTCAATAATGAATGATTCTGGTCTCTGGAGTGGCCCTCTAACCAATCAACGTTGGTCCACGTACAATTGGGCCAGCCCATAACAACTGTCTGTCACTCACTTCAATCACAGTGTTTGAAAAGTAGCGCTGCATCATGGCACCACCGTCCACCTAAACGGATTAAAATCACTGACTTCACATCGGCGTCGTCGTCTGCGTCTCACTCGTTTGAGGTAAGTGTGCAGGGCCCGAAATTAACTTTTTGACCCACCGGCCAGTGGTGGGTAGATGGAAAAAATCTACCCGCCAAGCATATTTCTTACAGGCCCAAAAAAAACAACGCATTTTTGTGTCACATATATCCATATATATCAATTTTTTTCAGTACATTTCAAGTAGATAAGGTATTACGTTGAAGAATACACACTTAAATAAGAGGGCAGAGTAAAATTTGAAGCAAATTATTTTAATATATTGATTGATAGATTAATCAATAGCCTACATGTCAAGTCAATCTTATCAATACATGTCAAGTCAATCTTGAGCTTAAATTGTTGCAAAAAAAAACAACGCAGCTAAAAGTAATAACTGTCAGTGTGCAGACAGCGCACAACTTGGGCTACACACCTTTCTCTCCCACTCACACCTGGCACCTGCGTTAGCTCTCCTGCACTCGTTCTTGGCTCCGCTTCGGCTTTATTGGTGGTAAGCATTTTGATTCATCTCCTCATCATACGAGCTCGGCAACAAGCGCGAGCGATTGATTCATTGATTGATTCGCCCGATGTAGGCTGTCAATTTAGCAGAGGTTAAAAGAGCTTCTTACCTCCGCTAAATTGACGACTGCATACCATTCCCCTCCAGTCATGTTTGGTAGCCTACTAGCCTATAAGGCAGAGCCAGAATGAAACAGTCTCACAAAGCACTCGTGTTAGCCAGCTGCGCAGCAAAACACACATAACTATTATCTCCTCATATATACTGTATCATACGAGTGTCGGCAACAAGTGCGAGCGATTGATTGATTCATTTATTGATTCGCCCGACGTTAGGCTGTCACGTGTCACGCAATTGACGACTGCATTTCATTCCAGAGTCACGTTTGGTAGCCTATACGGGAGAGAATGAAACAGCCTCAGGAAGCACTCATGTTATACTACCGCGCTGAACGCACTAACGTTAAACTAACCTTAGTTTCAGACTGCTCCCTTGTATATTGTGGCTGGGATCAGCGCTCCGCAGCACACTCCCAGCGTTTAACAGTGGGAAAAATACGCTAGGTGGACACAGGCCGGCTACACACAGTTTTAATATTACATGACGACTATTTTGCGACCCGCCACGTGGCGGACAGATGCCAAATCTAACTCGCCAAAGCTAAAATATGCCCGCCATTGGCGGGTGGCGGGCTCTAATTTCGGGCCCTGTAAGTGTGGCAGCTATTTGAATTTGACCAAGCGATAGGATTCTGGGCTGGCTTGTAGCCTTGACGCGGTACACGCCAAACTCTATTAGAAAATGTGGCAATTTAACAGACTGCCTTCCTTGATATCGGCAATCGCACCTACCTGGTAGAAAACTACCTAAAGGCCTTCACAAATTCGTAGAGCCTGCTGGTAAATTCGGCGTACATATGATCGACCAAGCGCTACTTAATTTCAACAAAATGACAACTTTTAGGATTGGTGCACACTGCTAGGTAATCGATGAGTGAGCTAGCTAACGTAACGTTATTCATGGTGGTAGCCAGGTGGGTTAAACGGCAACAACGACGTTATGATTTTCACGTTTTTATAACGTTTAGATTAATATCTAAACTGTGCTTATTAGAGTAACTTATAAACAATATTTAATTTCCAATGACTTGCTTGCTTGCTCCATCAAACACAGGCATGGAATGAGTTGAGTTGTAACAGACTATGGGGAAAGATACATCAGACATATGGGAAATGTTTGTGTGGCTATATTATGTCCAAAGTAATCTACTCTATCTTTTTTGGTTTTGAGTATCTAAGTTTTAGTTAAGTTTAGTTTTATAGTTTCACCTATAACAATACTGATTCCTAGTGGTAGGGAGGGACGCCAACATGACAACAATCAATACACTTGTATTTGCGTAAAAAAAAAATCAGTGTTGTTATGTTTAGTACTGTACTTATGTCTATTTAATAAGTAAACGTTGAGTTCTCACTCGGCACGTTTATTCAATGCTGCAACATCATTACACCTAAAACCCCTAGACCGGGTCATAACATGTGGCTTTATAAGTAAATCCCCAACCCATGCGAGCGCGAGCGAAGCGAGCGCGAGCTCGAAAGATTGGGCCGATTCGAAATTGTGGGCCTGTCTGACACATGGCAGGTAGCTTTTTTGGTCCCAGTCCAGCCCTGGCGAGCGCACGACGGAGGTAGTGCCCAACCACGCCCAACAAATTTACGTCATTTGACGCGCCCGGCCCGCGCTCCACCCCCGCGCCCTTCACGGCAGGCTGAGCATAATACAAGCTTTATCCTCTCAAACTCCACTAAGAAAGTTGGAAAGCAAAGCCCTCGTGGCTGAGTGGTTAAAGCCGCCTGCTTTGCAATCTGAAGTTCAGTGGTTCAAATCCACCACTGGGTTTTAGGTACCATGTAACTACATATGAACTACAGTTAAATAGACTCACTCCACTTTACAGGTCTGGTACCATGTAACTACATATGAACTACAGTTGAATAGACTCACTCCACTTTACAGGTCTGGTACCATCTAACACTACAGTTGAATAAACTCACTCCATTTTACAGGTCCGTTAACATGTAACTACATATGAACGTAATTTATAACTATTGGTAATTACTGTGTAATTACATTTGGTCTTTATGTGTAATTACAAATAGTTCATATGTAACTAGGGTACCTGTAAAATAAAGGGTTACCCTAAAATCTTCTTCTCAAGGCACATTAACAGCTACTGTGGAAAAGGGTGTTATACTTCCTCACATTGTATGCATCAACATTTCAGAAAACTTTAGTGTCCACTGTTACAACTATAACCATTTGAGCATGAACATTATGCAGAAATAAATTGTTTTAACTTTTCTCTTTATCCCCCCAAAGTCCATCAATGGCACACACTTCATCTGTTCCAAGTCACAAAGTCCGTAAAGCGGTGTGGTCTCACGGTGCGACCGGCTCTGGTGGTCACAGGAGTGTTCCCGTCACCCGTGTCTGTGGTTGTGTTTCTCCCAGAGACAGTGTGTGGAGGGACGGTCTCTGAATGAGTGGGGACAACACTCTCCAGTTGACCAGGGTCAACATTGTCTCTGTGAAGCCCTCTGAGACATGCTTGTGAATTAGGGCTATATATACACTTGACTTGACTTGACTAGAAGGAAGAGACATCCCTCTCATCACAGCATTTGAATGTTGCATTGGGGCTAGACTTTGGGGACAGTTCTATTGAAGTGAATGGGGCAGGCATGGAAAGTCCCACTATAAACCATCATACAGTATCTGTGTTGTTTTACCTTTGATTGAAAAATGCTTCCACATGGTAAATGGTAAATGGACTGCATTTATATAGCACCTTTATCCAAAGCGCTTTACAATGTGCCTACATTCACCCATTCACACACTGAAGGCGGCCACAGCCACCGGGAGCAATTTGGGGTTCAGTGTCTTGCCCATGGACACTTTGACATGCGGACTGGAGGAGTCGGGGATCGAACCACCGACCTTCTGGTTAGTGGACGACGTGCTCTACCTCCTGAGCCACAGCCAGCTCCACTTTATTTTGGTTCTTCATAGGTTCCTTGTCTGTTTGTCAATCAAGGCTAATGCTGAAGTTTAACAATTTGTGAATTTGTTATGGGGACTGCCTGGAACCCTGGTGGTCCTCCACTTTTCAGAACCAATCATAGTTTTTCAGTATTCATCTCAAATTGCTCAAAAATTGTGCATTTACCTGTTAGAAAAAAACAAATATTCTCCCTGACCTGCCTAAAAAGGGCTGGGCTAAGCCCCCAAAGTCCTCAGACCCTAGAAGTCCCCCTGACATAAATAATGATAATAATATTATAATAATAATAATAATAATATGAATATGAATACTACTACTACTAATAGTAACAAAAAACTAGAACGGCCACACCGTGGATATATGCCTCCACCAACAAGTGAGCAGTCGACATGCATGTCTGTCCAGACTTTGAAGTTTGTGCCAAATGTGAAGAAATTTAGTGAAGGTGTTACTGAGATATGCCGTTAGCGAGCTTGAAAATGGCGTTTGTGAGGTCACAGTGACCTTGACCTTTGACCACCAAAATTTAATCAGCTCATCCTTGAGTCCAAGTAGACGTTTGAGGCAAATTAGATGCAATTCCGTCAAGGCGTTCCTGAGATATTGTGTTAACAAGCTTGAAAATGGTGTTCGTGAGATCACAGTGACCTTAACCTCCTCTGACCTTTGATCACCAAAATCTAATCAGTTCATCCTTGCGTCCAAGTCGACATTTGAGCCAAATTGGAAGAAATTCCGTCAAGCTGTTCCTGAGATTCCTGAGGGGGAAAAAGGCAGCGCTGCGGGAGAAAACGATTCTGCAGCAATCATTCTGTCCAAACTTTCACCAATCTAATCTCATCATGACATCCAGGGCTATATTTTGCTAGCTGATGCGTTTAGAACATTATGCTCACTTAGTCTCATTTTGTCTTGCTATAGTGTAGCATATTTACATGCTTGCTGTATTTAAACTGCCATGAGATTTGTTTGAGGAGCATAGCGAGACAGTGATGAAAGTGAGCAGAGAGTGAGGGGGGGGAGCTCGGAGTGCTTTGGTCGCTCCTGTTCTCCATTCCTCTGTGATCCACTCTAATAAGTTACCTTGATGAAGAGCACACCTGGCTCAGACACAATCTTTTAAACAGCTGCTGTTTTCAATAACGCAGTAAGTGCACTGCCAACGTATTCTCAATACGCATTGTACATCTTTGCATAACAAGTTTGTGTCACAAATAACGTTAGCCCTGCAACAACAATAACATAGCAATATGTTACATTGACGTCCGCCAGCAGTAGACAGTGTGCCCTTTTGAGATTTAACGTTACATTTCTCTGTATTTTGACAGTTTTACTGTTTCTCTGCTTACCTTTTAGGGCTGTGGCGATTCACTTATCTCCCGATTCGATACTATCACGATTCTTGGGTGCCGATTCGATACTATCACGATTCTTGGGTGCCGATTCGATTTATATTGCGATTCTTAAGTATTGCGATTCTACGATTATTGCGATTCGATATTACGATTTATTGCGATTTTTGTTTATTTTTTTCTTTTATTTTTTCAGTTTGTTTGCTTTTTTACACTAGATTAGAACATGGGAAAAGTTGAAGAGACTGTATATTATATCATGGGTAGGGCTGGGCGATATAGTTAAAAACAGGGGCGGACTGGGATCATAATTCAGGCCGGGCATTAGATACCAAGCAGGCCAGGCCGATATGGGCCGACGCACGTGAAATTTGGGCCGTTTGAAGCCCAATTTGGGCCGTTTGAAGCCAGATCTGGGCCGTTTGAAGTCCAATTTTACAATGAGATGCACCCACTTTAACCCTGAAGTGTAATTATTACTTCAGACTAACTAATAAAGTAATAAAACCACTAGTAAACCAGTAGGCGGCGTCTGGCCTGCTGTTCAGTGAGTGGCCTGACTGCAAGCACCAATTATTTATTTTTTTTATTTTTTTTGCGATGATCAATTCTGGAATAAAAGATCGATAAAAAAATCGTGACATTAAAAATCGCAATACTTAGGTGAATCCATTTTTCCCCCCACCCCTACCTTTGGTGGTAACTAACGTTAGTCATGACTGAGGTTCATGTTGTTGTGCTGTCCTCATAAGTCGTAACGCTAACGTTAGGGATGTGTTAGGAGGGTTGAGGTTGTGTTTTTTTCAGTGGAAAGAGTCTTAGTACCTGAACACAGGTTTGCCTTTGATGTTCTTGTCACCTTTCTTCACGACAAAATCAAAGTAATGAGAAGATATCCAGCCGCTGAACGCTCACATTACTCCATGGCAGGCTCAGCTGTGGTCTGCGGTGACGTCACACATTGTTGTTGTCATGTTAAATGCCATGCTGCTTGGAGCTTGTTTGGTCACGTGAACGCCGACTGCGTGTCGTTTTGCGGCACGTCGCAATCACAACAAAAGTAATATGTAAGTTCTTTTTTTGGGTAACGGTAATATTATTACTTATATTTTATTAGTAATTCGTTACACTACTCGTTACTGGGAAAAGTAATATTATTACAGTAACGCGTTACTAGTAACTCGTTACTTCCGAACACTGGCGCTAAAACGCTTTGTGAAATACTCTTAGACCAAAAATGTATGACTCCTAATATTGGGACTGGCACACCCATTATTTTTAAGTTTCTCCTAAATCAGCAAGTTAGGAGCTACTTTTAGCTTTATACAATACAATACTGCTGGTATACCTGACCTTTCCTAAAAATGTCTGTATTGTATTTTAAATCGGGTTTTTTTCAATATGAATGACACAAAAGGCAAAGAAAATATTATATTTGTTTTACCTAGAAAGACCATAGCAAAGACCATTTTGACCTCATTGAATTTGCCAGGGTGCTCGACCTATTTTTAGTCTATATTTTCACATTTTGGTGTTTTGTATTTTTTTAATACGGTATATCTCATCACAATTAATGCATTAATCTCTCAATTGGGTATTTATAATGAGAGATTATAGAGTTTGGATTCTAGTGGTCAAAATGACCACTTACGGTCGTTCTAGTAGTTATGGAATTCTGGTCCGTAGTGTTAAGATGTTTTGTGAATACAGGCCCTTGTTTCTGGTCTCAGGTTAGAGCGGTTTGCTGTCAGACTAGACTTGTTTACTGACCCTGAAGTGAATCAGATGAACAACCAACCCAGGACTGAGGAAGAAGAGTAGCATCTGTCTTCTGTCAGTGTTTCCTGAAGGCAGAAATACTCTGTGACTTGATCACAATAGATCTACAAGACACAGACTTGATGTAGAATTCTACGATACCTGTTGTAATCACTCAAGGTCATCTTTATGTTTTTTTTTGTGTACATCACTACATCACCGTGTTATTGGTGATGTACACAAAATATATACAAATTATAAATGTCGCAGGATGAATGGAACAATGAAAACATGTTGAATGTCAATGATATACCTGCAATAAAGTATTAAAAAAAAAAAAAGGTCATCTTTATGATCACTTACTGAAAAATCACTGCAATAGTTATGACATTCATGTAGGGACAAGCTGATTCTGTGGTACTCAACAGTGAGTTTATAGTGAGCTGAGTTATAGTGAGCTCACCTCTGCTGACACCGGATCCTCATGGCATTTTGATTTTTCACTATGCGGGTGGACACAGTTGGGGTAGATTCACACACACATGTTCACTGTTTTTATAATCCTTTAAACTTGACGTGTTTCATTAATTTCTGTAATATACTGCAATATCCTGTAATATATTGTAATAACATGTAATATCCTGTAATATACTATAGGTTAGAGGATGTGGCCTTCTGTAACTCTGATGTGGTTGTTGTGGGCCTGCCTGCTGCCTGCAGAGAGTCCAGAGTCCCGTAAGTTTGCATTTATTTTACAGGCTTAGCCTATAATGTATGAACACTGATTTGTTTATTTATTTGTTGGTTTGTTTGCACACACACACACACACACACACACACACACACACACACTAGCTGCTATGCTTGGACATGCTTTGAAGCGTTATTTACCCCCCTTCCCGACATGCTAGGTCCTATCATGTGGGGAAGGGGAGTAAATAACGCTTCAAAGTTGATTAATTTGGCATAACTTTCCCCTCCATGCAATGGAATGGTACTGTAACTAAACGAGTATGTTGGTAGTTGAGTTGAGTAGCTGATAGTCACTCCCCCTGTCTTTACCACAGCTAATGTCAGCAGTACAGTAGTGGAGTGGTTTTGATTGATTTATTCATCAAACTTTTTACTGACAAACTAACTGTAAAGAGCTTACTTTATTTACTTTAAATACTTTACTTTATTTTGAGATGCATTGCATTGCTCTGCCAGAAATTATTCCCACTTCAACTCTGTTTCTCCTCGGCCTAAAATGCACCAGATGACGGCTGTTTTATCCATTTTATTTTTCCTCAATATGCATTGAAAATGTGCAAAAATGCACCAGCTTCTCGCAACAGTTGTAGCCTGAGCCAGTGGTTTTCAAAGTGGGGTCCCCAGCAAAAAGGGGGGATAATCTATATATATATCTATATAAATATAGATATCTATATATCTATATATATACTGTATATATACTATATATATTAGCCTAAATAATCATAGTCACGTAATGACCTTGCAAAATGCAAGTTTGCATTTATTTCACAGGCTTAGCCTATAATGTATGAACACTGATTATTTGTTGGTTTGTTTGCACAAACACACACACACACACACACACACACACACACACACACACACACAGACACACGCACACGCACAGTGTGTGTGTATATATACTGTATATATGTGTATATATATATATATATACACACTGTGCGTGTGTGTGTATATATATACTGTATATATGTATATATATATATATATATATATATATATATAATATGCTATTAGCCTAAATAATCATAGTCACGTAATGACCTTGGTAAATTCGTCTGTTGATGATAGAGATGATTTCACCAAAGGCCAACATGAGAGACATTTCATTTGATCAGTGTTATTTCTGTTTTGGTTTGAGACATGAGTCATATAATGAGTCATATAATTGTAAGTTTGTAGACTTTGTGCCAGTTCACTGTGACTTCACGGTTGTTGAGCTTGACACTAGAATTTCTCTAGGATCAGTTGCCAATATTAGGATGAGTTTGGTTGTGTTAGTTAGTTTACATTAGCTTACATGCTTAACCATCATAGCATAGCATGATAGTCAGACGACATCAGTATTGGGGTTTCAGACACCTATACCTGTCAACCATACAATGCCTGGTCTCTCCGACACTATAATCTTTCAACATACTACATGTATGTATGTACATGTATGTATCGATATAGTTTAACATGCATCAAGTTGTTACTGAAGAGACAAGCTACTTGTCGGAAGATAGACCGGGAGTGGAACTGATTCAGTCTGTTGCTGTAACTCAGTCTCAGTATAAACAAGGAGCACCACCCAGTGACTTAATCTGTTACTGCAACCAATGTTCAACCAAATGCATAGCAGGCATAATGACTGTTACAGGTTCTGTATCAGGGGCCGTATTACAGAAACTTCCTATCTCATCCAGCACATCACTTTCCCCACCCATGTCAAAGACCTCGTCTGCTCCCTTAATATGCCGGTTCACAACATATATAATTTCCATTCGCTCTGTCACACCTAATCCAATTCACTGATCCATCCCCAACCTCACGTCCACAGCTCCTCAGAAAAATAACTTTCCGGAAAACAAAATCCATTGATTCCCTCCAACTCTCAGACCTACTCTCCAACGCTCTCACACAGGAACCTGCCCCCACCTCACTTGATGATCTTGCCAATAACCTCAACAACATTATATGCCTCCCTCAACTTACTGGCCCTTCTCAAAACAAAATCTGTCTCCTTCAATATCTCTGCACCCTGATTCAAAACTGAGCTCCACACACTTAAACAGACTGTCTGCCAACTGAAACGACTCACCAAGAAAACATCACTCACTCTCCACCACAAAGCTTACAAACGCCACCTCTCCACCAACAAAGATGCCCTAACTGCAGCCAAGTCCGCATACTTCTCCATCATCAATGACTCTAGCCGTGATCCCAAAACCCTCTTTTCCACCGTGAACAGCCTCCTCAAGCCCTGTGCTGATGTCTTCTCCACCTCCTGACCCTTGTCTGACCCAGTAGTCCCTACTCCGCCTCGGCCACTTGAACTCCCCACCTCTCCCGCTTCACTCCTGCTCCCTCGACCCGCTCCCCACCCCCCTGCTGAAATCATGTATTCCTGTCCTCACTAACCTCTTCAACTCCTCACTGTCCCACGGCAGTGTCACCTACGCCTTCATAACTGCCGCTGTTACTCCAACCCTGAAAAAAACTGGTCTCGATCTAGGTCTTTTTCACATATAAGCTGGTGGACTCGGTGCGATTCGGGGGGTGAAGTTGCAACATTGTTGTGATTTTCATTTGGTCTGGTTCTCTTTCACACAGCAATTTGTCACAAGCCACCAAACTTTCTGAACAATATCACATGGTCCAAACAGTCACTCGTCTATTGGACAGAATAGAGAAGGGAAATCTCTCCTCTCCAGCAGGCTGGCCTGGCTGAGTGAGGGCTGACTGAACAACACAAGTGAATCCGCAAAACAGAAACCATGGAGCAACACCACCTGCGATATTGGGATTTCTGGTTTTACTATCAAATAAATATTTGACAAGAATGTGCCCAATATGAGCAGCAGATGAGGCAGCAAGCTGTTGAACATTTCATTCTGCAGATGAGACGAGTAGCCTATGTACTGCATGAGTGCATCAGATGCACTGGCGCTCTTGTGTTTGCTTGATGATGATGATGATGATGATAATAATAAAGGGAAATGACACAGATATGATGGTTTCCATGCCTGGTCCATTCACTTGAATAGAACTGGCCCCAATGCAAAATTCGAACAGACAGTAACATGACAATAAGAGTCTAAATTACTATGCCTTTTGTCATTGTGTTTTATCTGCAGACTTAGCAGCCATAGGCTTTCGGTTCTATAAAAGCCTTTATGTAATTTTTGTATTGACTAGGCTATACACCTATTTCACATTCCACCCAAAGCAGCCATTTTGTGTGTAAAAGACAGGAAGCTTACTTAGCCTATCATCCATCTTTGCTCACTACTCTTTTTCCTTTTTTACCCCAAGTATGCATAGAATTTTTTCCCCCCAACATTGTATTTATTGTTTTCAATTAACACATTTAAACATCCATACAAATTACAATACAAACATCCCATGCATATCCCACCTCCCTCCCCTCCCCACAATAGCACAACAGAAAAACAAACAAACAAACAAAACAAAGAAACACACCGACATACAGACCATGATTCTCCTGGGGGACTGACTAATTTAACTTACACTTTTTCAGATACATCTTGACTCATGTACAGGTACATAGAATGGAATATAGAGAGCAAATGCAGATGAAAACAAAAACAGTCAATCTTTCAAACAGTCCCAGGCACTTCCATCGTGTCGGCCACATCTGTCCTCTCTAGATAACAAATGAAAGGGCCCCAAATGCTGTCAAACAATTCCTGTTTACCCCTGATGGTATATGTGATTTTTTCTAAGGGCAGGGTTGTGGTTAATTCAGACATCCATCTCCCTATACCCGGCCTACCAACCTGTTTCCAAGTTACGGCAATAACATAGAATTTTTTTTAATACAAAAACGTGAAATGATTCTTGGTTATCGTATCGGTTATCGGCCAGGAGAAGCAGATATTTATTGGTTATTGTATCGGCTGAAAAAATTCCATATGGTGCATCCCTAAATACAGTCAAAATGGCCTTCAGGTCTAAAACCAGTTTGGATGTTTAGCTGAAGCATTGCTGCTTCAATCCCCGTGACACCGCTAAAGCACACACTCACATTTAAAATGTCACAGCTTCCATACTTTTTGTCTTTGCAGGAGAAACACTCTACAGGAAACTAGGGGGCAGTGTTGTCCTCAGGCCAGACTTGTCCTCTGTGACTGGCTCCATCACAGCCATAAGTTGGAAACATGGAGGGGCGTTGGCCATGACCTGGATTGGAAAGACGATGAAGCCCTACAAGCAATTCAAAGGTAAACTGAGACACAGTGGGTGACTTAAGCTCAGATTTAACAGGGGGTGGGAGGGTCAAGTTGTTCTCTCAGATGTTTGCTGAATGGTAGGCTACTGTGGTTTTTAGATTTATTGGAGATGCATTCAGTACTGTGTAGGTGGAGAGAGCACTGTAACCTGCTTTTTTACTAGTGTTAATTTTGTCGACGAAAACTATGACGAAAAATGTTACGGTAGTTGACTACCTTTTTCCCCAAGACTAAGACGAGACTAAAATGTTCAGACTTTTAGTTTCAGTGTTAATTGTTAATTATAATCGTTTCAGTGTAAAGTAAAGGTAAAGTCCCACTGATTGTCACACAATGTGTGAAATTTGTTCTCCGCATTTGACCCATCCCCTGGGGGAGCGGTGACGGGCAGCGTGCGCCGTGCTCGGGAATCATATGGTGATCTAACCCCCCAATTCCAACCCTTTGATGCTGAGTGCCAAGCAGGGAGGCAAATGGGTCCCATTTTTATAGTCTTTGGTATGACTCGGCCGGGGATCGAACTCACGACCTCCCAGTCTCAGGGCGGACACTCAGACCACAAGGCCACTGAGCTGGTTACTGAGCTGGTTAGTGTTAATTTTGTCGGCTATTTTTCAATTTAGTCTTAGTCCCGTGTTAAATGTCCTTGTTAGTCTGTATCATTTAGTCAACCTCATCCTGTTTTTATTTAGGTAGTCAAGTTTTAGTCGACTAAAAGTTTGAGCATTTTATTCTCAGCTTAGTCAAGTATTGTGACGATTCATGTATTCATGTATAGTTGGTACAGGCTTTTATTCACAGTTATTGCATACAACTCTAGGCGGTTGTCACGCTCCTAGCTAGCTGCCAGCTTCCCCGCTTTCTGTTCATACCCACTGGCATCACCTTCAGACCGGAAGTCCCACTTCCACCCCGTTCCCCAGGAACAACCCCACACATCAGTTCCTAGCTAAAACCCCGGATCGCTACATTATCTCTTCCCAACAAAGCCAGCGCCCACGCTGGCACCCACCAAACACACATCCCCCTGTACCAACAATAACACACCAACTTTTTTCCGTCAACCCCCACCGACATTCCATTTCCCCACAACATTCCCCTTCAAGGGCTCTTTTCTTTTTCTTCAACACATCACTTAATTTTCTCCATTCCACCACCACCATTTTTACATTTTCTTTTCTTTTTTTCTCTTTTTTTGCATTCATTTCAATTCAACACCATCATTTAATTACTTCACATCATCCATTTGTCACTTAACATACTAGAACCATTCTTTCCCCATACCCTCCAGTTCAACTCAAACCCATCACATTTACATTATCTTCTTTCTTTTCACATCCATTTCAACCACCACCATTTCCACCCTCTTTTTTTTTTTTTTTTTTACATCACAAAGTCCTCGTAACGACCCGGAGCCCGTTGCTCTCTGCGCGGCTGTGTTACCTCTGTGATTCTGCCTGCAGGACCGGGCCCGCCTGCAGTGTCTCGGGGACAGCAAGTCTCTGGGTGGTGGTCGTCCGGTCACGGCCGGACGTACCTCTCCGCGGAAAAGGAGTCCTCCATCCAGCGGGTCTGGGTGGGACCTCTGGGCGGTTGAGACCCTGAGGGAGGATGCACCCCCCCCTGTACGGGGCCAACCTGTCCCGGTGGAGTACCTTCCTGCCACCAAGTGGCATCTGCACTCTGTATACCACCTCCCCTATTCTCTCCAGGACTCGGCAAGGTCCCGTCCAGTGACAGTCCAGTTTGGGGCATCGCCCTTTCTTCCTCCGGGGTGTGTACACCCAGACCGGCCCCCCGGCCTGGAAATGGTTCCCCTTCGCCCTCACATCATAGTTCCTTTTTTGTCTCATGCCCGCCTTTTCCAACTGATGTCGAGCGAAGTTATGAGCGGACTCCAACCGGTCTTGCAGTCTCCTGGCATACTCACTCCCCGGGGGCGCATCGGGTGCGTCCGGGGGTTTGCCAAACGCCATTTCCGCTGGCGTCCGCAGTTCTCGGCCCAACATGAGCAGAGCGGGTGTGCAGGAGGTGGACTCTTGGACAGCAGACCTGTAGGCCATGAGGATGAGGGGGAGGTGCGTGTCCCAGTCCCTCTGGTGTTCCTCGGTGAGGATGGCCAACTGTTTCCCCAGCGTCCTATTGAATCTCTCTACAAGGCCATCGCTCTGGGGGTGTAGTGCCGTGGTCCGCGTCTTCTTGATGTTCAGTCGTTCGCACATGGTGGCGAACACACGTGACTCAAAGTTCCTCCCTTGGTCACTGTGGAGGGTCTCCGGCGCCCCGAACCTGCTGAACATGCCCCCCACCAGTGCGTCGACCACCGTTCCCGCCTCCTGGTCTGGCAGCGCGTATGCTTCTGGCCATTTTGTGAAATAGTCCATGGCTGCCAGGACGTATCGATTCCCCTTCTCCGTGCGTGGGAACGGCCCCATTACGTCCACCGCCACCCTCTCCATGGGAGCTCCCGCTGCTAGTTGTTGGAGCGGGGCGCGAGACTGGTCTAGCGGACCCTTGTATGCCGCGCAGAGGTCGCAACGGCGGCAAAAGTCTTTGATGTCTCTCCTCATCTGCCCCCAGTAAAAACCCTGTCTAAGGCGGCGGAGGGTTTTATTGACTCCAAAGTGTCCAGCTCCCGCGGTTCCATGGCAGCTCCTGCACACCTCCTCTCTCAACGTTTTTGGCACCACCTTCCGCCACTTGCTTTCCCCCGTCGCTGGCTCCTTCCAGGACTTCAGCAGCACCCCGTCGCTCAGACACAGGGTTTCAAACTCTGACCACAGCCTTTTTGTTGTGGTGGTGGCCCCTGCCACCTCTCCCCAGGGCGGCTTCTGGCCGTCCTCTACCCACTGCAGGACTGGCCACAACTCCGTGTCTTGCTCCTGATGGGCTCTCCAATCCGCCGCTTCAGCCACCTGCAGCCCCCTGCACACCGGCCCGTTCCCAGTGTGGTTGGGGCATATCCTCGCCTCCTCTTGGAGTTCTCTCTCCCTCACTTCTCTCTTCTCGCAGTACACACACCCCCTCTCGGCGCAGGGGCGTCGTGACAGGGCGTCTGCGTTGACGTGGCGCGCTCCGGCCCTGTGCTCTATGGTGAAGTTGTAGTCCGCCAGCCTTTCCAGCCAGCGACACACCTGCCCCTCCGGCTCTCGGAAGGACCACAGCCACTGCAAAGCTGAGTGGTCGGTCCTGATGGTGAATTGAGGCTGCCCCAGGAGGTAGTATCTGAAGTAGGGATGTTCATTTTGAAAATTTTCCAAAATCGATAATTGGTGAAAATGAACGATCAATTATCGATTATCGATCATATTAATACTTAGAAAATTTTCAATTTTTTTTTCATTTTTTTTTTTTTTACAAAATGAATGCCTATGGCAGAAAATACGAAAGACAACGTGTTCTCCTCAATTAACTCTTTATTTCAATGTGTCTCCTCGATGTCGTCTGCTTCGGGGGAAGACGGAGCCCCACCTCCCCGTCTGTGCCGATGGGCCCCTTCCAACGGTGACGTGGCCATATGTCATAGGAGGCCCGTCTCGCCCCTTCTAGACGGGCCCCGCGCCGTTTCCCTGGTTCCACGCTCCTCTGCGGCACTCTGCTGGCGGGCTCTCCACTGCCATTCTCGCCACGGGGGCGGCCTCCATCATGCTGCTGCTCGTGCCCCAGCCCTCCACAGTCTCTCTCTCTAACGCCAACTCCAGCGCTTCCTCCAGTGTTTTCGGCCATCTCAGCATTATCTGGTTGCTTAGACTCCGCGGCTCGATTGCCTGGATAAAGTAATTTCTGGCCAACTCATCTAGCACCTCCGGCGGCAGCTGGCTGTACGCGCGCCGGCTGAGAATCTCAATGTCTGTTGCCAGTGCACGCAGCGACTCACCCGGCTGTCTGTGTCTGTTACACAGCTCCGCGACCACGATGCCTTGCTCTTCGCATCGGCCGAAGCATCTCCGCAGGGCCCCCACCACCACATCAAAGTCCTTTTTATGGGCCATCGCCGACACGCACGTTATAGCATCGCCCTCGAGGGACATCACGAGATGGTTGGCTCTCTCCTCTCCCGACCAGCCATTCATGTCTGCAGCGACGTTAAACTGATGGCAGTACGCCTCCCACTCGCCTTTACCGTTGTATTTAAGGGCGCTCACGTCCTTCCTGCTTTGGCGGGCGCCGTCCCCCGCTGCCGCGGCCCCTGCCATAGCCTCGTCACCGGCCCGCGTGATAGCTTCCGTGGCTACTGTGGCTCCAGCGTCTGGCTCGAGCTTCACCCTCGCCATCACCTGGCTTTCCACGGCCCGCTCCGTGCTTCTCCCTGGCCGCCTGGCTGATCTCCCGGGCTTTCTCCCTCTCCACCTCTCGTCTTTTCCTCTTCCGCTCCCTCCTGAGAAGTTTCTTTACCATCTCGGCCGACAACGGAGGCAATAACTCCACTCTTTACTTCTGACACCAATGTGACAATTCACGTATTCGTCCAGGAATCAGGAGGCTTATAGTTGGTACAGGCTTTTATTCACAGTTATTGTATACAACTCTAGGCGGTTGTCACGCTCCTAGCTAGCTGCCAGCTTCCCCCCTTTCTGTTCATACCCACTGGCATCACCTTCAGACCGGAAGTCCCACTTCCACCCCGTTCCCCAGGAACAACCCCACACATCAGTTCCTAGCTAAAACCCCGGATCGCTACAGTATTTTAGTCTAGTTTTAGTCAACAAAAACTATTCACATTTTAGTCTAGTTTTAGTCAATGAAAACTGTTGAATCTGCTGATGCGCTTGCACTAGTAATTGTAATTCGAAGCAGTGTTGGCAACTCTTTCCCGGGGGAAAGTAGCTAATGGTGACTCTGCCCACCCGGGCCAGCGTCGGCGTACGGCGGTAGCAACGACAAGTGGACTGTATTTACAGTCCCTGCTCAGCCCGCAGCTGAGGGGAGAATGGAGGGAGCCTGGCTGTGCAGAAAGCACTCAGACTTCTCTGGATATAATGTAGACAAGCAAGTAGCTGTACATTTTGGGAACACAATGCCTCATACACATATAGATAAGACCCTTAGCTAAGACTGGGTGGGTTCTGTTGTAACTACTGTAATGTTTTTAAGACTGCTAAATGTCAGCTACATATGGTGCTGCAGCACAGGAACCTGAACTGCTGCATTGAGGGGGGGAAACAGTCTATTGGTGTTAATTTTGTTGTCTATTTTTAAATTTAGTCGTAGTCTTAGTCCTGTGTAAAATGTCCTTGTTAGTTTTTATCATCTTTAGTCAACCTCATCCTCTTTTTGTTTAGTCAAGTTTTAGTCAACGAAAAGTTTGACTATTTTAGTCTCGTAAGTCAATGAAACTAAAAGTCTGAACATTTTAGTCTCTTCTTAATCTTGGGGAAAAAGGTAGTCGTCATAGTCATTTTTCGTCATAGTTTTTGTCGACGAATTTCACACACCTTATTTAGGTGAAAAGTAGGCACATTGTAAAGCGCCTTGGATAAAAGCGCTATATAAATGCAGTCCATTTATCATTTACCATTTACTTACACACACAACACCAGGCTGGAATACCACCAAGCGATAATCGTGTGTGTGTGTGTGTGTGTGTGTGTGTGTGTGTGTGTGTGTTAATTTCGTCTAAGAAAATTATAACGGAAGATGTTAGTCGACTACCTTTTTCCCCAAGACTAAGACGAGACTAAAATGTTCAGACTTTTAGTTTCATTGACTAAGACGAGACTAAAATACTCTCTAAACTTTTAGTCGACTAAAACTTGACTAAACAAAAAGACGATGAGGTTGACTAAATATGATAAAAACTAACAAGGATATTTGACACAGTACTAAGACTACGGCTAAATAAAAAAATAGACGACAAAATTAAAGGCCCATTCCGTCAATTGTCACTGTTACTGACGCCAGTGGCCGTTAGAGTAACTGCAGGCAGCGTGTGAACGAGCTGACGCGCGGGCACCATACTCGCAACTCATAAAAGTCACTTGAAAACGGCAACCTGGACAATTTATCGGTCAGATCAGCCTCGAGATGCCCAGGAAGGATTCTGGATGAATTATCGGACGTTATTGTGGCATGTTTGGCCGTGTTTTGGCTTACATTGGCTGCAGGGAAATGAATAGGATATTCACGTTACCGTGAGCCAGGAACTACCCTGCTTCCCCTGTATGTACGGTACCGTCTAATGGCTGGAGTTGACCAAACTGAACAATCAAACAATGTTTCATAAGCATAACAGTAACATTAGGCATATTTACGACTGTTACATTCATTATCCACACAAGACGGTAACGTTATTAGTGGAGCTTGGTGGTAATTTATATAAATGTAAATTAATATTAGTTAGCCGCGATTAGCATCAAGCTAACGTTACTATGTGCAGTCCTACTGCAGCTAACTGCAGTCAGAGCCTTCTCCCCCGGTACGTCTTGACCAAACTGAACAGTCAAACAATGTACCGTAAGCATAACAGACAGTAGGCTAACATTAGGCATATTTCCGACTGTTAGATTCATTATCAACACAAGACAGTAATTATTAGTGGGGCTGGTGGTAATTTCTATAAATATAGCTAAATCTATTAGTTAGCCGCGTATAGCATCAAGCTAACGTTATGGTTATAATAGGCAGACTCACCACCGCAGCTAACTGCAGTCAAACAATAATGTTCCATGACCATAAGCATAACGGTAGTAACGTTAGGGTTGCATTACTTCACACAAGACGGTAATGTTAGCAGAGTTTCTGACCAGGGGGTCAGATACTTGTACTACGGAGTGACAATAAAAATCTTGAATTTTGAAAATCCATTAGCAAGCAGCTAACGTTATCTGGTCAAAACCACATTACAGTAGCTACAAGCAGCAAGTTTCCTTCATGAACCGAAAACACAGTCCTGACTCTAGTTTCCCCCCGATGTTGGTCACATTGCTCCTGTCTGGCCAGACGGGCTTCATTAGATAAATATTTATTTATTTATTTAGTGTGGACTTTTTCTGGAGTCTGTGTTGTTGTTTCATTTTGCTAGCAGCTAGCGACGAACGTAACGTTAGCCATTTCCTGTTAGCCGTCTTCTTCGTTTACGCCAGAGCCAGGACAAGAGGCAGGCTCGTGAACGCGCAGACGTCACATCCTCTAGCTGTGGCGGGAAATGCTAACCCCTTCGAAACTGCGGTATTTCCATGTATCTTCTGAACGGCTGGTCGGAGAGAAACGCCCCTGGTCGCCATTTTTAAGTTACGTCAAGGCGCATTCACTCATTGCCAATAAAAAACACTTTGTGCACATTTATTTCTTGCCAGAACCGACGGAATGGGCCTTTAACACTAATTATAGACTGTTTCCCCCGCTCAATGCAGCAGTTCAGGTCCCTGTGCTGCAGCATCATAGATCTAGCTGACATTTAGGTGTCTTAAAAACATTACAGTAGTTACAACAGAACCCGCCCAGTCTTAGCTAAGGGTCTTATCTATATGTGTATGAGGTATTGTGTTCCCAAAATGTACAGCTACTTGCTTGTCTACGTTATATCCAGAGAAGTCCGAGTGCTTTCCACACAGTACAGCCAGCCTCCCTCCTTCTCCCCTCAGCTGCGGGCTGAGCAGGGACTGTCAATACGGTCCACTTGTCGTTGCTACCGCCGTACGCCGACACTGGCCCGGTTGGGCAGGGTCAGCATTTGCTACTTTCCTTGGGAAAGATTTGACAACACTGCTTCGTAATACCATTACTAGTGCAAGCGCGTCAGTAGATTCAACAGTTTTCATTGACTAAAACTAGACTAAAATGTGAACAGTTTTCGTTGACTAAAACTAGACTAAAATACTTATGGTTTTATTTGACTAAGCTGAGACTAAAATGCTCAAACTTTTAGTTGACTAAAACTTGACTAAATAAAAACAGGATGAGGTTGACTAAATATGATAAAGACTAACAAGGACATTTATCACGGGACTAAGACTAAGACTGAATTAAAAAATTGCAGACAAAATTAACACTAGTGTGTGTGTGTCTGCGTCCGCCCGCCCGTCCATAGGCTTTCGGAGTTGTAAGGCGAGTTGTAATTGCTCTGATCTCCTCCAAATTTTCCCAAAACACTTTTCAGGTGTCTGACATGAATCTGGCTAGGGGGAGAAATGCAGCCATAAAGGGGCGCTACAGCAATGTTTTAGATTTTAAATGGCCTAGATCGACTTCAAACTGGGGGAGTGTGCGGCCGGGAACCCGGCGGATTGCACTGCTGAATTTCGGAGGTGTCCATAGTCATAGCGTCACCTACTGGCAAGACAAAACGAACCGTTCGTCCGGTCATCTTCAAACTTGGCAGGGTGCGCTGCTTTGGACTCAACAGAGTGCAGTGTCAAATAAATGTCATGCAATTCAGACATGTGTCATAGCACCACCTACTGGCAACACAAAAGTTAGTTAGTTAAGTTTATTTGATATGGACATCACAGAGCATTAGAGATGTAAGTTCATACATGTGCACAACAACCAGATACACAGTGTTTAGTGTTTATAGCGGAACACTAATTTTCAACACCTGTCCACAGGTGGCGTTTACATTAAAATACACCCCGGAATACATACACACAAAAACATAATCAAATATAAAACACACAAGTAAATACATACATAATGCATTGACAAGGATGTACACAAAATACAGACATAGTACACAGAGTACCACCAGAGGTCTACGGGTGTATTAGATGTGAGAACAAAGTTGTTTATCTTTTAACCATGATTTAATACCCCTGTTTAAAAACATTAAAATCATGTTGTATGTTCAGCTCAGTAGGTAGACAAAAGTGGATTATCTCGAGGACCGTTTGTCTGATTGACTTCAAACTTGGTGTTTTAATTTGTATTACCTTTATTTATACAGGGGGAGTCTCACTGAGAGCAATGCTCTCTTTTTCAGGAGCACCCTGTTCACATTCACACACACATTCACACCTGGAAGCTGACAGTACAACCACAGTCTGATCTGCTGGCCACTGATCAGCTCCACTGGAGCAGTTGGGGTTCAGGGTCTTGCTCAAGGGCACCTCAGTGGTGGTAATGAGGGAGGGGCAAGCGCTGCCTTTTCACTTTCCCCACCCAGATTTATCCTGCCGGTCCTGGGGATTGAACCAATGACCTTCCAGTCACACGCTTCCAGAACAGCCTTCAGAGCATACAATCACATTGAGAACATAGAGAGTGCAGCTCCTAATTTTATATACTTGGTGACATTCAATTCTGTTCAAATATTTATGTTTGGTTTCCAGGCACTTTAACAGAAAGTTGTGGCTGTACAGGACAACTGTGTGCTTTCAGTCAGCTTTCTTGGTTAAATAATTTTCAGATGATGGTTGAGAACTCTGTTGAAAAGCTAACCCTAACCATGTTAAGAACACTGTTGAGACGCTAACCCTAACCATGTTGCTGCATATTTGAAGATCGTGGTGTCCTGAACACTTCAACTGGAGAGCTGAGGATCACAGGATTGATCAGAGGAGACAGTGGATTGTACACAGCAATCATCAACAACAACCACCTCAACAGCAAGACTCTTCGTCTCAAGGTCATCTGTAAGTGTTTTATGTTTGCAGTTTGGCCAGTTTCAAGTGGATGATGTGGAGTTGTGTGTGGTTTTCCCCTGAATTCACCACTTGGTTTTAACTATGTGTAAACCATGCTATTTCTGACAGCCCATGAAGGCAGCATTAGTGTGACAGGCAGCAACATCATTTTTCTGCTGGACACACAGTAAAGCAGAGCCGAGACTCAATGTTAGACAGGAGAGGAATCATTAGAAAAGTGAATATCGATACTTGAAAAAATATAAACAAAAGATATCAGGAGATACATAGATACGGGAGCAAGATCCGGACCGGAGACACAGAGGGAACAGGGAAGGTAAAGAGGATTTGATGCTAGCTTTATACGTGGTATAGGAAAAAGACGATTTCGCTTGGAGGTGAAAACTGGAAGAGAAGTTTTTCGTGAACCCTGAGCATAAAATGTGGAACTCACTGCCCACACACATTAAACAGGATCGTAGTTGGAAGCATTTTAAAACCAATCTAAAGCAGTTCCTGAAGAGTAACTACCAATGTTCCCATGACTGTCCATGGGTGGGTGGTGATGCCCTATGCTGTTTATTTTATATTTTATGTTCAGTTTTTGATAGAACAATATACAAAGAAGACAGGCTCAGACACAGGAAAAGAAAGGAAAGAAAAAATAATACATCATTGACATTCAACATTACAATGTGGTGCTATCAGCCACATAAGGTGCTTATGTGTTTGTAAGAGATAATGTGCATGGGATCCCACACAAGGGGTCCATGAGATTCCAGCCGGGCGAGCCATCCATCACCCCTAACCTCAGTCACTGGTCATTCTTAACCTCGTCAAAGTAGGCCAGAAACGGTTCCCAGATAGTTGAGAACTTTTTAAGCAAGTTGGTTCTCAGGGACCTGAGTCTCTCCATCTGTACAACAGAGATCATGTCCCTCAGCCACACCTGAAAAGAAGGCGAAGAGGAGGACTTCCATTCCTTCAGAATGAGTCTTTTGGCGACAGTTGACCCCAGTGTCAGAGATTGTTGCACAGCTGTAGGGAAGTTCAGAGAGGACGCCGAGCAGCCAAATTTTGAGTGCAAATTACAATTGATCCTTTAGATCAGGCATCACCAAATGGTGGACCGCGGTTTGTGTCTGGACCCAGACGCTGTCCTATGTCAACCCAGACCTATAACTGATAAATCTTTGATTATTATTCAACTTTGCATTTCTAGAGTTTACGGTACTAGTTCACCAGCCTCAGAGACCAATTGCATGCATTGTAAATAATCGCATGTGATGATAGTCAGCCATTCGGGGTTGTGCTGGCAACCCATGTGATGCTACTCAGCCAATCAGGGCCGCTGCTCAGATGCTGGCTAAACAGTAATGGTGTCTCCCGTGTCCCGAAAAAGCAATGAGGGGTAAACAGCCATAAGTGCAGTTCTTGCAGAAATAGACTCAATAACAACATTTAAACATGACCACTATGCACCAGCTGAGTTTCTTGTTCTTCTGAGATGGATGGATTTGTACTGCATGTGTTGATGCTGATTGGCTGAAGGAGTTGTCTGTCAAGGCAAGTACTCCCGCCCACTGAAATCACTGTGGGGGCCTGATAGTCCAGTGACAGTCCACACCAATGGTTCAGACTGATACGATTGTATGGGATCACAGTATTATCAGGATAGTTCTATCAGGCTGGGCCAGCTGGGCTACACTTCTCTCATTGACAAGAGAAAGTGGGGGAATTGCTAAAATGTGCTGAGATTGTTAAAATGTCAAGTGGAGTTAACTAAAAGAAGCAATCTGGGAACCCATCGGTTAAACTTTTTTTTTTAAATCAAATATTTTAGTTTATTCAAAATTATAAGTGACATACATAATATACAATGATTGCATATCATAATAGCCAGTGAACCACCAGCAACAGTGATGATAAAAAAAGGGGGAAATCAAAGCAAAATACAGACAATAAAAAGAAAAAAGAAAAAAACATCCTCACTCCCACCCCAGGAGAAAAAAAAATCTTTAACCTCTGGGGGCAGCAGCCCCGTCTCAATGTGGTGCAACCGGAACTCAAGAGGCACGGTCGGCAGCAGAAGAAAATCCCTTTCCGTTCCCTGCAAGCTCCAACCGACCTGCTGAGGGAATCCTAGGCCCAATCCCAAACCACTCCCTACTCACTACCACTTCACTACCGAGTGCCACTCCAAATGGAGTTCCACTCGCAGCTGTAGAGGGCACTGCTGATTAAGGGGAGGGCATAAAAGAGAAGCCGAACAAGTGAGACGCCCTCGCTACCTTACCGGATGATTTAGCTCTCATATAGCCGGCTAATGTATAGACCTATTTTAGACCAAGCAGTAAATACATTATTAAAATGAATAATTAGCAGTAAATACAAAAATATACACTAGAGAAGTCCTCCACGTTAGCATAAAAGGTAATTTATCTGAGCACAAGATTTTAACGTTATGTCTATGCTTAGCTCTCATTTAGCCTAGGATAATGTTGTCTATGCAGAGACATGTTTTAGACTACACACAAAATGTATATATTCTTTAATTAATAACCATCCACAAATATGAAAAAGACACACATGGGCTACAAAATAAACCTTCTAAGTCCTTTTCGCTGAGCGTTATTGCGGTGTTTTTCGAACCAAGGTCTATTCTTCAGGAATTCGCTTCCGACACGTCGGAACACATCTGTGGATTGACAGGTGGGTCAAAACTCGCATCGCAATTTTGTGCGTATATTTGCATCGCTCTTGATGTATACGACCCCTGACTGTGTTTATATTAGGTCTATGCTTAGCTCTCATTTAGCCACTTTGTCTTGAATACAGTAGCCTATACCTCTCAATTGTGGACTAATAACTCGACATATTCCATGATTTAGTTCGAGATGTAAAGTCACTGTGAGGGAAATAAAGGTGTGTGTTTGATCTAAAATACTTGGAAGAAGTAGACGGAACTAACTTACACTTGAATGATGTTTCCTCCAGACATACCTTCTGCAGCAACCGTCGGCGAGCCTGCACCAGTGCAGACTCGCTATTTAAGGGTTTGACAAGCCGCCTCCACTCAGTAGGAATTGGTTTGGGACGGCCCTTAATATGGCGGACCTCCGCGGGAACGCGCAAACGGAGGGGTAGTGGATAGGGTTAGGGGATAGGGGCTGGTTTGGGATTGGGCCCTAATCTCATAAAATGACTCGCATAATTCCACCATGAATTCCACACTACTGCACGACGCCATGACATGCCGTCTTCTGATATTGTTTTGAGTTTGAGACCCCTAGTGGCAGAAAATGACATACTGCATGTTTAATACAGCATGATGTTCATTTTGTAAATTATGGTCCAATTAAGCCTCAATTAGACGAGAGAAAAGACGATGCTTTGACAGGGTTTTTCCTGCATAGACAATTACGAGGCGGCCGCCTCCATATAATTTAGCTCCGCCTCCAGCTCTTGACATGTGAAACCATACTGGCAAAAACGCTAACAAGCATTGCACTTGTGGCTTGCTGATGAAATAGTAGCTCAGCAACCTTTACCAGTAACGTTAGATATAGACATTAATTTGCCCCCTAAACCTTCAATCAAATAACCATTTCATACAAGCGTATTTATTTGCAAATGAAGGCTGGCTGGTTGCCTTTTCACAGCCACTTGTTCATGAGATGGTAAACTGCAATGTAGCCGTGCCCATTAGCCTCCGCTTAGCTACAATAACGTTATCAGACATCAGTGCAGCTACGTGCTCCCACTCACGATAAAGAGCCTTTTTGAAAGCACAGTCTGCAGTCCTGCTGCTTAATGCTGTTTCCAACCAGGAAAAATATGTTTTCGAGGGAATATCAGCTCTCTTATCATTAGTGCGACTGTGTTTAGCAGCTCCCATCGGCTCCTCACAACTACCCATGTCACAATAAGACTTCTGGTCAGAGTCTTTCAAAATAACACATCTAAAGCACACATAAGCCATTGAAAGTGATAATAGGTTTATTTTGAAAATTTAATTAAATGTAAGGAAGTAGCCTACCCCAAAGACACGTTTAGATGCACAACAAAATAGATAAAAAGTGACTGGCAAGAGCCTGCGAGAGCATGGTTTTACACAGACAGCTCACTTGACTCATAATGAAGTCATGCATTTGGTGAAGCTAACTGTATTGAGACAATTCACAACACATACACAAAGCTTTTTGTGCACAGTAGATCTCAGGACATTTTATTTTATTACATTCTTTATTCACTGTAAATGGTCAGCAATTATACTGAACATACAGTAACTGTTGGCTACTGATGTTTATTTAGCTATTATATTTTTATTCTTTATTTCCTCAGTGCTCACTTCCAGAAGTTGACAATGCATAATGTTAAATTCTTTTTTTAATAAAGTTGGCCTATTTGTTCAAGAAAGCAGCCATCTGAGTAGCTTTGCACATCGTTATATCGGTGCACAATCCACATAGAAAAGGTCTATATCTGCTCAAAAATGCACTATGTCGGCACTCTGCAGCCATATCAGTAATCGGTGAATATCGGCTCTAGTACCACCCCTGCCTCATTTTGAGCCAGAAAAACCCCTGTTTGGGGTGTGATTGACAGGTCACCTGTCCAGTGATCTCACAGCTCACCTAACACGGACCAATAGCAGGCAGTGCTGCAGCTCTGTCTGGCAAAACAAAAGAACAAGATGGCAACGGTCAAAATGCCAAACTCAAGGCTTCAAAATGGTGACAATCATGGTGGCTACATATGTTTATACAATCTATTAACATTGTGCCGAAACCCTCCCTCCATGTTACATGTTTGTTCATGTTAAAGGGATAGTTATTTTATGTGAGGTACTTGCATACAGTCAGTGTACTACATGCAGTAGAATGCAGCCGGCGTGGTTTCAGTTTGGTGAAATGGAGACCGGCCGCATCACGCAAGTAGAGCTGTCTGCTGAGTGTGAAGGCAACCAAAAACGTATTAAAAAAAAATTCCATACTGCTCACCTGGTGTAATCCAAGACTCCACAAGCCCTCAGATACCAAATTGACGTGAAAAGGTGTCTTTTACACCGTGTTTTTAGCTGAAATCTTCACTGTAGCCATGCAGGTGTGGAGCTAAGTGGGGAAGAAGTGGGGCTGATGCAACACCTGCACCTTTCTCATGGCCTCCTTCACATCAGCAGAAAGCTCTACTTGCCTGATGTGGCCGGTCTGCATTTCTCCAAACTGGGACCAGGCTGGCTGCATAAATGTAGTACACAAACTGTATGCAAGTACCTCATACAACCTCACATAAAAAAAATCCAAACTATCCCTTTAAGTGCACATTAGGTGCACAAAGTGTGCGAGTGTCTCTGTCTCTTTCCAGCTGTCTGCATTGAGACAGAGAAAGAACAATGTGCATGTGAGTGATCCTGACTGTAACAGCTGTTCTCCTCTTCTCTCCATCAACAACAGCTACTGTCTCTAAACCCTCCATCTCTACACTGTGTGATGCTGGTTTGACTCGCTGTCTTCTGAGCTGTGACTCAAACATCACCACAGACACTGAACCAGTCAGCTACACCTGGGAGAAAGACAACACCAGAGAGAATTCCACAGAGTTACTCAAACACCAAATGAGCATTACAAAGGTACAATACAGCAATGCTACTGACAGTGTTTGTACCTCTGAGTCTTTCTGTCCATGTGTCAGTTAGTTAATGCACTGGTTCTCAAACTTTGTCACATAAACTGACACAAATTAGACCACAGACTCCCATCTGATAAGATTTTAGCTTTTAGATGTTTTATTACAGAAAGTGTACCACTGAACCACTGAGTTAATGTCCACTGGTAATATCAGGAGATGAACAAATGCATTCCTTTACAGGAATACACCATAATGATTTGTTCAATTTGCATCACATATTCATTGCACCAGCCGCTAGTTTTCAGCTGTTTTAACCCCTCCCCCTCCCTTCCTGCAGCAAGCCCAAATACAGAGTGCCAAAGTCACGCCCTCTTCCTGGTTAGACATACAAACCAAGGGGTTTCATCCACCATTTATTTTTCCATAGACATTTTGTAAAATGCTTATAAGAATAGTTTTACTTGGTCAAACCAAGCGATTCAGCTATATTTAGAATCAGGAGAGACCATAAAGACTGAGAGAACATTTCACTCACACTAAAAAAAAACACACACACTAAATCCGCTATTTTTTAAGATTTGGTCAGTTTGATATCATAAAGATTTTCAGGGCTACAATGGGGAACCTGTGAAAGACTGAAAGAGAGTGAGCATGTGAAGTGTTTAGCTAGCAGCTTCTGTGAACTGTGTCTAAGCAGCTCCTCTCAACACAGCAGATTACATCATGTGCTTTAGGAGGTGTGGTGTTTTTGGATGCTTCCAATGTGGGCGTTGGCTTAAGAAGACTGTGCTTTAACCAGAGTAGCTGGTTTAAGCTGCTGAAGTGCTGTTGAGCAAGGCACTGAATCTGAATGCTCTGTTAAAAATGAAAGTGAAATGTGGCTGAGTGATTGGTTTGTGATCTTATATTTCACTGGTTTTATAGGTGAAGGATTTGAAGTATGCATCATTCAGCTGTAAGGTGGAGAACCCAGTCAGTGAGGAGGTCAGCCAACCCATCAGCAACCCCCTCATCCCGAGTGAGTTACAACACTTTAACAACAATGCAGCTGCAACTAGGTCTCTCTCTCCTTCTCTCTCTTGTCTCTCCCTCTCCCTCTCTTGTTCTTGTCTCTCCCCTCCCTCTCTCTCGTGTCTCCGCCTCTCTCTCTCTCTCTCTCTCTCTTTATCTCTCTCAACCCACCAGTCAAGGCAGATGCCACCTAGAGCCAGGTCTGCTCGAGGAGTTGTTTTCCTTCCTGCTGCTGCCAAATGCATGTTATGAAATTGTTTAAATTGCTGCGTCGAAACTTAGTAAAGACCCTGGTCTTCAACCATTTGTAAAGCATCTCAGATAACTGTTGTTATGATTTGCTGCTATATAAAGCAACTTGACTTGACTTAACACTTGTTGCTGTTGTTTTTCTGTAGAGTCTGATGGTGAAGGGAAACGGAGAACAGGGAGAATAGTCACCATCTTCGTGGTACTGACAATGTTGCTGCTCGTCATAATTCCCATTGTCAAACGCATACGCAGAACAGGTAGGAAGCCAAGAAATACTATATTTATTTACAATGAATTACTGTCTAATTGATATTATTAATACTGATGTAATCAAAATAATCTTTGCTTCTAATTGATAGTATTCACATTTTGTGTCTATATTTTATTTAGGGTTAGTTGCCTTACTCCATAACCGAGCCTAGACCAGCCCCCCCCCCCCTCCCCCCAAGCTTAATGTTGTTGAACTGCCTCTCTTGAGTTCCATTTCCACCCTGCCAACACAGGAGGCGCTGCACTCCTCTCCCATAGACTTGAATAAAAGATTGCCAGGTGTTTTCACTAAAGCTTTACATTACAACCTGCAACATACAGCGTAATGATTCCAGAGTAATCTTTTGTACTAACAGTGAGCCAGTACAGTAGCTACTGATACATACTCTTTCAGGGTGATTCAAGACCCCTCCACTTCCTGAAAGGGAGATCATTCAGGTTGATCAGGGGTTTATTTTGTGATCATGACCAACTCGCTGCTCTACACTATCCTGCTTATTACAGTGTGACAGCCCCTTGGCATCAAGACCATTAGAGAGAGGTCTGACACCTGCATGGTCAGGCAGTCAGTCTTTTTTTTTGTGTCACAGCCAAAAGATTCCAAGTATCATAATTCTGTGATACAAAGATCATGTAGGTTTAGGTTACCCTGATAGTGGCACTATGTTAAAGTGAATGAACGGAGTTCCTCAATAATATAATTAAATGTATTCAGGTGTTCATATTGTGGTATGACATATTCTGTCTGATAATTAATTTAAGCAGGTAGTTATGGTACCTAAATCACTCATAGCATTATTCCTATTGATGCACTCAAAGTGTTGCTGGAATCTGACAGACAGAAAACTTTGATGCCAGCAGAGGTGAAACGTAACTCGAGCAGTGTAGGCTAATTATGTACAGTTTCTATGGAAGGGGACTTTATTTGAGTGTTTCTCCCTTTTGACTTTCTACTTTTACTCTACTACATTCCAGAGGTAAATATGGTACTAGTTACTATTACTACAGTATTACCGGTACTATTATTAGTTACTTTTCAGAATAAGTTTTAACATGCTAATCAAAGCTGAAGATGGAGCTGAGACGAAAGCAACAACTTTACGCCCATTCTCTGGATTGTTGAAAGTAATTTTGTCACAAATCATGACCCGGAGCAAAAACCCACAAACAGACACAACGACAAAACACAGTTCAAGGTTGTGCAGGGGACTGAGAGAAGGGGCTGTTGTGGTTTGGCTGTAGAGTTCCCAGGTTCGAGGCTGAGGTTCGGCAGGCGAGCTGGAGGTGGAAGGGCAAAGCCAGAGAGCAGTGGCTTGTTGAGAGGAGGAGCAGAGCAGCTGTCAGTCTTAGCAAGCAGAGCAACATAACCCTCATGTTAGCTGATGGACTAGCTTTAAAAGACCACACATCCATCTTCACCACACCACATCATCCGTAGACACTTTTGAGAGCAAGAGGAATAAGAAATATAGCCACAAGCGGCAATACCAGGGCTTCAAGCCTATTGCCCCTGAAGGGACTTGAATATCTGTATCTTGAATAACTGTATCTGTATCTGTCACCCAGGTCAGCAGTTGACCTGGATGGATCTAAAAAAGTGTCGTCATCTGTAGGTCAGCAGTTGACCTGGGCAAATGTCATGCAATTGGCAAAGTCAGCAATAGAAAAACATGGAAGGGTGATGGTGATGATGTCACAATGCCCTAAAATGGCCTGCGAAGGCCTAAAAACAAAATATCGCTATATATCGCAAATTATTTTTTCTTTCCTGGAGCACCTAATAACAACCAATATCTGTCATTGGGCCAAATGTCAGGTCTCTGCGATTCAACAACTCACAGCTGATGACGAAAAATAATAATAATAATAAAAATTTAAATCTGAGCAAAAACAATAGGGGTTAGCCCCTTCGGGGCTTAACCCCCTAATAAGAATAAAGAAACAGACAAATCATCCCTTCCTGTTCACCTCAAACTCTACTGGCCAAAAATATATGCTCCCATTTTTCATGAGCTTTAAAAAAGGATCTAAGACTTTTTAGATGCACACAAAAGACTTATTCCTCTCATTTTGTTCACAATGTGTTTAAATCCATGTTAGTCAGCACTTCTCCTGTGCCTTGGTCTGGTCAGCTTTGAAACTCTGATTCAGTAATAATAGCCGATTCTACAACAGCACCTTATACCCAGTCAGGCCCTGCTTGTCAACCCACCAGTAATGAGCGGAATAGAGTCCAAGGAGTTGGGAATGTGTAAATTATCAGGACATGTTTGCATTACTCTTTACTTACCTCTCATTGATTTAATCTGTTTTTATTCTTTCAGAAACTCTTGCTACATGTCAACATCAACACAAATATAATCAGAAGCAGAAGTTTCAGTGTCTGTGTGAATGGTTTGCTACAGAAGGAAACAAAAAACTGAATCAGATCTACACACAGCTTTACATCACAGTGGGAGGGACTGGAGAGGTCAATTATGAACATGAGGTCAGACTGATTGAAGCAGCATCCAGAAAGCAGAGATCAGAAACACCAATCATGTGTGAAGACATATTTAAACCCTTACCTGGAAGAGATAAACCAAGAACAGTGATGACAATGGGAGTGGCTGGCATTGGGAAAACAGTCTTAACACAGAAGTTCACTCTGGACTGGGCTGAAGACAAAGCCAACCAGGATATACAGTTCATATTCCTGTTCACTTTCCGAGAGCTGAATCTGTTGAAAGGGAAAAAGTTAAGCTTGGTGGAACTTCTTTATCACTTCTTTCCTGAGACCAAAAAAGCAGGAATCTGCAGCTTTGAAGAGTTCCAGATTGTGTTAATCTTTGACGGTCTGGATGAGTGTCGACTTAATCTGGACTTCATGAAAAACGAGATTGTGACTGATGTTACCAAGTTGACCTCAGTGGATGTGTTGTTGACAAACCTCATCATGGGGAAACTGCTTCCCATTGGTCACCTCTGGGTAACCACACGGCCTGCAGCAGCCAATCAGATCCCTCTGAGGTATGTTGACTTGGTGACAGAGGTGAGAGGCTTCACTGACGAACACAAGTACGAGTACTTCAGGAAGAGAGTCACAGATGAGCAGCAGGCCGAAAGAATAATCAAATACATCAAGACGTCACAAACCCTTCACATCATGTGCCACATCCCAGTCTTCTGCTGGATCACTGCTACAGTTATGGAACATCTGTTCAAAGCCAGTGAGAAAGAGGACCTGCCCAAGACCCTGACTGAGATGTACATCCACTTCCTGCTGGTTCAGTCCAAACAGCAAAACATCAAGTTTCCTGAGAGAACTGAGACAGATACCAGGGAGATGATTCTCTCTCTGGGAAAACTGGCTTTTGAGCAGCTGAAGAGTGAGACAGGCAACCTGATCTTCTATGAAGCTGACCTGAAGAAGTGTGGCATTGATATCACAGCAGCCTCAGTGTACTCAGGAGTCTTCACACAGATCTTTAAAGAGGAACGTGTGCTGTACCAGGACAAGGTCTTCTGCTTTGTCCATCTGAGCATTCAGGAGTTTCTGGCTGCTGTCTACATGCTCCACTGTCACACAAACAGGGATAAGGAGGAGGATAAGGAGGTTCTGGAGACATTCCTGGGTGGTGAAGAAGAAGATGAAGACGAAGAAGGTAGATCTAAAGACAGTGAACAATCCCTGGATGTCTTCCTGAGGAGAGCCATGCTCAAATCCCTTAAGAGTGAAAATGGCCACCTGGACCTCTTTGCCCGCTTCCTTCATGGTCTCTCACTGGAGTCTAGCCAGAAACTCTTGCTAGGCCTGCTGGGTCAGACAGAGAGCACACCAGAAAGCATCCAGAGAGCCATCAGCAACCTGAAGAAGATGAACACAGAGGACAACAATGAGGACCTCACTACCTCTCCAGACAGAAGCATCAACATCTTCCACTGTTTGATGGAGATGAACGACCGGTCAGTAAATCAGGAGATCCAAAAGTTCCTGAAGTCAGAGAACAGATCAGAAAGTAAACTCTCTGAGATCCAATGCTCAGCTCTGGCCTACATGCTGCAGATGTCAGAGGAGGTTCTGGATGTGTTCGACCTGGAGGCCTACAACACATCAACGATTGGACGACAGCGGCTGATCCCAGCTGTGAGGAACTGCAGGAAGGCTCGGTTAGTCAGTTCAGTTTCACATTCCAAGTACTAATCTAACAGATAGGTTGTGAGTTTCATTCTTTAAGTCTATCAACTCTTTATTGGTGTATATGAAAGATCCCCCTTGTATTATTCTGCCTTCAGCTCATGTCAGAGATATTTATGAATTTAGTGTTTTAGGCTAAAAACTTAAAACCTGACCAAATCTGTGGTGAAGCCTGACTGACTCTAATGGTGCCAGGCAGTTTTTTTTTATCAAAGGTTTAACTGCCTGTGGAGCTCAGGCTGAAAATCTTTTCATATACTTTTAATCACTTTACAGAAAGGCTTCGATGAATTTGCATTATGTATTATTTTATGTGTGGTTTTTACTGATACATTAACCACTTTTGGAAAATTTCAAACAATATGATACTGTATAAATTATCATAATCTGTCTGTCTGTTTGTCCTTTGCGCATCTCGAGAACCGTTGGTCTGATCGACTTGAAACCTGGGGAGTGTGCTTAGGGGTACCTGACTGAGTGCAGTGCAAGAAAAAATGAAAGAAATGTGCCCATGGGGGGAGCTACAGCGATATCAATAATTTTACATTTTCAGACCTTCGCAGGCCACTTTAGGGCATTGTGACATCATCAGTGATGTCAAGGGGGAGGAGAACGGGGGGAGTGGGGGGGGGGGGGTGAAGAGTGGGAGTGCAGTGTCTGTATGTCTGTCCTTTGCGTATCTCTAGAACCGTTGTCGGATCGACTTCAAACTTGGGGAGTGCACTTAGGGGGACCTGACCGAGTGCAGTGCGAGAAAAAAATTCAAGAAATGTGCCCACGGTTGGAGCCCCAGTGATATTTTACATTTTCATTATGA
Source organism: Poromitra crassiceps (assembly GCF_964638095.1). Lineage (NCBI taxonomy): Eukaryota > Metazoa > Chordata > Actinopteri > Beryciformes > Melamphaidae > Poromitra > Poromitra crassiceps. The sequence continues at coordinate 33,916,908 of NC_139645.1, forward strand.
CATCAGTGATGTCAAGGGGGAGGGGAACGGGCACTGCATAATGGGTACTGCACCAATCGGAGGGGCAGTGAAGAGTGGGAGAGAATAATGTATGAATGGGGGGCAGGGGAATGGCTAGATGTACCCATGGGGGGGGGGGGGGGGGGGAGAAAGGGAAGGAGGGAACGGGCATGGGTATTGCACTAGTAATAATAATAATAATAACAACAACAACAACAACAACAATAATAATACATGTAAGTATTATTATTATGATCATCATCGGTTATTATTATTATTGTCATTATTATCATTATTATTGTTGTTGTTAATGTTATTATTTGTATTATTATTATTGGTGGTGGTAGTAATACTACAAGTCGTAGTAGACATAGTAGTATGCTGTATAGGTTTTGATTGGTATGCTATAGTCCCAGCTCTGCTTTGATAATCTCTCATTTTACATTAAATCTGTAAACAGACTTTGTGGCTGTGAACTCTGAGAGATCTGAGCTCTGAAGTCCTGGTCTCAGCTCTGAAATCCAACTCCTTCTTTATTTATTCAGATTGAGGTTCTGCGAGTTGAGAGACGCTCACTGTGAAGTTCTGGCCTCATCTCTGAAGTCCGACCCCTCCCATCTGACAGAGCTGGACCTGAGTGACAGCTACCTGCTTAGCTCAAGTGTGAAGCTGCTCTCTACCGGACTGGAGAGTCCACACTGCAGATTGGAGACTCTCAGGTCAGAAATATAATGTGCTGATCTGAAGATTATATGAATATTGTAATTTGAGGATGTCTCTATCGTGTCTTTCCATCTGAAATCAGACAGTATAGGGATGGGTATCGTTTAGATTTTATCGATACCTTTCAAGATACCTTTCGATACTTCTGTACTGCTTATCGATACAGATACTACTCTGCATAATTTGGTGCAAAAAATAAAGACATGACATGAAGAGATGTGAAAAGATTCAATAGTAATTTTGTTATTACTTATTACAAGTTAAATTCCTGAGAAGGCCTATTTCACCTCTGTGATTGTGAATATGATGATCTATTAAACCTAGGCCACCTATGTAGTGTCACTCTTAAGGGGGAATCATACTTGCACGTAGAATTCATTGCGCACGTCACTGACTGGAAACTCGACACTAACAAAGTTGCCTGCAATACATCTCTTTACTGGGGCATATTTTCATTTACAAAACGTTTTCTTCATCAAGTCTGGATAAATCACACCCATTTTCAAAGGATTATGGGACAAACCAGCACAATTACGTTATGTGGAGTTTGTGGACCTACTTTATCTGAACGGATGCTCTGGATGTAACTAATTTGCTGCAAGCTAACATGTTACAAAGTGAACACCGTCACTGTACGTTGCTGTTCTGTATTCAGAGTTGGCAAAGTCCACATAATATTCTGTGACTGTCAGAAAATAGGTCAGGTTTAGCAAAGCACTGTGAGGTTTGTGCAACGTGAGGCAGAGATTTCTCTCTGTCTCAGAATCATCACAGGGCAGTCGCTCGCTTTATCAGATTATTGTATTTATATTGTTGTGTGAATCAGCAACGCGATGCCTCCCATCATAAAACTAGTTTTCTTCCAAATATACTAGTGATCTTTTAAACCTGCCGCAAGTGTAGTCACAGGACAGGAGTGTAAACACGCAACATCAAAAGCCTGGTGCCACTTCCTCATTGTTAGGGAATGGTAAAAAAAAAAACGATAGCAGCACCGAACGTCCAGCACCATTAATTCCTGGTACCGACCAATCAGGAACCGGTACCAAATAATATCGGTGCTTGGTACCATCCCTATCAGACAGTGCAACATTTTATCTTCCTGAGTAAATTCCTTTGTGGTAAAATGAATTGTTCTATCATAACTCCAATTCGAATACATATTCTGATGTAAAATGCAGTTGGGACACCAGAGGTGTTGCTCAATGTAGGTGTTTCCAGACTTAAAGGGGTGTGATGTGAACTCTGGTAGAACCTTGGCTTGTATAAGACGAATCAGCGTGACGTCACTTGCTACCCAGAAATGCGGAACCCCGCGGCAGTTATTCGTATGAGTTGTGCCAAACAAACGTTAATATCTCAAAAACTATACATCACCATCACTTATATTTTGACATTCTGAGTGAGAGCAGAATTAGCTCAAGAATTTGATGTATAATATATGCATATCATGTTAAAGTTGTGTGAACTGTCGCAGTTTTTAAAATGTAAACAGAGTCAGCCGACTAGAGTCAGACACTCAAGCCTCTCAAAGCTCACGCTCCATAGGGTTCCATTGCTGTTGCCACCCAGTGACACGGTTTGTTTACCAAAATGCTGCTCGGTTGATCCCTCATAGCTTTCTGGAATTGATAAAACCCCAAATTCTGTGATTCACTCTCATCTGTTGCTCCAGTAGAGACAATTGGAGAGTTCAGGTTAAATTAAGGTCAAGTTCCCATTAAGTTACGGTGCAGTTAGGGGTAAGTTTCCCACCCAACTCAAATTTAACTTTTTATTACAATTATTTCCAGAGAAAATTGCCATATGAAAATATTGTCCCAATAAGAAGTGCATTCTGGACCTAAGGTCACAAACGTCAAGGCACAAACTGCAGATGTATTCATCTGGTTGGTTATAGAATGTGTTGAGGCGAAATGGAGAAATCCTGAGACATAGATGTGACAGGCTGTCTGGTTTCAGATGGAAAGACTACAGTCTAGTAAGCCAGTAAGCCCTCCGCAATATTTCATGTAATGTTTTTGCTTTATTCTTTCTTCAGATTGAGTGGCTGCAGCTTATCAGAGACTGGCTGTAAAGACCTGGCCTCAGCTCTGGAGTCCAAACCCTCCCTTCTGAGAGAGCTGGACTTGAGTTGCAATGACTTGCATGACTCAGGTCTGAATCTGTTCTCTGCTGTACTGGAAAGTCCAGACTGCAGACTGGAAACTCTCAGGTAAAATCAGTTTGCACTTTGCAGTTTTTCTCAGTTGATTCAACACATTTCTCGTCTCTCAAAACAGGATTCCTGAATCTGCAGGTTTTACATAAGGATTTGGATTTTATTGATCCAGCTTCATATACACAGCAGTGAAGCTCAGTGACTGAGAGAAGATCATCCATGCTCTGATATCTTGTCATTGTTACTGCACCTCTCTCTGTTCCTCTCCAGCTGCTTCAGAATAGAGCAGCTGGATTTTAACCAGTAGGAAGGTGACCTCTTCATCTCCCCAGTTTTAACATAATGTTGTCTGGTTCCCAGTTAGATAGAAAATGCATTCATTAAAATGCTGCTGAACACATTTAAAGCAGGCTAGTTTTGGTCCTGAATTTCACTGGCCAGTCAGGCGGGAGAGAGTCATATGCTCATGCACGAGCCCCAAGCTCCGGGCCGCGGGGGGGCGCGCAGCAGCAGCAGCAGCAGTGCTCTGAGCCTCTCATGGCCGAGGCGGGGGCTTGGGCATGGGGTGAGAACAGTCTGACATAACGTAGCGTTAACCAGTGTTGGGCAGTAGCTTGCTACAAGTAGCGAAGCTACATAACTACATTTCTCAGTAGCTTGGTGGTAGCTTCACTACTTTTGAACCAAGTAGCTTTTTCAGTAGCTAAGCTATTTATAGACCCAAGTAGCTTGTAGCTTCCCCCAAAAGCTACAAGCTACTCGCCAGGAGATTTCTGCTGCAGTTTGGAGTAAACAGGAGGAGACATTGCATATGTCAAGTGTGCCTGTGTAGCCAATAAAGCACTTTCAGTTCCATTATGACGGACAACAATTGTTGTTGTCTCATCCTTGCTTTTTAGCATCCTTGCCTTTCTTGCAGCAAGACCCGGCACTACTCTGCCTCTGAAGGAACTGGAAAACATTGTATTGATCTATTAACCTCAGAGGAAGCCAGGATTAGTCAAAACGATATGAGAAATACACAGCACATCTGCTGTGTGACTTTTCCGGGTTTATTGTCCTGCGTGGGGGGGTACAGACGGAGGTAGGGGACGAATTTCGAGGTTTGACTGACAGATTGAGGGCGAATGGCGTTACGAGATTTACTCACAAGCTCGTTTTAATGCTTTTCCATTGGTTGCATTTGGTAAAAACCACACAGAGATGTGAAGGGTGACCAGTGGCACTGATTTATGACAAAAAGTAAAAAAGTGAAAAAAGGGACATTCGAGGTCCTGGCCCAACAGCGACGATATAATGGTCAGTTAGCCTCATCAATAAAGTCTTGTCAGTACAAATAATACAATAATGACACAATATAAGAGAATAACATGTCTTCTTGTCCTTCAGGCTGAGTGTCTGTCAGCTGTCAGAGAGAAGCTGTGAAGCTCTGGCCTCAGCTCTCAGCTCCCATGCCTCTAGTCTGAGAGAGCTGGATCTGAGCAACAATGATTTCCAGGATACCGGACTGATGCTGCTCTCAGCTGGACTGGGGAGTTCACACTGTAAACTGGAGACTCTCAGGTCAGGATCATTGTTGCTGTTCAACAGACCATTTAAATTATGTTCTACATGGGCGTCCGGGTAGTGTAGCGGTAGATTCCCTGCCAACACGAGGGTTGCATCCACGTGTTACCTCCGGCTTGGTCGGGCGTCCATACAGGCACGATTGGCTGTGCCTGAGGGTGGGAAGCTGGATTGGGGGTATGTATCCTGGTCGCTGCACTCGCGCCTCCTCTGGTCGGCCTGTTCGAGGGGAAGGAAACTGGTGGGAATAACGTGATCCTCCCACATGCTACGTCCTGCCGGTGAAACTCCCTTGTCAGGTGAAAAGAAGTGGCTGGCAAATGTGCATGTGTCAGAGGAAGCATGGCGCTAGTCTTGGCTCTCCCCAGATTGAAAGAGGGTGGAGCAGTGACCGGGGCAGCCACTAGAGCAGCAGGGGGAATTGGCCAAGTACAATTGAGGAGAAAAATGGGGAGGGAATCGGAGGAAAAAAATCTGCTCTGCACATGACTGTCAAAGAAAATATGTGAACCCTCATTTTCCTGCTGAAGTGATTTTTGAAACCAGCTGAGAAACCAACTTTCAGCTCTACTCTCTCTCTGCTGAGATAATATTTCATTATTTCTCTGCACACTGCCTCTCTTGGTGAAACCTGAAGCAAACTTGTCAGAATATGTTAAATTGAGTGCAGAACTGAAATGAAAACGTTTTTTTTGTATTATAAGTGATTTCAAAGCAGTTTATTAATGAGAACATCCAACATGTAGCTGGTTTTAATCAAAGAGTTTCCACTGAGAGCTATGATCTGTTTTTAGAGGGTTAGATTAAAAAGAAACAATAAATGATAAACTATTAGTGTTGAGTGATGAAGCTGAAAATGTTACAATACAAATGGTCATATCAGGCAGTGTTGACTTTCATAACTATGCAAAATCACTATTACTCTAAGTTTAATTTTCCTCCTGAATCAAAGTTGAATAGAAGATCTATCAAATTTAATTTAAAACATCTTTACTGACAGAATACTCGACTTAAAAGTCACATTGAACACGTTCACCAACAGATCCTCCTGGAAGACAATACAGCAGCAACTGGTCAGCAGTTACATTACATTTCTTTTTGTGGTTCATACTCTAATATTTACAGTTGGAGTGAGCTTCAGTTGGTGCTCTCAGCTGAAGGCCTTTCAGTTGCCAGCTGGCTGCCATGCAAAGAACTGGACTTTGTTAGAGAAACTAATCATCTATACTGTTTATTAAGAGGTTGAATGGGTTTAAGTAATTATGTTACTAGCACTTGTGCACTTGAAAAAGTGCACAATTGTTGTTATAAGCAAATTTGTACATTAGATCAGAGGAAATGGTGGCCATCTTGGATTTGAGGTAAAATCTGATTTCCCCCCACATCTGATTTTTTTTTTTTTTTTTTCTGAACGTGGCCTGCGGGCGCCACAGCGCCACCCCGCGGGCGACCTGGTGCCCGCGGGCACCGTGTTGGCTACCACTGACGTAGACCTTTCAAATCTGGGCTAGATTACCAAGGGGACTCGACACCCTCACCAAGAAACACTTTGAGATTTGGGAAAGTTTTATCTTTTCTGTGAAAATGGAAAATGGAAGAGTTCATTGTTTTTGCCCCATCTAGACTGCATAAAACCAGGTCTAGTTCAAAGACCACTACACTTAGGCCTTTCAAATCTGGACTAGATTACCAAGAGGACCCTACACTCTCACCAATAAATACTTTCAGATTTGTGAAAGTTTTATCATGGTATGAGCACACTTGAACATTAGACTAGGGAGGAATGACGGCCATCTTGTATTTGAGGTCAAATCTGACTTCCTTCCACATCTGACAATATACCTTATGGTATTCACTCACTACATGAGAAATGTCATGCTTTTTATACAAGGAGTTCACAAGTGTTATAAGCACATTTGTACATTAGACCCGGGAGAATGGCAGCCATCTTGGATTTGAGCTCAAATCTTGACTTCCCTCCACATCTGACAATAAACCTTATGGTATTTACTCACTATGTGAGACATTTCATGTTCCTTTCAAAAAGTCCACAATTCCTGTATTTTTGGGAGCTTATCCGCTCGCTCTACTATTTGAAACTGTGGCAGGGAATGAGTTAACACCAGCAAGACAATCACTTTTCTCTGTTAAAGGAGCAAAACTACAGTCTACCTACTGAGCTGAAAACACAACACGATTTTAATGTTTTTAACAGGGGTATTAAGTCATGGTTAAAAGATAAACAACTGTGTTCTCACACTTAATACCATTAGACCTCTGGTGGTACTCTGTGTATTATGTCTGTATTGTGTGTACATTGTGTGGACTGTATTGTATGTACATCCTTGAATATTTGTATGTATAGCTTTGCTCATGTGGTTTTATATTTGATTGTTTCTTTTTGGGTATGTCCTCTGGGGTGTATTTTAGTGACTTTCTGTATAGTGACTTTCTAGTCAATATATTTGTATGTATAGCTTTCCTCATGTGGTTTTATATTTGATTATGTTTCTTTTCGGGTATGTCCTCTTGGGTTGTGTTTTGAGTCGCCTGTGGACAGGTGTTGAAAATTAGCCTTCTATAAACACTTAACACTGTGTATCTGGTTACTGTGCATACATGTATGTTACATCTCCAATGCTCTGTGATGTCCATATCAAATAAACTTAACCTAACCTGTGTGTGTGTGTGTGTGTGTGTGTGTGTGTGTGTGTGTGTGTGTGTGTGTGTGTGTGTGTGTGTGTGTGTGTGTGTGTGTGTGTGTGTGTGTGTGTGTGTGTGTGTGTGTGTGTACGTGCATGCGTGCAGGCTGTCAGGCTGTCTGCTCACAGAGGGAGGCTGTGCTTCTCTGGCCTCAGCTCTCAGCTCCAACCCCTCCCATCTGAGAGAGCTGGACCTGAGCTACAATCATCCAGGAGCCTCAGGAGAGAAGCTGCTGTCTGCTGGACAGTGGAGACTCAGGTATGGAGAGGGAACATCTGCTAGAAGACTGAGAGTCACACACATTTTTTGCAGCATTTGTAGGTTTTTTATAATTTTAAACAGGCTGAGAATGGTAGATGTGTCTAAATTAGGGTAAATTGTAAAATGTATACATTTCCCAACACACTGATAAATGTGGATAAACAAGCAAGCCCTGCCTGGAGGTGTAAGTCATGTCGGCGAGTCGAAGCACCATCCAGCTGGACTAGCTGCACCAGGCAGGGCTGAGCTGAGTGGGTCCAGCTGGACTAGCTGCACCAGGCAGGGTTGAGCTGAGTGGGTCCAGCTGGACTAGCTGCACCAGGCAGGGCTGAGCTGAGTGGGTCCAGCTGGACTAGCTGCACCAGGCAGGGCTGAGCTGAGTGGAGCAAAATAGAAATAAGAAGAATGAATAGCAATTAAAATCAAGCTGTCAAGCTGAACACAATGTCAGCAGCCGACAACTTGTTTCCACAGGGAGAGCTGCCGGACATAGTATCGGTGCATCCCTACCTTTAACATCTTCTGGTCAAGGGCTGGTCAGAGTCAGCTGTTTGGCGTTCACTCAACATGAACATCTTATCATTTAATCAAACCGTGCCTCTGACCAGACAACAGAGAATGAGCTCCACGTCTGCATAGCCGTTTTCCCACATGCGCTTTTTACCGCTAAATGTGACACCATATGGCATTTTGACCCTCAATTAGGCCGAGGGCACTTTTCTGATTTTTACAGATTCTGAAATGGCATACTGTAAGCTTTCAAATGATGTGTCACACATTGTAATCTGAAAAAAATTGAAGGAGATATGCTTATTTGATTGTTCACACTCTGAAAAGCAGGAACTGAGAAATCGGCTCCCAAAGTTTGAGAAGTTTTTCACACCTGGGACAGCCAGCCAAGGGGGAGTGAACAATGGCTCCTCATTTACATTAACCACTCCCCACAGCTGATCACTGTCACTCTGACACTGGGACACAGGCCACAAGTAAGACAATGATAGAATGTAATAGCCTACTGTTTAGGTGATGGGTTTCATAAACTTTCTGTAATAAAACATCTGAAAGCAAAAATCTTATCAAATGGGGTACGCGTGGTCTAATTTTGAGGTATCCATGCTTTTATCACTTCTCATCTGGATTATTGTAATTATTATTACATGTGTGCCTATTATGTTCTTTTTGGGCTCCTTGTGCAGAGAAAATTCCCTGAGGGGCAATAAAGGTTTCATTTATATAATAATAATAATAGGATATAATATGAATAAAGATTTGATAAGAGACAGGAGCTGCTGAACAAAAATAAAACACACACACACACACACACACACCGTGGCTACCAGGCCTCGCTAGCACGCTAAAGTTTTCCTTTGTTCTCAACAAGAGATGTGTGTGTTTCCCCTCATTGATTGTTACAGTTGATCTGAAAATAGGCGAATAATCTATGGTTTATGTCCCGCCAAAGAACTTATTGATAAGAAGCGCTGGAGAGGGACAATCGCACACAAGAAACCCGCCATTTTGGAGACACCCATGACGATGACACCACGCAAAAGGAGACGATTTTCGGGCCAAAATGGCGGCAGCGCTGCGCTAACACTCGCTTCTTTCTTTGCTTCTTTGTGTACTCTTCGACTACTCCACATGTCAAAACGTGCTAAAACATTTATATTATACAGTCTATGGCTAAAACACACATCTATCCATAACTATATGTTCGCACAGTCCTAAAACAGAAACAAAACGTAACGTTAGGGCTCATGATTAAATACAAACTCACCAAGGAAGAAAAAACAGGAGGATGTTTTCCAGAGCTCCCACACTGCTGCAGCCATCTAGGCTATAAGTAAGTCCCATAATGTTGTGTGTTGTGCTGCGTTCTGCGTCGGACCGCACTCGCAGATAACGTTTAAAGAATCTTCTTATAATCCAATCCATCACACGCACACGGTGTTAGTGTAACGTTAGCTGGGGCATTCCATGTGAATTCACTGCCAGGAATGTAAACAAAAGGGCTTATTGGCGGATACCAAACAAAGGCCAGCCGACACCACACGAGCAGCCAATCAACATTGGTATGCAAATCCTTTTGTTTCCCAATCTCCGCAGATGAAACTAGTCGACTTTTATTGAACAAGATTAACGCATTTAACGATCCCAAAACGTCTTCATTTTATATGGAATGGATAGTTCAAATAATATATTTTGTACTATTGTAAAAAAAAGCAAAACCACATTTTTTCAAAAAATAACTTTGATCCTCTGCTGTAGAGAACTGCCACGGCCGAATTACGGTACCTCCCGACCGCAGGCGTCACAAATGACCGGAAAGCGGTCTAATGCCATCATGTGTGAAAGTTGTTTTCCGGTATAAGCGCGACCCCGTCATCGCGGACATTTCACCAGTTTCGAGCCAGTCAGAAGAGTGGTATGCGTGATAAGGGACACAAGTGTGAAACGTGTCAAGTCATTTGCCGCGACACCGGTCCTTCTCATGGGCGAGGTGTACACACGTTGCTTAATGTTCCAGCGGGCATAATCTAATCATTCGCACACATTAAAGCAAACTGGCGAAATGATCTTGTGATAATAAAAGCGGTATGTCAGCTTCATGTGTGGGCGTGCCGATTTCCCCCTCTCCCCTCTCTGCTGCCTGCTCGCTCTCTGGCCAGTCCTTCAGTCCTCCTCCTTCAGTCAGCCCGACAGGGACACAGACAGCTCTGAGTCTTGCAAGCCGCCCAACGCTTGTTGAGAAAGCAAATGCACGAAGCGAAATGTGGAAGTATTTTGCTTACATTGCCGACAGCGAAGGCAAGCCCGGACACATCAAACGAAGCCAGTCTGTAAAAAGTGCTTCAACGCGACGCAGGTGAACGGATAAACATCGAACCAGCCAGGCTATTTCTCTCCGACAGGGATCCCTACTTCTTCAAAGATTTCAGTTCAAAGACTGGTTAGCGAATGTGAATGATACAACATACATGCCCTCTTAAGTCAAACGAGTGTGATTTATTGTGTGACAAGCAAACTTATTTCACCATCGGCGTTTTGCCGACCCCCAAAATAAGGAGGATTCCCCATGCAAGTGCACACGACACTCCCCACCCGCTCTGCAGTGCCCCCCCCCCCCCCCCCCCCCCCCCCCCCCCCCAACATACAGGCAATTTCGCTGCTATATTCCCACATGCGAGCGCTCAGGCGTGAAGGGAAATTCCGGGAAATGTCCGATATTGACTTACAGGTAATTTTCCGGTGAAAACGGCTTATGTGATACATGATTCAGATGTAACGTCACATGATTTAGCACATTATACAACAACAATAACACAATTGGATCTGTTTGGAGGCAATCTCTGTTTATTCTGACAAAAGCAAGCAAATAATAACAATATCCTCTGGTCAAGCATGAAAATCTAACATTGCACTGACAGATTACCTTCAAATTCACCAGCCATTAATGTTAAATAGTAAATCATTGTATTGTGTAGCAGCATTTTGGCTGATATGTTATTGCAATGATCCCGGGTTAATGACTAAACTCATCAGCTATATGTACTTAACTTTAGACGTCTCAGAAGAGCATACGAGTAACAAATAATGAACCACATGCAGATTAACGTTACAACACTTTAAACGTAATATTGTGCCTGTTGGGTCTCCATAACGTTAGCCTCCACGGTGCTCGCCGCTCGGTCGGTGTCATAAGATCAGTCCAGTCCCTGGAAGAAATGCACAGCCATACCGTGTTATTCATCACTGTTAACATTACACATTTACAGTTGCAGTTATCTAACGGAGCCAAGCATGGTGGGAATTAAGCCCCTCCCACTGACCGTGATGCCCTGAGATCCCTAAGGCCACCTTGGCAGTGCCCTGCTACCAGCCTGCTAATGTAACCTGCCTTATGCAAAGGATGTGTCATTAGCTCATTTTAACACACATTTCAGAAAAATCACTCTTCATGATGTCAATAAAACAATGGCCTTTGTGTCCTGGCATGTGGTCTTGTGCTCTAACAAAATTGCGACACAGAAGGTGCCCCCCCCCCCCCCCCGAGATTTTCATAATGCTGGCGCTGTCAAATTAATTTACACACCTGGTTATCCACCTCAAATAGTGACAGAAGTGAATTTAATGATGAAATAGTGTGTGAAAAATGTAAAAAATATACCGTGTTGGACAATGACTTCAGTCTCCACCTGAAGAGTCACAATGCATTATGCGGGAGATGAGTATATTGAGTAAGCCCCCGGTCTGTACTCAGAAATTCTTGTGAATATCTCGCCTACACAAAATTAATATACTGTACAGTGTGAACACACTACCTCTTCAATTGGAGTATCAAAAGTAGGCTGAGTAGAGCTATCTGAACAGGCCCATTGACTCTGATTCATAAAGTTGAAGCTGAGGAATATTGTTTGATGTTGAATGGAGGATATGAATCACAGCGTCTGGAAAATCCCTCCTATGGAAGTTTATGAAGGTTATTTGTTCATGATCAAAGAGATGATGCTGTCTGATTTTATTTACCCCCCTCCCCCACAGTGTGGACCATGATGCAGTGCGGTGGTTGAAACCAGGCCTGAGGAAGTGTAAGTGTGTATTTAGTTTGATTCAGTTTCTATTGAAATAGAAAGCTCATGTGTGACATCTATTCATTCAAATCCTATTCTGAAACAAGATGGCTGAAACAAAATGTGTTATGATGAAATTGAAGAAATTAACAGTCAGTCTGTTAACTCATTGAGTGCCAGCCACTTTTGGAGAACGGACGCTCCCAGTGCCAGAGTTTCAGAGCGTTTTCAGTGATTTCTCGAGGCCCACAGAATATTGTGTGATATTACTATGTAAACACCGAACACGCAAAAAGAACAAGGAGACTCTATTGTATCATCAGCAAAAAAAAGTTTATTGATACTAGGGATGGGCATTTCTAGCAAAAACACTATTCGAAATTCGCTGGCCAAATTCGAATTTAATTCGAATTTCGAAAATAAAAATAAAAATGTAAAAAAAATTAAAAATGTTTTTTTTTTTTTTTTTTTTGAGTGAAATGTTGCATTGTCTCCCCTGATTCTAAGTCTACGGCTTTACTAATTAATATAAAAAGCTTCTGCTGTGGATTTTTAGCTCAAACAAGCATTGCACCACTGAAGTAAAGAACATGTTACATGACATTGACATTTTCGAAAATAAAAAACAGTTTTGACAATCATGAGTGGTTCATTAAATATTTAGTAGGCTCATGTCTGAGTGCCAAAGGGGTGCCAAAGTCACCCCCTCTCCCTCTTCATGGGATTTCATCCGCCATTCATTTTTCCATAAACCTTGCTTAAAATGCTTATAAAAATTGTTTTACTTGCTCAAACCAAGCGATTTGACTATACTTAGAATCAGGGGAGACAATGCAACATTTCACTAAAAAAAAAAAAAAAAAAAATTTTTTTTTTTTTTTTTTCGAATTTCAATAATAAAAGTCGACCTTGATAATAACAACGATTATTCGAAAATTCGAAATTCGATGCCCATCCCTAATTGATACCATTTTCCGTTCTTTAGTTATCACCTGGAGAAGATAGGTCAAAAACAGCAAATACAGGCATTTCTATCTAGAAGCTGAGATATTCAGCCTTTTGTGAAATGCAGCATTTCAAGCACATTCACTGACTCTAGCTAATATTTTCTGATGTAGTGACGTGGTGTAGTTGTGTGCTGCCCTGCGTGCCCCACCCCCCTCTCCCCCCCTCAGCTACAAACTCCTCCCCACACTAGTAACACACAGCCTCACGCACCCAGCGTCTATTTTCGGAGTGCTTTTTGTGCGCCGCCTCCCAGGCAGCGCGACAACGACAAGGAAATGCCAAGCCGGACTGCAGGGATAAGGGTTGGCACTTCGGCGTCGGGTGCTGCCTTTCTGGCGGCTAATCGTGTGAAGAAACTATGCAGACAGACAGACAGACAGAGGCAGAGGAGCTCAGTTGTGTGCGCGGATTGACTGCTGTTGCCAGGCACCGTCAGTTGCAGCCAGAGCAATCTACATGGCTCTGGGCTGCAGCATGAGCGCTTTCTCTTTGATCAGGGGGCTTTTTCAGGCTATATTTCGGACATTTCTCTAATCTGGAGAGCACTGTCGCCACCTAAGGGTTCTGTAAAATAGGTTAGACACATTCAATAGCTCCCATATTGTAAGAGGCGATGTAAGAGGCTTAGATCGACATCCCCCCATCAAAAAACGCAATTGACGACTTTAGTCGTCAATGGCACTCTACGTCACTAAATGAATTGACGACTAAAGTCGTCATTGGCACTCAATGAGTTAATACCATAAAACTTCAATTAAAAGCCAAGTCCCATATAGACACCATTCCCTTTCAGTGGCCGGATGTCGCTACACGTTTTGAAAAATAAATGCCCGCCTTAGTATTTATTTATATATTTAAAGGGGGACTAACCCCCTAGATATGTATCAGAACAGTGATTTGAAAATACCTATGGAAAAAACCAAGAAATGACATATGCTCTTGTCTATACTGGACTCTTTGGCTGTGTTCAAGTCTAGATTTTTTTTCGGAAATCGACGCCATTACAGTTTGCCTACTGCCTCAAAAATAATTTATTTGAGAGGGGCAATATCTTTATAAATATCAACAACTAGCCAACGCTGGTGGCATGTATGGAAAGAGTGTTGCTCAAAATTGTTGATAGTTATATCAATTTGGTAATTCAGTGGCGAACTAGAAATTTAATTATTTTTCTGTATGTATCTCTATGGCAGGTTTCAAAACTACGTTACGAGAGCAAAGTGACATGGGCTCGTTACAGCAGCACACCGCACAATAGGAGAAACCCCCCGCTCTGGGGTAACACAATGCGAGATTTCTCCACGTCATTCCCTCGTACAACTAGCGATAAACCGCGCAATGAAATCCGTTTTTAATTTGCGTTTTGGGGCTTTTCGTGATTCTTGTTGAAAGTTACAGCATGACAGCAGCATTTTTCCTCTCAGGGCGCAGGAAAGGCAGCGCAGAGCTCTTCTCCTCCCCCGCTCTTCTCCTCTTCAAAGCCCCCGCCTCTCACTGCCCGCGCGTCCCCGCTGCCTGAGCACACAGCAGCTCGTGCTCGCACACAGCGAGTCAACCCACCCCCCCCCAGTCCCCAGTCGCTCTGCTCTGCTGACATTTCCTGAAAAGTTGGCGTTGCTTGTACACAGTGACGTTATTATAGTAGCCGATGTGTTTAGACCAGCTTTGTCACGTTGTCACGTCGTAGTATAGCGTTATATTTTACATGTGCGCTGCGATAAGATTTGTTTGCGGAAGGATGAAAGTGAGGCTCTCACTTTGATGCTGGGCGAGAGAGAGTGTGCTGTGCTGCTCACCCCCCCCCCCCCCCCCCCCCCCCCCCCCCAGTCCCCAGTCGCTAGTCGCTTTGCTGACAGGCAGAGGGGGAGAGAGAGAGAGAGAGAGATCGGCTCCCTACAAGCAGCAGAGTGAGTGAGTGAGAGAGAGAGAGAGAGAGAGATGAGAGAGAGAGAGAGAGAGAGAGGGGGGGATCTGCATGGGGAAAGTGGGAGAGAGATATGATGCTGCTGCTAAGTGCACTGAGTTGTGAGGAGCCGAAAGGGTACAGGGGGGGTAGGGGAGTAATTATCTTGAAATCCCATAGTCTTTGGGTCACCGTGACGTCACGACGTGTCAAATATCCCATTCATTTGAGAAAAAAAAAAAAAGCAGTGTTTGACCCTAAGAGGGCGCTTATGCCAGGTATGCTGCTGAAAAATGATACAAATGGTAAAATGGCAACAGTTTGGTGTCAAATGTGGAAATTCTGACCAAAATTCTTCACACATCACCCCCAAAGTCATATATATTGGTTAAAAGCTGAAAAAAGTGTTTTGGGGGTTAGTTACACTTTAACTTGCATTCAAACGTCAGTCCCTGGTCAGATCACCACAGAGAGAAAAACGTCCTGAAATTCAAGCGGTATTTTTCTTTTCTTTTTTATGAACAAAAGTCAGAAGCAGCAGTGAGACATTTCTCCATTGATTCCAATAGAGAGAGAGAATGGTGACAAAATAAAGTTGATCTATGCAGTTTGGCTTTCAACAATTTACTGTTGTTAAGATTATTTAAGATGATGATCAGCATCATGTTAGTTGATAGTTGATTCACTTCACATTAAAACATGGTCAAAAGCAGCAAATAGGCTACGTTCCACACTTTGATTGAGCACATTGGCTTCATTCATCAAAATCCATTACGAGCTCACAGCAGCGTTTGACTGTGTTCCACTTGACTCACTTGCTTATTGTAGAATCTCCCATTCGTCTCCTCTGTCTCTCCTGCGCTCTTTTTAAAGGAAATCAAGGAAATCCACTTCCTTCCTCTTCAATCCATTCAGTCTTTCAGTCTTAAATAGGTGACTTGACTAAACCTCAACATATAGACAGTTTTCACAGAACTGTGTTGCTGCCAGCTATTGTATTAGCAAACACTGTAACAGGAAGTATAGGGGTAATTTAAAATGTTTATGTTGTCTGTGTGGGTCAGGCTTTTTAAAGGCCGGCACCAAACCAAACCGCTAAGAGAGCCAGCTCACCCCGTTAAAATATGTGACAATGGCAACCCAACCCAACCTGGCAGCCTGCAAACTACAATCTAATTTAACTCTCGATTATAGGGAGGAGACTGGAGATGATGGAGGCATTTTAATGATGCTAGCAATTCTAAGAGACTCTAGAGACGATGCGCCATGGGCGGAACATGTTGTGGGATTTGATTATGTCACGGTTTGTGTTACAAATCGCTGATGATGTCACGATTTGCTAACACTGCCCCGCCTTAGACAATTTTAATTACTCTGGAGACAATGTGCCATGGGCTCAACATGTTCTGGGATTTATGATGTCACAATATGGGTCACAAATCAGTGATGATGTCACTGAGTAGCTCACACGCTCAATTTCTAGGGTGGAGACTCTGGAGACGATGCGCCATTCGGACGAGGCCTCAAATGTTACGGTCGCAAATGGATGTATATATTTTCATGAAGTATTTTGGCATCGTTTGTTGTCTAGGGGTGAAACATACATCTTCCATGCTAACCATATAGCACACATAAATGGTATATCAGTTTGGGACTGGGAATTAGCATCCAGTGATTGTTAGAAAGAGAGGCATTCTTTTACCTGGACGGCCCACTGTCGACCTGGTAGCTGAACAACCCTCTCTCTCGGTCAGGCTCACTTGGCCCGGCGCCCAGGCATCGTTGTATTGGTCTGGAAACTAACGTGAACAGGCGAATCTGTAGATTCCAAAACAAATGTCATATGCTAATTTGAATGAAATTGCACAATGGATACTGTAATCTCCATGCATAATGTGATGCGATCTCCACACCATCGCATCATACATCACATCAACACCATCACATACCAATAACACTGTGTTCTATAACTGTCACATCCTCTCTCTCTCTCTCTCTCTCTCTCTCTCTCTCTCACACACACACACACACACACACACACACACACACACACACACACACACACACACACACACACACACACACAAACAAACAAACAAACAAACAAACAAACACACACACACACACACAGAGGGGTGCAGCGCAAATGAATGTTCCCAAGTCATCTGCTATTCTCCGTGATGTGCAGAATGTCACCTGCGCTCGTGCAGCAACAGTGATTTATTCAGGATTAACTAAGAGGATTAATTAATTAAATGATTCAAAGACGTGGTGAGCTTGGTGAGGCCGTTAACATCCACACAACCAATCAGTGTTGCTTCTTTCATTCCCTCCAATTCATTTGTGTAAATGCCAGGTTGTCCATGTGCATCAGACATATCCAAAACACAGCGGTCATTATAGATACATCTACTAATCCTTTGTAGGTTAATACAACAGGGCTTATTACATTGTAGCCTATATATTTATATCATCACTCTGTTTAGGCTAAAACATATGTTGTGCCTAATCTAATGTCCACATTCTAACTGCACGCTTACTGTAATTAGAGGTTTCCTTCATCATAGGCTACTACAGAGCTGCAACTATAGTCACAAATTATGTAATAAAATCATGACAAACAAATTCTCATGTATCCCTCTCCCTCAGTCTCCCTCTCCCTCTCTCTCTCTCCCCCTCTCTCTCTCTCCCTCAGTGTCTCTCCCCCTCTCTCTCTCTCTCGCCTCAGTGTCTCTCCCCCTCTCTCTCTCCCTCAGTCTCTCCCCCTCGCCTCTCTCTCCCTCTCTCTCCCTCAGTCTCTCTCCCCCTCTCTCTCTCCCTCAGTCTCTCTCCCCTTCTCTCTCTCTCCCTCAGTGTCTCTCCCCCTCTCTCTCCCCTCTCTCTCTCCCCCCTCTCTCTCTCTCCCTCAGTGTCTCTCCCCCTCTCTCTCTCCCTCAGTCTCTCCCCCTCACCTCTCTCTCCCTCAGTCTCCCTCCCTCGCCTCTCTCTCCCTCAGTCTCCCTCCCCTCGCCTCTCTCTCCCTCAGTCTCTCTCTCCCTCAGTCTCCCTCTCCCTCTCTCTCTCTCCCCCTCTCTCTCTCCCTCAGTGTCTCTCCCCCTCTCTCTCTCTCTCCCTCAGTGTCTCTCCCCCCTCTCTCTCTCCCTCAGTCTCTCTCCCCCTCTCTCTCTCCCCCTCAGTGTCTCTCCCCCTCTCTCTCTCCCCCTCTCTCTCTCCCTCAGTGTCTCTCCCCCTCTCTCTCTCCCTCAGTCTCTCCCCCTCTCTCTCTCCCCCTCTCTCTCTCTCCCTCAGTGTCTCTCCCCCTCTCTCTCCCTCAGTCTCTCCCCCTCTCTCTCTCCCTCAGTCTCTCTCCCCCTCTCTCTCTCTCCCTCAGTGTCTCTCCCCCTCAGTCTCCCCCCCTCACCTCTCTCTCCCTCTCTCTCTCCCTCAGTCTCTCTCCCTCAGTCTCCCTCCCTCGCCTCTCTCTCCCTCAGTCTCTCTCTCCCCCTCTCTCTCTCCGTCAGTCTCTCTCCCTCAGTCTCTCCCCCTCTCTCTCTCCCTCAGTCTCCCTCTCCTTCTCTCTCTCCCTCTCTCTCTCCCTCTCAGTCTCTCTCCCCCTCTCTCTCCTCTCTCCCTCAGTCTCTCTCCTCTCTCTCTCCCTCAGTCTCTCCCCCTCGCCTCTCTCTCCCTCAGTGTCTCCCCCTCACCTCTCTCTCCCTCAGTCTCTCTCTCTCCCTCAGTCTCCCCCCCTCTCTCTGTCTTCCTCAGTCTCTCTCTCCCTCAATATCTCCCCCCTCGCCTCTCTCTTCCCCTCTCTCTCTCTCCCTCAGTCTCAATCAATCAATCAATCAGTTTAATACATGTCCCAGAAGGGCACTTTGGTTCACATCAGACAGTAGTGGAAATTACAACATCATTACTAATTTGATAGTAGTAAGTACTAAGCACACTTACACACTTCAGAATTGAGATACATTATTACTAGTTTGAAAAAGTAATAAGGCACACTTCAATATTATACAATACATAAACATTTGTTGCATTATGTACAGATTCCAAAAGACCATCTATACTGCCCTCAGCCGGGTCTCTCTCCCTCAGTTTCCCTCCCCCTCTGTCTCTCTCTTCCTCAGTCTCTCTCTCCCTCAGTATCTCCCCCCTCGCCTCTCTCTTCCCCTCTCTCTCCCTCAGTCTCTCTCCTCTCTCTCTCTCTCTCTCCCTCAGTCTCTCTCCCCCTCTCTCCCTCAGTTGCTCTCATCTCCCTCTTCCTCTCCCTCAGTCTCTCTCTCCCTCAGTATCTCTCTCTCAGTCTCCCCCCTCTCTCTCTCTCCCTCAGTCTCTCTCCCCCTCTCTCTCTCCCCCTCTCTCCCTCAGTCTCTCTCTCCCTCTCTCTCTCTCCCTCAGTCTCTCTCCTCTCTCTCTCTCTCTCTCTCCCTCAGTCTCTCTCTCCCTCAGTCTCTCTCCCTCTCCCTCTCTCTCTCTCCCTCAGTCTCTCTCCCCCTCTCTCTCATCTCTCTCCCTCAGTCTCTCTCCTCTCTCTCTCTCCCTCAGTCTCTCTCCTCTCTCTCCCTCAGTCTCTCTCCCTCTCCCTCAGCCTCTCTCCTCTCTCTCTCTCTCTCTCTCCCTCAGTCTCTCTCCTCTCTCTCTCTCTCTCTCTCTCTCTCTCCCTCAGTCTCTCTCCCTCTCTCCCTCAGTCTCTCTCCTCTCTCTCTCTCTCCCTCAGTCTCTCTCCTCTCTCTCCCTCAGTATCTCTCCTCTCTCTCTCTCTCTCCCTCTCCCTCAGTTTCTCTCTCTCCCTCTCTCTCTCTCTCTCTCTCTCTCTCGCTATTTCTTGCAGCTTTCACAGTAACATTTATGGGATAATGAACTTAAACAAAACTATTATGAAACATGAACTTCACCACAGCATTTGCAGGAATATTTAGTTTTTAAAGTATAATCCATCAAGTGTGATATTGTCAGCAAGTCAAGTCACAGCAGCTCTATGCACAGTAGCAGGCAGCAAACGTCACTATTGAGTAGAAAATAATCACAACATGGCACAACGTGCTGTCATTTAAAGAAATAGGCGCGACCTTTGGTTTCATGTTGACAGCAAAGAGAATACGTTGCTGTGTGAGCTGTCCTGGTGAATGCCTGGCTGTGTTTAGTAGGGCTGTGCCGATTCACTTATCTCCCGATTCGATACTATCACGATACTTGGGTGCCGATTCGATTTATATTGCGATTCTTAAGTATTGCGA
>NC_139645.1:33942022-34074522 GCF_964638095.1 Poromitra crassiceps
CTTATTTCAGATGTGTATTTTTGTGTTTAAATATGAGCACATGTTAATAGCGGTAATTATTGCCAATTTACATATTTTAAACACCTCGTTATCAGACTTATGGAGTTAATGCAGTAATGAGTCCAGAAGTCACACTTCCGGTTCGTATGTGTAAAAGGCAATGGGGTTTTTGTATGGGGATTTTGGTTAAACACATGAAATGAGGTCTGTGGTTAACAAAAGTTTATGACACACCGAAGTTTGTGTTCAGTAAGATAATCTTCACAAACAAAAACCACTTTTATGGATTTGAAGTGTAATAACCAAAATCCCCATACAAAAACCCCATTGCCTTTCCCCCTACAAACCAGCATGCTGGTCATTTCTGGGTAAGCCTAGAAGAATACATCAACCCTGCGATACTCTATTCATTATTCATTTTTAATTATTAAGTTTTCATCATATTGTTTGCTTTGTACAGATTATTATTAATATTGGTTTTCTGAGGTAGAGACCCTATATAAACCCATCTTGTGTTTCCTGTCTCTACACGCACATTGTTTTTGCTGTATTCATTTTGTCCGTTTCTGTATATGAGCAAATAAATAAATAAAATAAAAACACTTCTGCCATCAAGGCTACATTACTAGTTAAATGTCCTTTGCTTTCATTGTTTATATATATTGTTTTCCAGCAACCATGATAAGTCTTCACATCCATCAATGTGTGCTGAAACTCCCTGCCTTGACTCAACATTCAACATTGGGGACGGCTTTAGCTCAGGAGGTAGAGCGGGTCGGCCAATGACGCAAGGGTTGGCGGTTCGATCCCCGCTCCCTCCCAGCTGCTGTCGTTGTGTCCTTGGGCAAGACACTTAACCCCAAATTGCTCCCGATGGTGTGTAGGCACCCTGCGTGGCAGCCTGCCGCCATTGGTGTATGAATGGGTGAATGTAGACTATCTACTCATTGTAAAGCGCTTTGGATAAAAGCGCTATATAAATGCAGACCATTTACCATTTACCATTTACATTCACAATATAATCTTTGAATGTTCTAAACTGGACTCTGCCTGCTTTATTCTTCAAGTGAACCAGTGAGTGGGGAACAAATTAACCAGGTGGAAGAACTAGTTTTTAGCTGTCATTAGTGTATCAGCCTCAGGAGATGTTTGTGTGGTAGCTATACTGTATCAGCCTCAGGAGATGTTTGTGTGGTAGCTACACTGTATCAGCCTCAGGAGATGCTTGTGTGGTAGCTACACTGTATCAGCCTCAGGAGATGTTTGTGTGGTAGCTACACTGTATCAGCCTCAGGAGATGTTTGTGTGGTAGCTACACTGTATCAGCCTCAGGAGATGCTTGTGTGGTAGCTACA
The DNA here is from genome assembly GCF_964638095.1 of Poromitra crassiceps. NCBI lineage: Eukaryota > Metazoa > Chordata > Actinopteri > Beryciformes > Melamphaidae > Poromitra > Poromitra crassiceps. The sequence goes on from NC_139645.1 coordinate 33,943,378, forward strand.
CTGTATCAGCCTCAGGAGATGCTTGTGTGGTAGCTACACTGTATCAGCCTCAGGAGATGTTTGTGTGGTAGCTACACTGTATCAGCCTCAGGAGATGCTTGTGTGGTAGCTACACTGTATCAGCCTCAGGAGATGCTTGTGTGGTAGGCGCCATAGGCCACGGAACTGCCCGGGCCACACGGGCCATGGCCCGGGTACATTTAATTTTTACAATGAGTTCCCAATTATTATTATTATTATTTTTTTTACAATTAAACCTCATTTACTTATTACACTCGACTGGTTGTATTTCAGATGTGATGTGAATCTAAAGTGAACTAAACAAGTCAGATCCACTATAAATGTTTTTCAGTAGATGCTGTGATGTAGCCACAACAAAGCTGCAATATTAATGTTTTTCAGGAGATGGCGATGTGATGTACCGTAGCTTATCAAGAAAGATGCATTATAAATGGTGTTTCAGGAGATGTGTGATGTAGCTAGCTATAGGTTCTAAACAAGAAATATGGTTCAAATGTTTACAGTAGTTTTCCTTTCTTGCTGCACTACAATGTTACAATGCTGTGAGACGGAGCTAAACACAAAAGATGCAATATTAATAGTTTTTCATGAGATACTCAGTATTTAATACTAATACTAATAATAGAAAAGGAGAAGATACTGAATAATGACATCACAACAGTATAATCCTAATGTTAATTTAAAATGAAATATTCTTCTAAATATGGATAAAAGTCCGAAAAACATAACATTTTCTTCGACGCTGCCCGCGAGATTCCATTCCTTACAGCACCCCCTACTTAATAATAGTTCCAGCGCAGCTGCGAAAATGTGGTGGCGCATTGTGTCAAGTGTACTGGCTCGGGGGAACAGTCCGGCCCCCAGTCCCTTAGGTTTCTGACAACGTGGCCCCCTGAACAATTTAGTTGAATAGCCCTGCTGTAATTTATAGATTAATTATGCTATAACTTATTTGTACTGATACGGATGCTTATATGTGTGGCACTCATATTCTGGTTTATTTCAAGAAAGACATTTTGGCTAGTTGAAATTAATTGGCTCGTAACTTTAAAATCTAGCAGCCATATTGGCTGGTGATAAAAAAAAAAGTTTAATCTCAAACCCTGGAGGGAGAGCAGGTGGTGACATAGGAGTGAGTGAGAAAAGAAAGAAAGAAATATGATTGTTAACACATTCAGTGCCAGCGACGCCATATGGCGTCATTAGAAATTTACCGTACAGTGCCAGCGACGCCAAATGGCGTCATAACTCGATTTTTTTTTTTTGACGGGGGGGTGTCGATCTATGCCTCTTACATCGCCTCTTACAATATTCAGAGGTATTGAATGTGTCTAACCTATTTTACAGAACCCTTAGGTGGCGACAGCGCTCTCCAGATGAGAGAACGTGGAGTGAAACACACAGAAGAAGTCATTGGGGGGAAGGAAATCGCATCGCATCCGTCCGTATGCAGCGGCTTCATTGAAGCAACGTTTAGCTGTGCCCCTGCAGCAGCCAATCTGCTATCACAATTGAGCACCTCGATGTCCGCTGCAACAGCCTCCGTGTCCGCTGCAACACATGATCAGCCGTGGATTTGTTATTATTCTCAACTCGAAGCATGGGAGCTGGTACACGCGGCTGTAAAAAAGCAGGATCTAGCTGACTTTTTCAGTGCTGAGCACAGGCAGAGAAAACGAGAAAACAGCAGAGCAGAGAGACACTCCTCCCACAACGGGGGGGGGGGGGGGGGGGGGGGGGAGGAGGAGGGGGGGGAGGTGGGCACGCAGAGCCAAGTACACAACACAGACCCAGACAGCAGGACAGGGTTGGCAAACGCAAGCCAGAATATCCGATGCCCACCAGCAGCAAAAGATCAGCAAGAAGCTGCAACCAGCAGCGCATGCAGGCGCCAGCGCTGCTGGTTTCAGCTAAAAATATTATTCTTCCAAACAAAATTCCCTTGCCTTCACTGTTTTATTGAAGGAAATTATTTTTGAGGTGTGACTACATCAGAAAATTAGCTTCAGAGTCAGTGATGTGCTTGAAATGTTTAATTTCACAAAAGGCTCATTATCTCAGCTCGTAGAAAAAAAGCTCTGTTTTTCGTTCGATCAAGCTATCTTCTCCGGCTCATAACTAAAGAACGGAAAATGGGATCAATAAACTTTTTTTTGCAGGTGATAGAAGAGAGTCTCATCGTTATTTGTGCGTGTTCAGTGTTTACATAGTAATTATTAAAGAAATTATATGACTGTTTTAAAATGCATTGCGGCCTATGTGGCACAGCAAGCAACCTTTTGCCCAAGGGCCGTGGCACTGAAAGTGTTAAGACTGAATACTGACATCACAAAAACCTAATGTTAATTTAAAATTAGATATTCCTATATGAATCTGGCTTCAAACGACCAAAATCTTTGTGGTGGGGGGGTGGGGGGGGGCAAAACAACACATTGTTTTGCCAGCGCATAGGAGGAGATAAAAAGTGAAGGAACAAAAAGAGAAATATTGTGATCGAATATGGTTTTCTATTGGTTTTACTTTTTTCTCTTTGGCCCCCCGGCCCCCCCCCCAGGTGCAGATGCGTTCCGCTGCCTATGGTGGTAGCTACACTGCTGCTGTACTGCTGCTTCTGTGTCTTGACTGAGATTAGGTGAACGTTGCTCTCCTGACTGATGAGGCTACTGTAACATCTGCCAGGCCACCATGCGCCACAGAGAACACACGCCGACATCATCTTGCAGTTGGCTTGTCAATCAAATCTGATGCTCTAATAAAAAATAACCCTAACCCAATGGGATTGTAGTTGCTAAACTCACCGCGCTCAGTAAACTGCCATTGTTAAAGTTAAAGGTGTTAAAGTCAGTTTGAAGCGGGTCGGTCCCGTTTGTGCCGATTTGCGCTATGAACTCTTTAGGCTACTACTGACTATTTACGAACGCACCTTTTGTATTCATTTTCATTTTCTCTGGAAGTGGATCACCACTGTTTTGTGCTGTTATGGTTATTAGCTTAGTCACTCACGTCTACACTAGCTTCGCCGTTGCTACTTTTAGCTAAATCTCGCTTCACCCAAAATGTTATTCACATAAAAAGACTATATCCACAATGTTAATTATTTTAGAGGACTACATCTTGAACTGGAGACATCAAATGGAATTCACGGTTTTGCTATCTTGACCTGTGATGGTGGTGGTAAAAACAGCTCACTGCCATAACAGCTACATGACATGTAGCTAAGCAACACGATTGAGGGATGGCTAACATTATGCTAACTTTAGCTGCCTGGTAGCAACAATGCAAACTATGCCTATAATAACTGACAGCATTTAATTTTCACATGTTTGAAAAGGGGGATTGATGCTCTACTACTAATGCTCTACTGCCATGAATTTTGTAAAACAAATATTAATAATCATATAATCATAATTATCATAATGATTTTAGGGTTGTCCCGATACTGGCCTATTTTGCTGTACTCGATACCACTTTACACCTATGGCTCACACAGCAGAGAAGCTTGGCTGTAGTGTTCACTATGACAGTGTGTTTGTTAGCATCTCTGCCTGGAGCGCTTTGTGAGGAGAAATAAAAAGCTATCAGGTCAGATAATCAGCTGAGGTCTGCAGCACCGCATCACTTGCCCATTTACTGTCTGAGTGCGTCTGACTAGCTGCAGTTAGCCGCGTAGCCTGCAACAAGATCGAACACTTTCTGTTCAATTTTGGTTAACATTAGTTGCTCTTCTAGCAGACAACACTGTTGTGAAACAAGCAAAGGCTTACCAGATCGCTGTAATACGTGCTACGTGTCCGGTAATCCATACTGCCTTAAAGTTTAACGTTTTAAAAGTGGAACGTAACGTTAATGTCTGTGAAATTAGCGACAATTCTTACAATTTCACTTCCGGTTTATTTGTTTTGCCTTCAAAGTAAAAGCACGATAAAGTTCGTTTTTACAATAAACATTCAAGTAGTAATCTAACTATATGAACATAATGAACATAAGAACATGAGGAACCTCTACCTCTAGTTTAATGTTTGAATGAAAATAGACCAGCAGAACAAATACAAAGGAGATGCACAGATATGTGGTTCAAATGGTTGATTCATAGCCAGTGTTGGGGTTAACTCATTACAAAAGTAACATATTACATGCAATATATTACTTTTAGCAGTAACTCAGTAATATAACTTATTACTTAGCTATAGGATTTCAGTAATATTATACCAGTTACTTTGTCAAGTAACTCAAGTTACAAATTGAGTTACATTTGATAAAATCAAAGCACATATTTAAAAAAGATACAGTTATTTCCTAATCAAACTGTGTGTTTTTATGCAAACAACCACTATAGATGACAATAACAAAGGAAAAGAATAACATTTAGAATTTTGGATTGTTTACACTGATTTCAAGGCGGTTGAAATAATTTTTCGGGATGTTCCGGGGCGGTAATGTCATTCTGCTGCTGCTGTTGTTGAGCGAGAAGAAGTATGAGCGAGAAGCGCCCGGCTAGCGGGGTAAAGGCTGTATATACATATATAAGGCTATGTGTGGCTGCTCTAACCTGCTAACATGGCAGCCGAAATGAAAACCAACAGGTTCCACCAAACACATGCTGCTGCTCACGCAGGATGTGTCCTGGGTGTAACAGTGTAGTTGGAGCAATTTAACTTCCCAAGACATTAACATCTGTGTGACTTCCATCGCAGCCACACGTCATCATTCAATCAGAATCCTACCTGAACAGGTGATTACATTCACCTGTGTCACTCACAGGCTTCATTCAGCTGCCTGCTGCTGCTCAACACAAACGCATGCGTGATTCAACAAGAGACCCTTCTCATGGGGTCCATTTTGTGTCAAAAAGGCAGGATAAACACAGGTGCAAGCAAAACACTAATGAGGGTTTCAAACTTCCATGATTGGAATTTGGAGTTATTTCAGTGGGTGTGAGTACTTTGATAGACAACTCCTTCAGCCAATCAGTGTCGCCAAATCCAGTCCTTAAGCCAATCAGTTAAATCAAAATCCAAAATCCACTTGGAAGATCGGTAAAAACGTATTTTCCACCTAGAAACTCCGCTGTTGCATACTCCTGTCCTGTTGTTGTGTCATTGTTGTTATTGAGTCTATTTCTACCATAGCTGCACTTATCGCTGTCTAAACTTGACGAACGTTGATGTTACTGCTCGAGCCACAAAGCCCTGGGAGCAGCCATTACTGCTTTGCCGATGATTGGCCGGTTACGATGTCAACTACGAGACGGCTCCCTGATTGGTGCACTATGGAATTTCTGAAAACACCTGCAGCCCCGGTCCCGCAGAAAGAAAAACAAAAAAGAAAAGTGAGTTGACGTGAGCGGATGGTTTACCAGGCTAGGAGTTCACTAGCTGTCGTAGACAAATGTCCAATGTGGGAATGAGACCATGAGCGTTTTGCTGGAGTTGTGGCGCGCTCCCGTCATCTCAATCGTTTGGTGTACATACAAAGACAAGTCTTGTTGATTCTCAGTTCATTTAATATGCTATTACATTGTTATCCATTTACATGTTCACACTCTTTTACAAAACAGAATGACACCAATAACATCATCATAATTGGTACAGTATATAAATGTATCCCAACACGTCTGAGGAATGTGACTTTCCATGAGTCCCTGACGCGTTTTCAACAGTTTGTTGTTTACACAGTATTTACACATCTGAACTGAGCTAACGGGCACCTGGACCCGGCACAGGAACCACGTGTTTGTAGCCATCTTATGCCGCCTTCCAGTTGTTCTGGGAACTAGGAATTTACCAGCTCACTTCACGGGAACGCCCCCGTGAGTTACCTGAACTGGGTTTTCCTGCTCTGAACTCGGGGGAACCTCACCAGCACCGACCTCAAAATCCAAGATGGCAGCTCCGTGCTTCAACAGTAGGCTAGTGAAAGCTGTAGTAATAGTAGTTTATTAGTACTTCTGTCTTATTTGTCTCATTACATCACTTGTACACACGGTACTGTCTACATTGTATCTATGTTGCTAACGTGTTTGTGCAAAATACTGCGTGATGCACTGACCTGGCTAGAGCTAACCCTGGCTGCCTTTGCGACTGTTTTACTGGAACGCGTCAACTTGGGTGTGACGTCATTCAACTGTGAAATTCCTAGTTCCCAGTACAACTGGAATGCACCATTAGTTTGGAGTGTGTGCGTCTCCTTTGTGGATTTAATGCAGGGGAAAATCCCAGCATGCACAGCACTGGGACAGGACAGAAAGTGCAGTCCCTCCTCCAACCTGCTATTTTTGCTTCATGTTTAAAAGGGCACTGGCCCAAACCTACATGTGTTCAGTTCAACATACAACACAACCAGCCTACATGTGTTCAGTTCAACATATAACCAGCCTACATGTGTTCAGTTCAAGATACAACACAACCAGCCTACATGTGTTCAGTTCAACATACAACACAATCAGCCTACATGTGTTCAGGTCAACATACAACACAACCAGCCTACATGTGTTCAGGTCAACATACAACACAACCAGCCTACATGTGTTCAGTTCAACATACAACACAACCAGCTCACATGTGTTCAGGTCAACATACAACACAACCAGCCTACATGTGTCCAGTTCAACATACAACACAACCAGCCTACATGTGTTCAGTTCAACATACAACACAACCAGCCTACATGTGTTCAGTTCAACATACAACACAACCAGCCTATGGTCAGCTTAGAAATCTGTCTAAGAGCACCTTGATAAAGTTCACAGTGGTATGAGAACATTTCCAAACATCAAGCTCAATACAAACAGAGGGGCTCAACTGAGAAAGCAAAGGAAGAGACAAAGAGAGTTGAAAAAGACTTGAAAAGCTTTAAGAATAGCCAGCCTGTGTTCTAAAGACACAGCTTGTTCTTTAGAGATGGCTATTCTTCTCCAGTTGACAGAAACAAAAGTGTCATTTCTCCCCCTCCTCCTGTCTCTCTGTCTTGAAAATATTAATAGAAAAGACAGTGAAGATGAGGACGTGTCATAAGTGTGTCTGCTCTGTCTAATATTAACATGAAGGCACCTACAGCATCTCTCAGAGGAGAAAGAGAAGGGATAGAGACACTGCAGAGCATGTCATCATTCAGACACCACGCCCAAAACGGGGGAAAACAAAAACTCAGTACTACTATAAGTACAGACCTTGTTGCCCTCTAGTTAAAGTTTAAATTCACTCACCCCGTAGTTATACTATAACTACACTCCTTGTACCCCGTAGTTATACTATAACTACATGCTTATTTGCGGGCTGTATTCTAAAGCGTTACTGACGTCCGCAAACTGTAGCCTACATTACTGTTATCAATGAAATCTTGAAAAATTAACTTTTGATGTGAAAAAGTGTGAAAAACTAAAGAAATTAGATTGTTGTGATTTTGTTTGCATACATTATTAAATAGGTGCACGCATACCCAGGTATTTGAACTAAAAGAAAAGAAAAGTAATTTTCGACTTTAACTATGAAAAATCAAAATCAATGCTATCAAAATTAGCAGTGAATTATTATTGCTAAATTAATATTTTCTATAAAGGAAATAAATAGGAGTATCAAACGAAATAATGCACTATGATATACATACAAATTACCTATATCTATAGAAGTGTCTCCGTCATTTATACTCAGAATGTGTTTATTTCAAAGTGTTTGTAAAGAAACAGGTGCCATTGGGAATAAAATAGCTCTGGAAGTAATTTTATGTGACAGACATCAATACTTTACACTAGTGTCCTCTAGTAAGAGAGTGGCGTCAGCGGAGGACCAAAATGCAAGAATCATTAGCCAATGAACACCCAGGAATGGGTCTCGCGCTACTTTTGCATGCTAAAATAAAGCCGATAATGTACAATTTGATTCATTTCAAGGGATGAAAAACCCTTTCAAAGTACAACACTGTCTATTTTGATGCAACTCGACAGTGCTGCTTTTTTTACTGAAGAGTTCCACTTTCTACTTCCTGGAAAAAAAACTGGTCCATTGGAGTGAATGGAGATGTCTAACCTCGCGTCACCAGGCTCTTCTCGGCGAGAAAGAGCCTGGCTCCCGCCCACAATTGATTTTGTCACCCTACTGGTTCCCGCCTAGAGCCCGCCCTAGACCGGATGGCAGCGTTTCTAGCTCGTCAACTTTCACGTTAACTTGACAATTTGACCCACGTATCAGAATCCTCTTTCACCGTTTTGACCGGTGTGTCAGGCGGTGGTGGCGGAGATGCCATATTGCATAAACGTTTTGTTTTATGTAACGCTAGCTTTGTTTTGATCAGACTCTAGTTTAGGTAACATCACCGCGTCAAGCTAACGGCAACAAAGACGTTGTTAGGCGCATTGCCATCCGGTGTTAATTCTGGGTCCGGGGTTTACGCCCCCATGACAAAAAGCGGGGTGGAAGGTGCCCAGACTAGGAGATGTCGGAACTCTTCTTTACACCAACCAGTCAGAACGTTGTTTACTGACACCAACCAATCAGAACGCTGCTTACAGAGTTGCATTCCGGACATTCCTAGCATAGCAGAAATGCCAGCCAGCAACCTGCAATTGTTTTTCCTTTTCTGCTAAGACGAGATCAAAGACAAACGTACCTTGATTGCTCCGTGACTACGCTGGAGAAACTTGATTTTACTTGATACTAGACTCTGGATTTTGCTGGAAAAGTTATATTTTTGTCTACTTACGTTCGGTTTTGAGCTACAAGCCGAGACAATCCTTTTGTGGCTGTATATTGCGGTACCCGTTATCGCGTGCAGTGAAGCAGAAAGCAAATTCGGTTGTTTTGTAAAGTTAGATATTAAAACTGCTGTCTGCTCTATTCCCATGTTACCTGTTTCTACAAAGTGGATGGAAAACCGGTGTGTGTGTGCTGTGCTATTTCGCAAGTAGCAAAGTTATACCAGACATCTGCTGGTGAGTGCATTTTATTTTGTGAGCGAATTAGTTGAATCCGACCTGTGCAGACGTTAGAGGGTTCAAGGCAATCAGATTTTCATGTGCAAGTCATGACATTTAGGTTCATGAATCCCAATATGTTTGTTTTAGGATGACGAGTGCAAATCACTTATTGTAATTTGACACCCTGCCTGTTTATTTTGCGAGCGCGGTGAAAATGAAAGTAGATGGAGGGAGCAACTAATTCACAAAGTGATGTTTATCCAAGGAAATACATTTCTGATTATTCTATTATTGTTTCTATGTTTATTTAGCCATGATAATTATTGGTCATGTGTATGGTTGAATTACTGAAGATTGATATGCACAAAGAAGAATAACATTAACACTAGTAATTGAATTAGTTTATGGTAATAGTGAATGAATGAGTAATTTTGTTTTGGCCTATCCAGGCCGGGTCTTCTTGTTTCCCCTTGTGTCTCCCTGTCCGTGCTTGTGTTGTTGTACGTCTTCTCTGGAGTGGATTTCGCCTGCTGTTCCCTGGGCTACAGTTAGTGGTTGCATAGTGCAGTAGTCGTGGCGAGCCAACCTAAAGGACGATCCTGAACGAACTGAACTGTTGCTTTCCCGTTTGCTTTCACCTGGAAATCCCGGTAGGACTGGTCTATACCAGAACACTCAAGGATTTAGTTTATGGACTGAGTATTCTTATTCTTTCATCGGACAGACGAAAGGAAAAAAGGGAAACTTATTCATTCATCTCTGGTTATTTTTGTGAAGTTACTTGTGATTTTCCTGTCAATTGATATTGCACTATTTTTGTTAAGAGGCATTTGTTCCTCTTGTATTTTTGCACTAAGGTCAAACTGGTTTGTTGCTAATATATACTTATACCAAAATGATCTAACTCCAGCCTAAAAGCTAAAATAGGTAAAACCTCTTTAAAAACTGTCTCTAAAATAGGTTCCAAATAAGTTATTAAATAAATACAAGTGTTTCTTAGTATAAAAGGTGCGACTGCACTATAAAAAGTTATTTAGTTAAAAAACCCAAATGTTACACTGTAAAAAGTGACAAAACTGGAATTACACTGTAAAAAGTGAAAAAACCTAATGTAGCCTAATCAGCCTAATTAACTGAAGGCTGTCTACTTTACTACTGTCTCCTCTACAGCTGTGTGCGTTTTGTTGATTAGAGCAGCTGTGAAGTGGAGTGATCTACACACAGTGAAGCGCCAGTGCATTATCATGAAATATTGGCACTGGTAGGCAAGGGCCCCGAAAACGTGGGTGCCGGTGTTACGCGCAAATCAACCCCCCTGTACATGCGCGCCCCCCTATGTAAACAAACGCATTGGACAGACCTGCCCCCCGTAGTACCACATTTTAGCCGCCAGGTGTCATCTGGACATAAAAACACTGCTACATTTACAGGCAGGCAGTACGTTACCTCAGATCTTCAAATCTCACTAAATATAGACAGTTTTCACGGAACGATGTTGCTAGGGAACAGTTTGAAACCTAGCTTAATTCCTGTCAGTTATTGTATTAGCAAACACTGCAACTGGAAGGAAGCTAGGGACAATTTAGAATGGCAATTGTCAAGTTAAAACCGTCTAAAGTTGGATTGTAAAAACGTGTCTTTGTAATTAAGAAAATAAATAAATAAAAAATCATGACTTGACAAGTAGGCTATAGGCTACGTGCTGTAGACATACTCTGTTATAATAAGGACATGCAAAACACATTCCAACTGGGATTTGAACTCACGCCTCCCTAATCTGCAACATGGACCAGAAGTCAGCTCTTAACCCACTCCACCACAGAGACCATTAATGGCAGTTGGTGTGTTTTGCATTAGTTAAATCGTTTCTATGTGCAACCTTGCTCTCCCGTACGTGATTGTCCCCCCTGTCTAAACACCTCTCCTCACCTTCCACTTGTGTCTGGACAAAAAGGCCCCCCTGCAGTACCGCATTTCCACCACCATGTGTAGCTTCTCCCATGGAGGCTTATGTTTAACTGTAAAAACAGGTGCTAGTGAGATAGATAGATAGATAAATAAATAAATAGATAATAAATAGATACATACATACATACATAAATAAATATATAAATAAATAAATAACATTTCATCTCTAGGTCTCTTTAGATTGCCATAAGATGGACTGTAAAAACAGGTCAGTAAAATAAATAAATGAATAAACTAAAGAATTCATGGCCTTACAAGTAGGTAGACATACTCTGTTATAATAAGGACAAGCAACAAAGATTACAGGTGGGATTTGAACCCATGGCCTCCAAGTCTGCAGCATGGACCAAATGCTAACTCTTAAACCACTGTACCACAGAGACTTCTTGTGGCATTCACGCTGCTTTGCATTAGTTAATTCTCTATGTGCAACCTTGCTCTCCCATACATGATTGTCCCCCCTGTCTAAACACCTCTCCTCACCTTCCACTTGTGTCTGGACAAAAAGGCCCCCCTGCAGTACTGCATTTCCACCACCATGTGTACAAATGTTTCTCCCATGGAGGCTTATAAAAGAATGGAACCTCATCAAGTCCCGTCTGTACACACTAGCCCATTTAAAGGGAAAGGTTTCCAAATGTAGCCTATATTTAGGTTTTGAATTAATTGGAGTACCAACATTTCATCTCTTGCCAAAGGATGGACTGTAAAAATAGGTGTTAGTAATCAATCAATCAATCAATCAATCAATCAATCAATCGACTAAAGAATGCATGGCCTTTCAAGTAAGTAGACAAACCGTTATAAAGACATGCAACAGACAGTGGGATTCGAACCCAAGGCCTCTGCAGCCAAAAGTCAGCTCTTAAACCACTGCACCACAGAGAGCTTTGATGACTGTTGCTGTCTTTTGCATTAGTTAATTCCTCTCTATGGGCAATTCTGCCCTCCCATACATGCTTGTCCCCAAGACCTCACATCTCTTCCACTGTCTATGTGTACGCCTCATGCAGAAGTGTCCCCTGCTGTACCACATTTCTGCCACCAGGTGACTGGGAAAACCAAACACCTTGCTCTAGTCTTCCTAGTTCCTCTTTATTGGGGTCACAATATGACCGTAAGTGGTCATTTTGACGTTAAGATTACAAGCTCTCTGATGATAAATTCCTCAATTGGGAGATTCATGCATTTATTGTGTTAATATCCTTTAGAAAGACACTTAATGTGAAGAGGCAATTTTTTCTATTCTGTACAGGCACAATTAGATTGACCACACCTTGTTGCAGGTTGTTTCTCACAATCATCATGCTAACCATGTCTGTCTCTTTCATGTATTGCATGTGTGAGAGAATGCAACAAGCAAAGGTTCTTGAAATAACATGTATTAATGGTTGGTAGACTGATCAACAAGGAATAGGCCTACATGTGTTTTGCTTGAAAATAATAGCATTTCAGCATCTGTCACTAACTAGATTAAAACCTATAGGCTATCTGTTTTGTTTCAGACAGCCTTGTGACTTGCTTTGAACACAGAAAGAAAGAAGGAGCCTGCCTGCATATCAAAATGAGGCTAATAATTGCATTTAACTTGTTTATTCAAAATAGTACTTGACCAAATAGAAAACAACAGAATATTGACGAAAAACCATTTTGACTCTAGCACAAGTCTGGGTAAGGAATGCTTATGAAAGATTCTGAGGCCTTAGTAGAAGCTTAATGTTGAAGGCAAGGCAAGGCAAGGCAAGGCAAGGCAAGGCAACTTTATTTAATGCCAAAAACAATTCAAAGTGCTTTACAGAAATAGAAGAGATAAAACAATACAACAATGGAACACATGAAATTACATCAGGAAAAAAATTACAATCACAGTAAAAAGTGACAATAAAAAAGAATTGAAGTTGAAGAATACTGTCTGACGAAGAGCTGTTTGGCTCGAAACGTTACCACTGCACTTGGTGCAATAAAGCTATCAAAAAGGAGTCCTTTTAGTGTGCGAGCGATTTTTTCATTTGTTTCACTGTTATATTTTTTCGTCTCAGCACCTACCCGAAGTCTCGGTCCTTGGATGTGCATGTTTTCATCTATTTCAAGTTGAAGAATACAACATGAATCTCCTGGTAATTCAACGTATTAGCAAGATACACCTGGGTGTATTCATTCTAACAAAGCTTGTTTGCTGGTCGGACAAAACTGCCTCCCCACCAAGCCCCGCCCCCGCAGCAGACATGTGCAGACTCGAGTTTGCCAATGAGTTTGCTTCAAGTAAGTCAAGACAGGCAGATTCAATGGTGGAGTGCATGCGCCCCCTAGTGGATGCATGCATTTACACAGGGGGGGGCACGCATGTACAGGGGGGTTGATTTGCGCATAACACCGGGTCGTGCGAGCACCCACGGAAAGAGCCGAGCACCCACCGGGAAATGAGGGAAGAGAGAGAGAGAGAGATAGATGCCTATTACTGTGCCACAGGCAGATATCTCTCTCTCTCTCACTCCCCTCATCATTTCCCCGTGGATGCTCGGCTCTGGGCTCTGGGCTGTGGGGGCTGGGCCGCCTGGGCGGGGTCGAGTCATTTTACATGATAGCAAACTCAACCCGCCCGAGCCCCGCCGGCGGCCCCGGGTTGCAAAACGAGTTGATCCAAACATAGCCCGTTAATCTGATTGGCTGCATGAGTCAGTGCACTCTACGTGACCCTGCTGACGTAGTGACATTAACACACTTGTGGACTTGAGCGGTATCTGACAGAGAGTGACAGACAGACTGACAGTTATCGACAACAACTAGAACTAGCCAAAAACAAAATGAGGAGATTTTGGATTAAACCTAGTGGGGTTTCCACCACCACCACAACGACTTCCAGTTCCACAACAACCAGCGTGGTTTCCAGTGCGACTGGGACTACGTCTACTAGTACCACCGGCGGCCGCGCCGAGGCCAAGTACTTCATCATCTGCGACTGTGACTGGTGAGCCGGCGGGCTGCAGAAGGGATCATGGACAAAAGAAAGGGCGGACTTATCAAGCTAGCTGGAAAACCAAATTCCCATGGATAACCTATGAAGACACAAAGGACAAAGTATTTTGTGAGGTGTGCACTGCAGCTAAAAACATGGGGGCTCCGCTTCCCTCCACATCACCCCATCTAGAATCTTTGAAGGCTTTTGTACAAGAAGGCTTTTCCAGCTGGGCTAAAGCATTAGAACCATTCACAAAACAATTCGTCCGACGCTCAACTCCAAGGGGCAACACTTTCCTCATAAAGAAAAAATAACATCAATGGTGAGTGAAAAAATAAAACCTTTTCTATTTAATAGCTATGCGGGCCTAATATTGGTGGTCAATTAATTGTGACAGTGCAATGTGTACAGTATTATGTTTGGCTTGTGTTGGTGTGGTGTCTCTGAGCCACATGGGGCTTGGTGTGTAATTGAGCTATCTATGATTTATCTTCTAAATGATTCCGGTGGCATAATTATTATTTTCCGTGCATTATGAGCCTCATAATATGAGGTGTAGTAGTGTATGTTAATGTTGGTTAAAACCTTTGATCTCTCAATGTGTCTGTGTGGGCCGCTGACGCTGTTCATGTCCTATGGTGCTGAAATGAGTGTGTGGTTGAGTGCTTCGGTCGCTTATTCCTATTCTGTCGAACTGAAGTGGTGTGTGTGTGTGTGTGTGTGTGTGTGTGTGTGTGTGTGTGTGTGTGTGTGTGTGTGTGTGTGTGTGTGTGTGTGTGTGTGTGTGTGTGTGTGTGTGTGTGTGTGTGTGTGTAGGTCGCTGTTAAATCTCCGAACCTAGTCTCTGATGCGCTGGTCCAAGTGGTTGTTGATTCTAGAGGTAAAAAGACAAGTCTCGGTGGTGCAGTGGTAAGCACTATCGCCTCACAGCTCGAAGGTCGTGGGTTCGATTCCCACCTGGGATGAGGTGAACGCTGAAGGAATGCGTGCCCGTCCGCATGTCCTCGAGTGCCCACTGCCCGGGTGGGGTCGGCAAAAGGGCCTTTCTGTGTGGAGTTTGCATGTTCTCCCCGTGCCTCCCGGGGGTTTCCTTCATATAGGAACCCCCTTCACAAAAACATGCAATATCCTGGTTGCTAATGTGGTTCCTCCTCTGGTCGTTAAGGGCGCCTGTTCAGAGGGAGGGGAACTGGTTGGAATAGCGTGAACCTCCCACGTGCTATGTCCTACCGGTGAAGCTTCATCTGGCAGGTGAAAAGAAGTGGCTGGCTGACTGCCCATGTCTCGGAGGAAGCATGGAGCCAGTCTCGGCTCTCCCCAGATCGGCAGAGGATGGAGTAGCAACCAGGATTGAGAAATCAAGTGAGCACTAACGGGGGATAAAATGGGATAAAAAAAAATCTGGAATTTTTTTTTTACCACCCAGTATCTATTCTAAGTTAGAGCTGAGACCGGTTACACATACACGCACGCACGCACGCACGCACGCGCACACACACACACACGTGACCTGGACGTGACCTAGGCCTCCAAATATAAATACAAGCGTTGCATTTGTTCCCGAACAGTATAGAGACACTGCAAAACACGTCATCATTCAGAAGCCACGCCCAAGACGGGGGAAAATACAAGGAAGCACTGACTGATGACTGCAGCTAGCAAAACAAACCGCGGCTAACCGGGGCGAAGGGAGGAACTCTCGTCAGATAGAAATAGTTTTGTGGGGTTTTACAGGGATTTGGACAGTTTTCTTTTTAGATGATGTCAAAAGATTATTTCAGTACACTTCCTCCAATGGAGAGGGAAAGGTACATCGAGAAAATGAACTCAGTTGGCCTGGAGCAGTGTCCCTTTTCATTGCCCAAACAACGCTGGATAAACGATCCCACACATGATGAGCTTTTAGGCATGTTTAAATTAATGAAAATAACGCTGGTGTAACGTCAGACAGATGGCATCAGACACACTGGCGTTCTCCTATGTCACGTAGTTGCACACAAACATCATATATATGGAAGATGAACAGTCCAACTTACTTCCTTGACAGCTAAATCCACATTTTCTTCTCGGGAATGCTCAATGGCTTCCTTGTTTTGCTCGGGACTACAAAAAAACTTTAATTGGCGATTTTTTACATTTGTTGTCTGCGCAGCCCACCACACAACAGCTTTTAATTCAAGGAAAATTACGCTGGTGAATGGGAGTGAACGGAGCGATTTCCCCCGTGATGGGCGTGGCCTATTTCATGCAGTGTCTATGGTTTTCCACAGCCACGCCCACTTAGGAGACCTGAATCTATTGGAGTCAATGGGAGGAGTGAAGGTAATCTCAGATTATGACCCCATAGTCATCAATATTCGGTCCATTTTCCAAAGTCACATTATCTTCTGAACAATAAATGTTCTTCCATCTCGCCTTCTTCTCATGTGTCTGACATGCTGCCTCACTGCAGTGTGACTGTTTACATTGTGGGATTAACAAAAGTTTATGATACTTTGAAGCGTTACTTTTTTTTAAATTATTATTACCATTTTGATGATTTTTTTTAAATAATAAAAGTGGTCCTCATTTGTGAAGATTATCTTGCTGAACACAAAGGTCTCAGTTTTCATAAACCTTATTTCAAGCAATTAACCCAAATCCTCATACAGAAATGCCATGACTTCCTGACAAGGGAACCAGCGCAATGGTTTCTGTCAGACACAGCTGCCTGTTGATTGGCTGTTGGTGGTCATGTGACTTCCCGCTCCAGGTTCAAGGTGTCAGGAGAGCTTCCTGTGCTACATGTGAAGATCTCCGACCAGAAGATCCAGGGTGTGCTCGAGCTGGTGGACAGCATCCCCCTGCCTCGCATAGGCTCCGCCCCCTCCACACCCACTGCCAAGGTACGCATGGTTCAGTCCATACAGGCTCCTCCCCCAACCGCCAAGGTATGCCTGGTTCAGTCCATACAGGCTCCTCCCCCAAACGCCAAGGTATGCCTGGTTCAGTCCATACAGGCTCCTCCCCAACCGCCAAGGTATGCCTGGTTCTGTACACACAGGCTCCTCCCCCAGAGGAGTTTTCAGAAGAACAAAAATGAACATTCACTGAGAGAATGTCTCTGATGTTTGAACCTGTGCTTCTCCTGCAGGTTCTGCCTCTGGCGCCGGAGGTCCAGTCCCGCATGCTCAGCCTCCCCCCCGCCCTACTGGTCGCCATGGACACAGATGGGTGCTGATTGGTTACTTTAACATCCGTCAATCAACACCCGTTTGATAAAGACATTCTTATGTAAAGACAAGACTGCCCTGAACCTGGCAGGCGCCAGAATGTCTGTCTGCATGCCTGTGATAGACACACACACAGTATATAATTGTATAGAATAACATAGTACATTTTATTTATCCTTTTTGGGGGTCAGTTCTTAGGTAATTAGGTAATTTTTGTTGGTTTGTCTTTGTCAAACGTTTTCTTTTTTAAGTTGAGTGGGTTTTTCATCAGTGTTTGTGTCAGTTTGTGTCATGTTCTTGACTAATGTGTTTGTCTGTCAGATTCAGATGAAGACACCAGTGAGAGGTCCATGGACGACGAGCAGCAGAGATCAGCGCTGGAGGAGCTCATCGACCTGCACTTCAAGTTCGAAGTCAAGTCGGTGAGTCGGTTCACTGTGTGTGTGTGTGTGTGTGTGTGTGTGTGTGTCGGTGTGGGTGTGGGTGTGTGTGTGTGTGACCTCAAGTCTACCACCTCATCACTACAAAAGTTGAAATCTTATCAAGTGAAAAGTCTTAAAAGACGTTTAAACTGAAAAAAAAAAAACTCAAATAAGCAAAATTATCTGCCAATGGAATTGTGAAATTCAGCTATGCAAGATCATCTCTACTCAATATTTCACTTATTGTACCAAATACAAGATATCTTCACTTGATAAGATTTCACTTTTTGCAGTGTATTCAGTCAGGAAATAACTAATCTGTGTGTGTGTGTGTGTGTGTGTGTGTGTGTGTGTGTGTGCGTGCGTGTGTGTGTGTGCCTGCGCGTGTGTGTGTGTGCGTGTGTGCCTGTGCGTGTGTGCAGGTTCGGCTGGAGCTCACCCGGCAGGCCTGTGAGGAGCAGAGCCTGCTGGCCCTCAGCGTGTCTCAGCTGGGAGCCGAGGGCCAGCTGAGAACCTACGACATGAACCTCACAGCCTACCTGCACCATGTGGGCCTGGATTACTGTGACACACCAGGTACACACACACAGACACACCTACACACACACACTAGGGGTTGCACGCCTCCTGATTTTTTCAAGTGAACGTTTCTATCAATAAAGTCCATCAAGACACTGATCAATTTTTACAGATCCACTGTTGAGAGCCTCCTCACGGGGAACATAATGGCTTGGTATGGAAGCTGTTCCATAGATGACCGTACTCTTATTGACAGAGTAGTGAGAACAGCTCAGAGGATCATTGGTGCTGATCTGCCTTCAGTAAGAGGCATCTATATTAAAAGGAGCTGTGACAGGGCCCTGAAAATAATCAGGGACCCCAGCCACCCTGGCCACGGTCTCATCACCCAGCTGCCTTCAGGTAGATGCTACCGCTGAGAGCGCTGCCCTGACAGAACAACAAAGCACAAGGTTCCTACAAGTAGGCTGGTAAACAGCTTCTTCCCAGAGGCGGTACGATTCCTAAATAAATAAGTAGCACCAGTGCACTTTATCTTATACCTTATTGTTTGAAGTAGTTTGTTGTTTTTATTACTCTATTTTACTCTATCTTTTACATCTTTTATCCGGGTCTTAATGTGCGGACTTGCTACTCGGAATAGCACTTAGCACATTGCACTTTATTGATTTGATCTGATTTTATTTATTTCGCTTACTTTTATTCCTTTTACAACCGTTGCACTGAGCCGACATGCTGACTGTACCCATGTTTTACCCTGTTCTTTTTTTTGGTACTGTCCTATGTGTGCTGCTCTTATATTTGTGTGTGGCTTGTGAACAAGAAATTCCAATGCATTTTCATGCAAATTTTAATGCAAATGGCGAAATAAACTTGAACTTGAACTAAAGTCGAGTCGACATCAGCCAGTCATCACGTGGTGCAGTGTTGATAAAAATTTTTTAAATAAAAAGTGTGTCTCGTTGATGACGTTAGCAGCTTGCGACGCATTAGGCATGGGAGGAAAGTACACATAAAGTCAATTACTTTATGACTCTGTAAAGCACTTTGAATTGCCTCTGTGTCTGCAGACAGCCGGCCTCTGCACCTGGTGCGCTCTTCAGACCAGCAGGGCTCAGACCTGCTCAAGGTGACCTTCATCAGGGTGAGGACTTCAACTGCTTTTTCAGGCTCAACTGTTACCCAGCATGCAATGAAGTGTGTTTATCTATATAGCCGACAAGCATGTCTCACAGGATGAAGTTAGTGTGTTTATCTATATAGCATCACTATATATTATATCATATATATATATATCACAATATATTTATCACTGTAAACTCCTCTGAGACAAGTCGAGTCACGAGCCCTGAAAATGACAGTCCGACTTGACTGGACTACAACACTGGTAGAAGGTGAAATCATCACCTGTCAGCAAAGATCAGACAGTCGGATGATGTGGTACAGCCAGGGATGAAAAACACACGAGTTGAAAAACAGTCTGTCTGTCTGTCTGTCTGACTGTGTCCCTCCCTCTCCCACAGGCGGACTCGGCCGGTCCGAGCTTCCAGACTCTGTTCGACAACACAGAGCAAAAACTGAAGGTGGGTGATGTGTTTCCATAGCAGCAGATGAACTGAATTAAAGAAGCTTCATAACATGTTAGCTTCAGCTTGAGGAGGGAGACCAGTCTGACGGATAAGTGCCACTGAGCATGAAAAATGCTGCATGTTTTACTTTAACTATGAGCTGGTTTTAGTTATATATCCGTATAGATTTGATTCAGACCTGGGTGGATCTTGTTACACCTAAGCCCTTTTCCCACATGCGCTTTGTACCGCAAAATGACCGGAATGTGGTCTAATGCCTGCATGTGAGAAAGGCGCCATGCCGGTATAAGCGCGACCCCGTCGTCCCCGACATTTCACCACTTTCGACCTAGTCAGAAGACCGGTATGCTCTTAAGGGGACGCAAGTGGAAACGGTTCCAGTCATTTTCCGCGACAGCGGTCCTTCAATCATGGGCGAGAAGTAGCCTACACACGTTGCTTAATGTTCCAGCGGGCATAATCTAATCATTCGCGCACATTAAAGCAAACTGGCGAAATGATCTTGTGATAGCCTAATAAGAGCAGTAGCCTATGTCAGCTTGCTGATTTCCGAAGGCAACCCCGGACACATCAAACGAAGCCAGTCTGCTTTCTCTACATACATACAAGCGTTGAGCAGCTTGCAAGCCTTTCTCGCTGTGTCTGTCTGTGGCTGCTGCTCTCGAGCAGAGAGGGGAGGGGGAAATCGGCTGTGTTGATTATGCTGGCGGCTTGACGCTGCTCTTAAGTCAAACGAGTGTGATTTATAGTGTGACAACTGACAAGCGAACTTATTTCGAGTTTTGCCGACCCCCCAAATAAGCTCCCCCCTCCCCCCGCCCCCACAACATACAGGCAAATTCGCTGATAGATTCCCACATGCGCGAGCCGAAGTGTGAAGGGAAATGTCCGATATTGACTTACAGGTAATTTTCCGGTACGCATGTGGGAAAACGGCTCTAGTTGGATATTGTTAGACCTTGTTGGATCTTGTTAGACCTGATGGACCTGGTTAGACCTGGTTGCTGTGTGTCGTCCCAGGTTGAGTTCTCCTCCCTGGATGTCCTCCTCCACACCAGAGCCTTGCTGTCCACCTTCAGCTTCCTGAGCAGCGTGGTGCCTCCTCAGCTCGCGGCGGCACGGGACAGAGAGGCTGGGGAAGGGGCCAAGCAGCCAGAGCGGGCCGGAGCGGGCCGGACAGGTCAGAACACACCAGCTCCACACCGCTAACTTTAATAGCCCATAACAGTAATCAGTCCCTCCAGGACTTTTTTCTGATTGTTGCGATCAAAAATGAAGTTTCGCGTGATTTTTTGGCGGGGCCAGGGACGGGGGATATTGTGGGGAAATAGATTTTTTTTTCTATCTAATGGCAACTTCTCCAAAATTGCAATTTTTGTGGTAAAATTGCGGGAACTGGCAAAAATTGTAAGTTGAGGAACCTGTTTTGTCATTTTTGCTGAGAAATCACAGGTATTTTGAAACATTTGCATTAATTATTGTGGTCGCAAAATGTCAATTTCCTGGAGGAAGTGAGTAGTGGATACTCAGGACTTCACTGTGATCACTTTGAACACCTTGCAAGCTTGAACACCCAATGTGCAGTAAGCTGTATCACCTACCCCTGTGTATACATGTATACATGTTGCTTATTCATACACATAAATAACTGCAATACCTGACCAAATTGTTTATACATGTAGCTTATTTATACACGTAAATAACTGTATTAATACTGCCTATATTAATAACTGCCTATAACTAGGGCTGGCACGGATCACGGATAATCCGTGACCCGTACGGATCAGCCCCCACGGTTCGGCACACGGTTCGGAACGTCGTGGTCCGCGGACCCCCCCCCCCCTCCCCTTTCGTTTCATTTAACGTTTAACGTTAGTGTATGAGAACGCCCAGCGCAGCCAGACACAGACAGGAATAATCATGGCAAGCACAAGTGAGCTTCCTCAACCCTTGTCGCCGCTGTAAAGTATCTCTGAAGGCTGTGGCTAGTGGCTCCTAAAGACAGCGTGACAACAAACTTATTTCAACACCTCTGAAAAAGCACAGGAATGCGATCAGCGTGTTGCGCGCTGCACAATATAACGAGAGCCACAACACACACACGCGCACACGTTTCACAAACACATTATCACCGGACGGTGAAATGTTGCCTTAGGACACATAACAACAAAACAATACGTGGGGCCACTGAGTAGCTTAACG
Source organism: Poromitra crassiceps (assembly GCF_964638095.1). Classification (NCBI taxonomy): domain Eukaryota; kingdom Metazoa; phylum Chordata; class Actinopteri; order Beryciformes; family Melamphaidae; genus Poromitra; species Poromitra crassiceps. Next base: position 33,965,181 of record NC_139645.1, read on the forward strand.
TAGCATCAACGTTATATTTCCAGACTGACCTGGTCTGGTCTGTAGGTCTGTACCCGTGTCATGTGACTGGGGCAAGCAACAGCCACGAAGTTAGGCATAGCAGTGCCACCTAAAACAGGAAGTTTTGCCTGCCTTCAGAGTAAAAGCATACATTGTGTCACTTATGAGAAAAAAATATTTTTTGAGCTGTGCAGGGCAACAAATGGTTAGAGAATTATAATAGTATTAAAAAAATCTAATCGAAAATCTAATTTTGAGAGAAAAAATCTGATCTATATATTTTTTTGCTGATCCGAAAAATCCGTGATCCGTGGCTCAAAATCCGTCACGCGATCCGATCCGTGGGTTTTCTGATCCGTGCCAGCCCTACCTATAACTGTATATATCCATATATACCGGTATAGCTGACAACTAGGGAAAGACCTAGTGACAGCATGGAAAGACAGCTGACAGGAGGGATTAGACCCCATCGGGGCTGCAATGGGTTAGCTGCTCATTGTGGCAGTAGCCAAGGCCAATAGGCCATTGGTTACACCCAAACTTGCTACGAAACAGAATTATGAAAAAACACCCCTAGAGTCTGCGAGAGCGGGGGCGGAAGATGACTCACCTATGGTTGACACGGTTATTGACTCTGGAACGGACTTGACTATGAGTAGGGAAAACATGTCAGTGGAAGCCACTAGTTCAGATGTAGATGGAAAGAAGCGTCAGGTTTGCTTGTGTGGCTGGCAGAAGGTAACAACTTTGAGGGGCCTTAGAATCCATCAAGGCAGGAAGAGGTGCTTGGTAGAGGGAACACAGGGACCCCGCATTGATAATTATTTCTTAAGAAGTTTATCAAGTCAGTCGGGTGAAGTCCAGCGACAGGAAGTAACCCACAGCTCGCAGGACATCAGCACCCCTGATGTTGAGGCAGGTCCTAGCACCGAGGAAAGCAGAGAGGCCAGCCAGCCAAAAAGGGAGAAGATTAGCGGTCAGAAGCCTAGAGTTAAGTGGCCAGGTGCAGCGGAAAGTAGGAAGTGGGAAGATATCAATAGTGATTTGGTTAGGATGTTAGAGAAGCTTAAAGGAACTGCTGAGAGTAAGTTGGAGAAAATGGGAGATTGTATTTATGATTATGGTAAGGAAAGGTTTGGCGTCTTTGAGAAAAGGAAGAAACTAGAGGGTGAGGTAGTTAAATCTAGGCGCCAACAAGAGATAGATAGACTTATCCAGGAGAGAAGACAGCTTAAGAGGCAGTGGAGAAAAGCTACAGAGGTTGAGAAGGAAGGCATTGATTGCTTGCAGTCAGATGTGAGGGATCGGTTGGCAGTTTTAAGAAGAGCAGAGAGCATTAGGAAAAATAGGAAAAAGAAAGAGAGAGCTAGAATAGCATTCTATAAGGATCCATTTAGATTTGTGAAGTCATTGTTTAGTAAGGAAAATAATGGTAGCCTTATGGTACCTAAGCAGAAGCTTGAGGAATATTTGGAGGAGGTTCACAAAGATAGGGAAAGGTTTAGAGAGATGACAGTCCCAGCTGATATTCCACCTATTGGTGAAATAGAGAGCCAGTGTGATGATAGCCCACCAAGGTGGAAAGAAGTTCAAGAAGTAGTGAGACGTGCAAGGGCCTCTTCAGCCCCGGGTCCTAATGGAGTCCCCTACCGGCTGTATAAGAGTGCTCCAGATGTGTTGCAGTTTCTATGGAAGCTGATGAAGGTAGTCTGGAAGAAGCAGGTTATTCCTACGGCGTGGCGTAGAGCAGGGGGAATCTTCATTCCTAAAGAAAGGGACTCGTTAGAGATAAGTCAGTTTAGACCTATCAGTCTACTTAATGTTGAAGGGAAGGTTTTCTTTAGTGTTGTGGCACAGAGGCTGTCTAGTTATCTAGAAAAGAATAGGCTAATAGATACTTCGGTGCAAAAGGCTGGAATTCCCGGCTTCTCCGGGTGCTTAGAGCACACCAGCATGATCTGGCACCAAATCCAGTCAGCTAGGCGTGAGAAGAGAGACCTGCATGTAGTATTCTTGGACCTGGCTAATGCTTTCGGGTCAGTGCCGCATAGTCTGTTATGGGAGGCCTTTGATTTCTTTAGAGTGCCAGGTAGTATAAAGAGCTTAGTTAAAGCCTACTTCTTAGATATTCAACTCTGCTTTACCACAGCAGAGTACACTACAGCTTGGCAGCAGCTGGAGATAGGCATTATGGCAGGGTGTACAATTTCCCCATTAGCTTTTACCATGGCAATGGAGATCATTATTAGGGCTTCAAAATGGGTAGTGGGTGGAGAAAGGCTGCAGGGAGGGCTGCGGCTCCCTCCAATTAGGGCATACATGGATGACATGACGACTATGACGTCAACCGCTCCATGTACTAGCAGATTGTTGGATAAGTTAAATAGTAATCTGCAGTGGGCTAGAATGAAAGTGAAGCCAAGTAAGTCCAGGAGTATTTCAATCATTAAAGGGAGGGTAGTAGGTAAGAAGTTTGTTATAAATGATGAGGTGGTGCCTACAGTGTTAGAGAAACCAGTCAAGAGTTTGGGAAGATGGTATGATGCAAGTCTCAGTGATAAGGGACAGTTTGAGGAGGTGAGGCAGGAAATGATTCAAGGTATTTCAAGTATAGACAAGTCAGGGCTCCCAGGAAAGTTAAAGTTGTGGTGTTTGCAGTTTGGATTGTTGCCTCGGTTGATGTGGCCACTGACAGTGTATGAGGTTCCCCTTTCAAAGGTAGAAAAGCTAGAAAGGATGATTAACTCATTCATTAGAAAATGGCTCGGAGTCCCACGCTGCCTAAGCAGTGTAGCCTTATATGGGAAAGGCATATTGGAATTGCCATTATCTAGCCTGACAGAGGAGTTCAAGTGTGCTAAGGTTAGACTGGAAATGACTCTGACTCAGTCAAAGGATCCAGTGGTTAGGAGTGTAGCGCCCACAGTTAAAACAGGGAGGAAGTGGAACCCAAAGGAGGCAGTACAGCAAGCACAGTCAGCTCTTAGACATAGGGATATCATAGGTCAGGTGCAGCATGGGCGTGGAGGCTTAGGGTTGTGCATAGGGAAACCTGTGTGGAACAAGGCATCAGTAATAGAAAAGAGGAAGATGGTAGTTGAAGAAGTACATAGGCAAGAGGAGGCAGTAAGATGTACTAAGGCAGTGTCGCAGGCAAAGCAAGGACAGTGGGTGAACTGGGAGAGTGTAGAGAAGAGAAAGTTGAAGTGGAGAGAGTTGTGGAGCATGGAGGCCAGCAGAATTAGATTTATTCTAGGGGCTACTTATGATGTGCTGCCATCTCCCCAGAACTTAAATCAGTGGTTGGGCGAGGATGGTGCCTGCCCGTTGTGTTCTAGTGTATGTACATTGAGGCATATACTGTCAGGGTGTAAGGTCAGTCTCTCCCAGGGGCGATACACCTGGCGTCACAACCAGGTGTTGAAATGTTTGGCAGCTGCAGTTGAGGAAAAGCGGCTAGAAGTAAATTCTCTAGTTGCTAGCAAAGAGACTAGACAGATCAAATTTGTACGTGAGGGAGAAAAGATTAGACCAATTAAGGTCAGGCACAAGTTAGGGCAGCTAAGTGTAGGTGGAGCCTGGGAAATGAGGGTTGACTTGAATGAACAGCTAGTCATCCCAGCATATATAGTTAGCACCCGGCTACGTCCGGACTTGTTACTGTGGTCTGAGGTAGAGAAGAGAGTTTATTTTATCGAACTCACAGTCCCGTGGGAAGATCGAGTTGAGGAGGCTTATGAGCGCAAGAAAGCTAGGTATGCTGAAATGGCAGCAGAGGCAGAGCAGCGAGGTTGGAGGGCTCGAGTGCGGCCTGTAGAGGTGGGCTGCCGTGGTTTTGTGGCAAAGTCCGTTATTGCCTTACTAACTGAGTTGGGCATTCGGGGACGGAGCCTGAAACTTGCGGTTAGCAACATGTCTCAGGCAGCAGAACGAGCAAGTGAATGGCTGTGGATAAGGAGGAAACATGCTAGCTGGGGAGCTCGCTAAGGTCAGATTGATTGTTTGTTGTTGGTCATGATTAACGGTCCGCATCAACAGGGCTGAATCATTGACGGTGGTGGTGTAGTTAGGGATTGTTTGTTGTTGGTCATGATTAACGGTCCGCATCAACAGGGCTGAATCATTGACAGTGGTGGTGTAGTTAGGGATTGTTTGTTGTTGGTCATGATTAACGGTCCGCATCAACAGGGCTGAATCATTGACAGTGGTGGTGTAGTCAGGAATGTCATACCGAACCGACCTGGATAGCTAGGCTTAGATAGTGAGGTAATATGCAGTTGTGCGGTGGTAGCATGGAGGGGGGTGTTTCCAGGACGCTGGATTACACCGTTAAGCCTTCTTGAGGTGTCGTGGGCCTAACTTAACGAAACGTCGGTGAAGGAAGGTGCCCACTTGAAAACCCCAATGACATGCTTCATACTGCTGTTGGCTAGGGTAGGTAACTGGTGATTTGTGTCTTGTTTATTAGTTTGTTAGCCTGTTAGCTTGTTTTATTCTGGATTGGGCTTCTAAATGTGTTTTTCCTCGGATTTTGGCACAAGGGATAGTAACATCTTGTCCTGTGTATTAATTAATACCTTTCATACACACACTTTCAATATAGACGCTCTTTCATACACTTATTATTATTGCATTGTATATAGTAGTTAATGTTATTGTTTAATTATCATTTGTGATTCTTGTTTGTTTTAGCCTGAGCAGACTTTTTCTTTTCTTTTCTTTGTCTTGTGTGTGAGAGTACATTGAGAGTTAAGCGAACCGGAGCCAATTTCCTTGTATGTGTAAATACTTGGCCAATAAAGCTGATTGTGATTCTGATTATGATCATTATAAGGTGTGCTGGTCTCTCCTGCAGTGTCTAAAGGCTCATTATAAGGTGTCCTGGTCTCTCCTGCAGTGTCTAAAGGCTCGGCAGACGGCAGCATGTTCAGCTTCAAGCTGTTCGCCATGTTGGGATGTTTCCATGTGGAAGTCTGTGACGACCGCCGCAGCATCGCCGACATCAGAGTCCAAGGTACCAACTTTGTTTTTTATTTCCCAACGCAAAATCCAAAATACATGTTTTTCCTCTTACCTGTAGTGCGATTTATCCATCTAGATCATTTTGGTGTGAGTTGCCAAGTTTGAGAAATGTCTGCCATAAAGATCTCTGCCTTCTCTCCAATACACAAGCAGCTAGCGGGTGTAGGCTACTGTAGTTTGGTCGAAACAAAATAGTTCCTACATGAAACTGCTCACAACAAGATCTTGACTAACCGGGTCGTGACTTCTGGAAAGAGACATTGCTGTTGAGTTTTTCAACTTTTTTTGCTTTGAGCACGACAAGCTGAATCTCATCCAGTTCCATTGTATTGGAGAGAAGGCTGACATCTCTACGGCCGATATCTCCATATGTGTTTTTTATTTTTGGGTGAATGGTCCCTTTATAACACTCACACAGTGAATTGTGAATGAATAACACCTGTCTGCAGGTATCGACGCCTCGGTCCTGGTCCGCTCTAAAGAGACGGAGGTGTTTGCTCGCCTCAGAGACATCGTGGTCACGGATGTCGACCCCAACACCATTCACAAAAAGGTACAAATCCATCTCGTCTTCATATTCATTTGATCTGAAATTATATTGTTTTGTTCCCATGTTAGATGTTCATTTAAGCAATATAGCATGAGAGCAAGTGTGTTGTGGAGAATATATCCCGCTGATAAGCTGTTATCCCACTCGGCCTGCGGCCTCGTGGGATAACAGCTTATCAGCGGGATATATTCCACAACACCACGCAGCTCGAGTGCTATATTGCTTTTATAAAACGGTTTCCAAGTATAATAATATAATAATAATAATACTATAAGTCCGACTGGCATGGTATTCTGATAGTCAGTTGAAACACTACTGTAAGGCGGGACATCTAGCAAGAAGATAGACGTGCGGGTGATTTGATTGGATCGTTCTGGAGACTGAAGTCGACATTGGCCAATCCTGGCGCTTGCTGAGAAGCTGAGAGCTTTTTGCAAAGCCCGACACCAGAGCCGTATGCCGACACCAAGTAACGTTACGTCTTATTTAGAAATGCGGGGTTAAGAGTGAGGGCGCGCGAGAGAGGGGTTAAGACATTAGCCCGCGTCTATTCTTGTACAAAACATCCTTTTCTGCGAAGTATTAGTAAAGTTATAAGCGAAGATCGATTCACAAGGATCTGAAAGCTGTCTCCGCCATTTTGTTTTTGAGGTACTTTTAGTAAGAGAGTTGCGCCATCATGCGTCCATAATGACTCATTGTAAGGACTAGTGACCCTCCATACAGCAGATCAGGAGAAAGCTGTTTGGCTCGAGCGCAGCTCTGCCTTTTAGTAAGAGAGTTGCCATGGCAACCAATAACCCATGGCCATGGGTTATTGAACTCGGTTACTGGAATTATACAATGGCTGTGAACCAATCAGATTGCTTGATTTGAGAGAGCCGTTTTATAAAATAATAATAACATATATTTATTATTATTATTATTATTGTTATTATTATTATTATTATTATTATTATTATTATTATCATTATCATTATCATCATCATCTGTATAGTTATTATCAGTGCTTTTGATACCACTTGTAGTTGAGAGTAGTTCCTCTTCTCTCCTCCAGGCGGTGTCCATCATGGGCGAGGAGGTGTTCAGCTTCAAGTTGTGTCTGTTTCCCGGGGCGACGGAGGGGCGGGGCTACAGCGACATGTCGGCGTTGGACGGAGCGGTGACGCTGCGTCTGGGCTGCATCAGGATCCTCTACCGCCACGCCTTCCTCATGTCACTGCTGGTGAGCGACCGCTCAGAGACTAGTTTGCTGTTTTGTATCCTGATACAGCTCCCTAGTCTCTGATGATTTCAACAATATAATTATTGAGCTTGTATGGAGGGAATATACTTCTGCTTGTCTGTCTCTCATTTAGCTTCACAGGATTGCTGTTCTCATGTTGTTAGATGTATCTGAACGGAAGCTTGTTGTGATGTCTTCAGGACACTAAGCTTAATGTTAAACCTGGTCTCCACCCTGAGCTGTTCTGAGCTGAATGTGGAAGCTGTGTTTCTATATGTCTCTGTCTTCTTCTTTCTCATGTCTTCTCTGAATGTGTCTCGTTCTCTCTAGGCTTGGTTTAGCTGTCAGTATCCACCAGCTGATGAGGTACAGCAGGTCACGGCATGCAGCTCTGATCTGCATTCAATCTGTTTGCTTTGCAGCTTGACCCAGTGGCTCCACTGCCCCTCACACCACACCTAAGCCTGGGGAGATACCTTACCACTGCCCCTCACACCATACCTAAGCCTGGGGAGATACTGTACCACTGCCCCTCACACCACACCTAAGCCTGGGGAGATACCTTACCACTGCCCCTCACACCATACCTAAGCCTGGGGAGATACTGTACCACTGCCCCTCACACCACACCTAAGCCTGGGGAGATACCTTACCACTGCCCCTCACACCATACCTAAGCCTGGGGGAGATACCTTACCACTGCCCCTTACACCATACCTAAGCCTGGGGAGATACCTTACCACTGCCCATCACACCACACCTAAGCCTGGGGAGATACCTTACCACTGCCCCTCACACCACACCTAAGCCTGGGGAGATACCTTACCACTGCCCCTCACACCATACCTAAGCCTGGGGAGATACTGTACCACTGCCCCTCACACCACACCTAAGCCTGGGGAGATACCTTACCACTGCCCCTCACACCATACCTAAGCCTGGGGAGATACTGTACCACTGCCCCTCACACCACACCTAAGCCTGGGGGAGATACCTTACCACTGCCCCTCACACCATACCTAAGCCTGGGGAGATACTGTACCACTGCCCCTCACACCACACCTAGGCCTGGGGGAGATACTGTACCACTGCCCCTCACACCATACCTAAGCCTGGGGAGATACTGTACCACTGCCCCTCACACCATACCTAAGCCTGGGGAGATACTGTACCACTGCCCCCCACACCACACCTAAGCCTGGGGAGATACCTTACCACTGCTCCTAACACCACACCTAAGCCTGGGGAGATACCTTACCACTGCCCCTAACACCACACCTAAGCCTGGGGAGATACCTTACCACTGCCCCCCACACCACACCTAAGCCTGGGGGGAGATACCTTACCACTGCCCCTCACACCACACCTAAGCCTGGGGGAGATACTGTACCACTGCCCCTCACATCACACCTAACTTCACACCAGAATCGTATCCGAGGTGAAAGCCTCGTCTCGCAGCGGCAGTTTCATTTCGGCGTCCTTGTTAATAGGGGAGACCGTTGACACCGGCCACATCGTCTCGCGTCTTGCATCCAGAGTTTCTGTGTCGGGTCTATTTTTTGATGCAGCAGCTGCGTTGCAGCTCGGCGAGTCAATACAAGTTGTGGAGCAAACTGCCCCACATCTAAGGCTGGGGGAGATATTGTACTATGTGACAGCTAGCATGTGGATCCTGCATCCGTTCAAAGACACTTAATAAGAAGGAAAAGACATCACTCACGTCACATCGTCCGAATTCTCGATACCTTGATTGATTTATTTATTTATCTTGATTTTCACTGGGGTCTGTACTGTACCAAACAAGCATGTTCCCTTATGTCTGGACAATGTAGGCCGGAGCATCTCTGTAGCTCCACAATACTCAATGTAGTTAGCTAATCTAGCTCTATCTTGGACCAAACTGTTATCTCGCTTAGATGATATTTCATATTTACATTGCAGCCATTAAGTCAGCTCTCTTAACCAGACTCTTTTAGTAGAATTGACTTCTTCAAGCAGCCTGACTGCATGTCGGCGTCTCTTGTTTGACTTGAACAGCGTTCTGGACAGCAGACCCGGGTCTCAGCATTCGCAAATACTTTGGTGTGTTTGTTTTATCCTACCTGGAGCAGCAGGTGGGGGGAGTTGACCACATCAGGACAAGTTATCAGTGGCAGTAAAGTCTTTCAAATAACACTTTCAAATACTCTAAACTTTCTGCCACCTGTTGTGTGCTCTGCACCACAGAACCTGAATGGACAGAACGTCCTTCCACTGTTTGTCATGGTCATTTGTCTAGAATGGCGATTATGGAATTTTAAGTGTTACCATGGAGACAATACGAGTCTGGACATTAAAGGGATAGTTCTGGTTTTTGGAACCCTAGCCCTATTTGCTACTTACCAATCATGTTGATTGGTAGATTCCTTTCTCAGGACACAATCAGTGCTGTTCCTCATACTATCTCTAGACACTTAGCTGCCATCAAACCAATACAAAGTCAATGGGGTCATGCTGTTGTCTGTGCAACCTGACTGAGGCTCACTGAAATGTACTTTGTGTGTGCACTGTGGAGAGTTCTGTGGTTCCACCCCACCCACCTGGGATTCCAGGAAGGTCAAAACAAACGCCAACATCTGACAGGCTCCAGTGTGGAATGTATAACGACATATTAGGGCCACCGTAGGTAAAGAAATCAAATAAAATACGGAGATTAAAGTCAGAAATGTGTGTGTGTTTGTACTTGTTTGTCAAGGAACCACATCGCTTCACTTTGCAATATTGGATTGCAAATGTATAACTTTATCATCTCGGAAAATATTCAACTCGCCCCCCCCCCTCCCCCCAATTTACGACTTTAATCTAGGAAATTATGAGTTTTATTTATTTATTTATTTATTTATTTATTTATTTATTTATTTATACCTACAGTGGCCCTAACACGCCGTCGTAGGAATGGTTTGCCTCAGCACGAATGAAGGAATGCTTTTCATGCACAACATGTAACGTTCAGACTCACTCTCTCCATAAGTGCTATGCAGCTGTCACTCAACTGCCATCTTAACCCTGTGATTACCCCCCCCCACACCAACCACCTCCCCTCCCCACTCCCACATAACGGCGTGTGTGAATTCACTTCCTTGAAAAATGGAGTCAAGTGTTCACATTTCCATCGGCCGCCCAGATTTTATTTTATTTGTTTATTTATGGAGTGTTACCTTTGTGTCTTTATCATGCAGTCAACCAGAATAGGTTTGAGAGCAAAACTATCAACACTGCAATCGTTTTATTGCAAGTAAAATACATTTGTGTTAAGAAATACATATTTGCTTTGCTTTATTTTATAACATCACAGATTGTTAACCAAATCAATCTAAATGCAGCAGTTGAAACATAACATTCTGTCTATTATTAAGACAGAAGTTATGTGTAAACATACTTGCACATTGATTTGAAACCTCCCTCTCTCCTTTACTAACTTTGGATGTTGACAAGCTGTCACTCCGATCCAGACTGGCCAATAGGGACGTGTCTTACATCTTTCAGCCTAGGACCCGCCCACCAGATTCAGCTCAACAGCAAGTAACACTTTTTGATTCGCAATTTCTTTTTAAATTCACATTAATACATTTTTAATCACAAAATTAGATTTGCAAAAAAACAACAACTGTGGAATGTTTTGCTCTCGACCCTATTCTGTTTGACTGCATGATAAAGACACAAAATTAACCCAATTTTTAATTTGCATGATGCCAGTTCTTCCAGGCAGTGAGCTCACTCGTCACATGACTCTCCCTCCCTCTAATGGCCCAATCCCACCGCAGCTAGTAGCGCGGTCCCGCTCCGCTCGACTCGACTTTTGGTCTCATCCCACCGGTATAAACCGGCCCAGCTCGCTTTGATTTGGGGCTGAGCTGGGCTACTTTTAGTACCTGCCTCGTCGCGGTTCTATTCTGCCAACCCGGGTCCATACCGTGACGTGAAAACATTGTAGGCGACTGATTGGTCAGGCAGAATCGTGTTTACTCTCTATATCCTACTGACTGTCAATGCAGCGCTGCATACCAGTTTACCTTCTTTTCTCTTCTATTATGCTTTTCTTTTGTTTTGCTGCCTTCGCCTCTGGTGAAATAAAATCGGCGCGGTGGTTTCAATTGTCCAAAAGTCCGCTGCTCTGAAGCGCTTGTGTAGTTAGTGCTGCGTCGGCTCCGCTAGGCCGCAGGCGCCTGGTGAAGCCGCGGTTTTGCCTGGTGAGAGGCCGCGGGGGTAGAGGCTTCACTCTAGCGCAACCCCCGTCCCTCGCGCCCGTCCCTCGTGCAGCGCTTGTGAGTTTTGACTAACAACAAAGTGATATCCATTCTCCTGGTCGATTGTCACTTTTGCCCATGTACACTGTAACACCCGCCCAACATGCTGTGATGCTATGAGCTGGCTGCTCAGGCCAGGATCAAGGACTGTGATCATGCCAGCACTGCTCTCTCTCTCTCTCTCTCACACACACACACACACACACACACACACACACTGTAGGTAATTTAGAGGCACCAGTATTTCATAAACAGTTTAAAAGTTCTGTGTATGGATTTAATTGTAACGTTATGTTATAGCCTATTTCAGAACATGGGTGGAGGGCAGATATGCGGTCGCTGTGACGACCAGGTGTGGGCGGGGGCAGATGAAGGGCGGTCGAAGCAGAACGTCCATCGGGTTGAAGCAAGTAGAGCCGAGTGGTGACGGGCTGTGCAGGGCTGTAAAATGTGGTGGAATTGAGCCATAATTACGTCACTTCCTCCCGTCATGACTGACTTCCTGTACGGGTTCATTGATGCGGCGGTGCGTCTCGCTCGCTCTGCCAGTTCTCCTCGCTCACCGCTCGCTCCATTCGCCCCCTCAGACGTTCGTGGACAACTTCCAGACGGCGAAGGAGGCTCTGAGTGCAGTGACGGCCCAGGCGGCGGAGAAGGCAGCGTCCAGCGTCAGAGACTTGGCCCAGAAGAGCTTCCGTCTGTCCATGGACATCAGGCTGAAGGCCCCGCTCATCCTCATCCCCCAGTCCTCCGTCTCCCTGGACGCCCTGGTGGTGGACCTGGGTCTGATCACGCTGGGGAACAGCTTCTCTCTGCTGCCCGCTGAAGGCTTCCCTCTGCCTGCCGTGCTGGAGAAGATGGAGGTCAAGCTGACACAGCTCAAGCTGTCCAGGTACCACACCACCAGTGTTGGGTTAGGGTCGGTACTCAAATAAGTCATATATTAGACGTTACACATTACTTTAAAAAAAAGTAATGCCTTACTTAATTACTCCCTGGAGAAAGTAATTTGTTAACTACTCGTTACATTGCTTTTGTGTTACTCCACAACATCGCCTGAGATGCATTGTCACCTAATTGCCAGTTAACGATATAACATGAAACCTTACATATGCCCATATCAGCACAAATCCCTATCCTAATAAGTACATACACAACATCTCACTCCTCTCCGTTCCTCCAGCTCATCCAATCTAGTTGTGTTGTGTAATCGAGTTGTTTTGTTTTTGTTGTTTTCTTTTCCATAATCCTGCAGATTCAATTCTGATCCTGCAGATAATTGAAGAACTTATGTAATGCAAGTAATGCCATAAGTGTTTGAATCGTAACTGTAATGTGATTACTGGATTTTGCGTTACTTTCCAATGCGTTAACCCCAACACTGCACACACCACACACAGCTTCTGTGGACCACACAACACACATCTGGCAGCTTCTGTGGACCACACCACACACATCTGGCAGCTTCTGTGCATGAAAACCTGAGAAAAGCAGCTTTAAATACACACGCGTAAGGGGAATTGTCTGCGGAAGCTGTCTCAAATACGCACATACACACCAGATGTGGGCCGTATCTCTGACATCTCTGAGGTACAGTTTATTCTACGCTGGTACCGCATTTACCATAAAATGCTATGAACACCGCAAACATCGGACACTAACCATAAATTAACCTTTAGATAGAAGTAGATATTCTTACAGGCCTGCCAAGTGGACATTTCATTACAAATCAAAGTCCTTGTATGTGTACATACTTGGCCAATAAAGCTGTTTGTTGTTTTAGGATTATCTGTCAGATCCTTTCTCTATTATTTCATCTCGTCATCATTTTTCTCTGTTGGCAGAACGGTTCTGAATCAAGGTTCCCCGCAGCCGGACTTTGAGATTCTCCAACCAATCAACTTGGAGCTTCTCGTCAACAGAAACCTGGCTGCTTCCTGGTTCACCAAGATCCCCGGTGTTCAGGTCCAGGGAGTGCTGAAGTCCATGAATGTAAGAGTCAATACACACACACAGACACACTCTCTGACCCTGTTCTGTCCCTGTCCCACACACTGAAATTTGATTTGACCTATATCTAACCAAGTAAAATCAATTGAGAACCAGTTCTTATTTACAATGATGACCTGGCCAAGAGGCTTTAGCAACAGTATATAAAATAAACACAGTCAACACTAAAAGCTCTGTAGATTAACCCGGTAGTGGCCGATACAGTAATTACACCACAAAACTATTACCAATTTGTTCATTGCATTTACACTTATAACTCATGGACTCAAAAGAGACTTCTCCTTCACTCAAGGAACTGTTACTCTCCTGTTGTTATCTTCTGAATGTGGATAAAACAAACAAGTAGCCTAGACTCTTCTCTTCCTTTCACATGGTCTTAGTCCTTTCAAGCTAGCAGTGAAACAAAAGATGCTAACGAAAATACACTTGACCAAAAACAACATCCAACTCGGTCTTTGAGCATTCATCTCGCCCGCTAAATGTAGCTGACTGGTTATCTAACATCTAGGTACTTTGTGAACTGACTCTAAGTTGTTTTAAACCACATTTACAGACCTGCGGAGCAGTAAGGAATGACACGAGTTATTCAGTGTGCAACCCACCCATGTTTATCCTGCGTCTGACCTCTGACTTGCCTGACACGGCTTGAGTTGGGTGTTTCCTACTAAACCTGGTATTACAGCGACACCTGTTGTCACAAGAAGTACCGTAGTAGCGTTTGAACCAAATGTGTTATAAAAATAATATATTGAGAGACAAAATGATATATATTGAGAGACAAAAAAATAAAGTAGCTAGTGATCTAAATAAAAATTAAGCGGGTGTCTTTATTATGCGTCTAAATTTATGTTTTAATTTTAATTTAATTTTAATATAGAATGAATGAATGAAACCTTTATTGCCCCTCAGGGAATTTCCTCTGCACAGAGAGAGCCCAAAAAACATGAACATGACAGACAGGCAGGCACACACACACACATATAATACAAAATATGAGCATAATATACATACATCATAAAAAAGCATCACACTTCATGACCAATCAAAAAGCACTAGGTGCATGATCAATAAAGGCTAAAAGATCAAACCAAAAAAAAAAAACTTGTCAACAGGCTTGTCAAAACTAAAACTTGTCAACTTGTCAATAGGCTGGTTATCCAACCCTCTACATTAGAACATGTGTCCGCCTTCACCCTGTGAGGTGTTAAAGTGTAACCATCTCCCCAGGTGAGTCTGGGTCAGGAGGACCTGGGCGTGCTGATGAAGATCCTACTGGAGAACATCGCAGAGGGAAGTCAAGAGCACAAGCTGGACCTGAAGAGGCAGGGTGAGTCCACTCCACACCTTCTGCTTCTCAACATAGTCAAATGTTTTAATGCTACGTTAGTTCTTTCACGAGAGCAGCAGTTGATGACCAAATACCTCGCCCAAAATCTAATGCCTTAAAAAAGACAGTTGTCTATGGTGCAATCAGTCTTTGGAATAGCAACCCCCTTCACATACGACAATGTAATAGTCATCATCATTCAAATTTAAGAATGGATGACTCTTAAAGGAACACTCTGCCCATTTTCAACCAGCTTAAAGTGTTCCTTTAAGCAGTTGGTCAGTAGTCCAGTGTTGGTCATTGTCACAGCACCATTAACTCTGGGCATCATTATTTACCATTATCATTAGGAACTCGTTCATCTAGGGCAGCTGTGACCAATTATTTCTCCACATGAGAAACCCAGATTGTTGCGATGGCCAGTGCCCATCGCTGATCTAGATCACAAATACACCATGAACATCTTTCTTGGTCTCTTTTTTATGATCTCAGATCTAAAGGCGATCCACATCAGGGTTGATATTTGTATTTGATGGGATGATCTGAAAGTCTAAAGGTTCGGCTCTGTTGCCAAATGAAATGATGACCACTTCTCTGTTTTATCCTGAAAACGTCTGTAAAGAAATTGTTCACAGAAACATCAAGTCGGTGAAAGAGAGAACTCACGTGTTGTCTCTCCTCTGTGTCCTCAGAGAAGGCGGAGCTGTGTGAGCAGCAGATGGAGGCGGTGATGTCACCGGCAGGAGGCGGTGCTCCGCCGGCCGTCGCCAACGGAGCGCCAGGCGAGAACACCGTTAACGTTCTGCTCAACTTTCAGATCAAAGAGGTAAACAACACACCAGGTGGAGAGAGGACTCACTCTGCTGCTGGACCTGTGACCAACATGGCAACATGTCCCCGTACTCGCCATTAATCGCTCTCCAAACACAATCCATAGCACATGGTCTAAAAGGCATCACACCTGTGCGTTTAGGGCGTGTCCAAATCCAAATCGCTATTTAAGCGGCACACAAAGTAAGGCACCAGGCACAAGTTGATGTCCATTCACTAATCATAGGTGTGTTTTGGGCGTAACATGAACTCAACCAATCAACGGATGCGATGGTTAACCTTTGTAAGTCCCCTCAAACCCATGTCCTCACCACATCAGACATCTTTCAATTACTGCTATGTCTAGAACCAAATAAATTACACTCAGTTTTGCCAAGATGGAGAAATAGCTTGTTGTCACTTAGCCATCTACTAACCAATGTAAGCTCTGAGTTTAAGGTTTCTTCAATTGCGCTTTTGTCTTTGTGCGACATAAGTAAGGCAGAGTCATCTGCATGAAGAAAGAGATCAGATTAATACGCTGGTTTCAAATCATTTACATACAGCAGGAAAGAAAGAGGCCCTAGGACACTCCCCTGGAGAACGCCACACTCTAGTATCTCCGGACTGGATAGTAATCCATTAACATCCACCATGTGTACTCTGTCTTTAAGATAAGAACCTACCCATTCGACTACTGACTCACTGAACCCCAAAGCTTTCAGTTTCATCAGGAATATAAGACAATATATCGTCTCAACATACACATTCATAAAAATGAGAGCTCACAATACACAAGTCAAGTTTAGTCATGACTTGTTTAGCAATGACTTGTTTGGATGGCACGGTGGCTCAGTGGTTAGCACTGTTGCCTCACAGCAAGAAGGTCCCGGGTTCGAACCCCGGTCCGTCCCACGTCCTTTCTGTGTGGAGTTTGCATGTTCTCCCCGTGTCCGTGTGGGTTTTCTCCGGGTGCTCCGGTTTCCTCCCACCATCAAGAAAGACATGTATGTTAGGGTTAATACTCCTGTCAGTGCCCCTGACCAAGGTACTGGCAAAAGAACTGGAGTTGGTCCCCGGGCGCTGCACTGCAGCCTGCCCACTGCTCCTAGTTCTAGGAAGGTTCCTAGTAGAGGATGGGTCAAATACAGAGGATGAATTTCCCCAAGGGGATAAATAAAGGATAACTTAACTTAACTTTAGCCATGACTTGTTTAGCCATGACTTGTTTAGCAATGACTTGTTTAGCCATGACTTGTTTAGCCATGACTTGTCTGTGGAACACTGTGACTCGTCTGCTTCGTGTCCCAGGTGGTGCTGAAGCTGAAGAAGCCCAGGCAGGGGGTGGAGCTTCCCTTCCTGCTGTTCCAGCTAGAGCAGCTGGGCATCGACACCAAAGTCAAGAAGTACGACATGTGTGGCTCCGCCTACATCAGCAAGATCAGCATGACCTGCCAGGAGTTCACCGGTCAGCTCACCGCTCTCTGTCTCTCTGTCTCTCTCTCTCTCTCTCTCTCTCTCTCTCTGTCTGGCTGTCTCTCTCTCTCTCTCTCTGTCTCTCTCTCTTTCTCTCTCTCTCTCTCTCTCTCTCTCTCTCTCTCTCTCTCTCTCTCTCTCTCTCTCTCTCTCTCTCTCTCAAAGTGTCTCCAAACTAGCTGCTGGAGTGATTCCAAGTGTCTCTTAACCAGCTGTTTAGTAGACGATGGAGCTAGAATTTGTAACTTTTGTAGTGCAGAACCTTTGTCTCCCCCTTCTGTCGCTCCTGGCATTGAAGGAACATGCGCTCATGTGGAAATGTGGAAAATAAGTTCCTGATCATTTCCTTTGCTCGAGCAGCACCTGAATGCAGCATTTGTCATAGCCTAGCCATAGCCTACTGTGTCAGGCTGGAAAAGAGTGGATAAATAATTTTGAACATCACACAGTCCCCGTGAAATTACTCGTTTCACTTCAGAATTTGATCCATTCGGTCTGATACTCATAATCTGTCAGATTAGACATCAGATATTAATTAGTGTTCAGATATTAGTGATCACCATGTTGTTAATCTGTCAGATTAGTCATCAGATATGAGTGCTCAGATATTATATCAGATATCAATATATAAAATGTCTGTGGCCCAAGCCCACTCAGGATGTCGGGATCAAACGTGTGACTCCTCTTCTCCTCTTCTCTTCCTCTCTGTGTTCTTCAGACTCGGCCGGCGAGCCTCTCTGTCTCATCAGCTCTTCTGTGGAGTCTGGAGCCGAGCTGCTCAAAGTGCAATTCTTCAAGGTGGGAACATCACACGGCTGTCCTGGGTTAGCCTGGGTAAACCCAGCCTCCACGTGACCTATGTGCGCACATAGATAGAGGTCACGTGGAGGCTGGGTTTACCCAGGCTAGTCCTGGGTTATTGCTTAGACTAGAGGTTTAGGGGTTTGGGTCACCCATGATGTCATCAGTGATGTCACTTGAGCAATTGTGATATCATCAGTGTTGCCATCAGTGATGTCACTCGAGCAATTGTGATGTCATCAGTAATGTAATAAATCTTTCTTCTTCTTCTTCTGTGATGTTTTGCGGCTGTTTTATCATAATGTGTGTTAAATAGTCTAAACCTAAACTCTCTGTCTGTCTGTCTGTCTGTCTGTTGTGTTTCCTCAGGCTGACCGGTCTGGACCAAACTTCTCCACTGTATACAAGAACACAGAGCAGATGATCAATGTGAGTAGTGAGTTTGTTACCACAGCTCTCTGAACAGATCCTGTTTAGGATCTGACCAGGGGTTTCCCAGAGTTGACTCTCTCTCCCCCCTCTCCCTCCCTTTCTCTCGCTCCCTCTTTCTCTAACTGTCCCTCTCTCTCTCTCTCTCTCTCTCTCTCTCTCTCTCTCTCTCTCTCTCTCTCTCTCTCTCTCTCCAGGTGACCTTCACCTCTCTCGACCTGCTCCTCCACACGGAGGCTCTGCTATCGGCCATGGACTTCCTGTCTGTGGCTCTCTCGCCCGGCTCATCTCCGGAGAGAGAGAGGCGGCCCAAGACCGAGACAGAGAGCAAGGCAGCGTCCGCCAAGTCCAGTGAGGGGAACACACACACACACGCACACACACACGCGCACACACACACGCACAGACACAAACACACGCACACACACGCACACGCACACACACACACACACACACACACACACACACACTCGTCACAACACAACACACACAAAAAGACCAGTGCACCCAAAAAATAAATGACTAGAAACCTCATAATATGTTATTGTGTTGTTTATTAATTATTAATAATGAGAAACAGATGACACTAGATAGATTAACTGAACGCCTGCTGTAACCAACACATAAGGTCTGAAATGAGGATTACAGAGCTGTTTTTTTTTTATAATGTCCTCCTGAGGAGCATGCCCCCGGACTCAAATGCAGGGAATTCATTTTTAACGGGTAACTAGTAATTGTATTGGATTAAAATGTTAAAGTAACTCTCCCAACCCTGCATAAAATACAATAACATCATCATTATTATAAAAAGTAGCCACCCCACATGTTCACTAAAATAGTTTCCAAGCTTTTCCCAGGGACAGATTAAAGCCACAGCTCAAAACTCATCAACTAAAATCCAACATGTCCGCTCTGTCTCCATCTCCCTGCCAGCCGCTTTGGCCTCGCCCTCTGACAGTGATGTCATCGACCTGAAGGTGATGGTGACGCTGGGAGCCTTCAACGTCCTGGTGTGCGACCAGAGCTGCAACATGGCCGACATCAAGATCCAAGGTACAGAGCCACCAGACCACCATACCAAATCAACCACTCAATTATCTGGGATGTGTTTCTGGCCTACTTGGACGAGGTTAAAAGCGATACGTAACTCACCCAGCTGACTTCTCGTGGACCCTTTGCGTGGGATCCCACGCACATCTCTTGCAAGCACTTTACGCTACGCGGCTGGTAGCTGTTGGAATGTGGATGATATGTTTGTTTTTGTTTGTTTTGTTTTTCTTTCTGTGTCTGAGTCTTTTGTTTTTCACGTTATGAAAATATTAAAATATGGGGGAGGGAGACAAAGTCCCCACTTTTACTGCTGCTGCTGCAGTTCTACACAAGTAAATTGGACTAACATCTGTATATGGAAAGGCTGGGTGGTGTACTGTATGAAGAGTTTTCCTCCAAAATGCTGTATCCAAAAAAACATTATTCAACAAAGTTCCTCATTCAATATCTTTATAATATTGAAGATCTTGTCTTTTAAAGGGATCTTTTTGTCCACCAAAGACTGAAGTCTCCTGCTGAAAGTCATAAAATAACTAGTTTTATTTGTAAACAGTAGTTGTAGTCTAGTCAGTCAGGCTGTGAGAGGCTGTGGGCTATATCTTACGCCCAGGGTATGAGGACTTACTGTAGTCAGAAGTCATAGGTGAGTATCCTCTTTGTATTGATGTCTGTGTTTTGCCCTGTTTGTTCCTCAGGTATGAACGGCTCTCTGCTGATGCAAGGTCCTCAGACTCAGCTCTCCGCCCGCCTCCGAGATTTCATCGTCATCAACGTTGATCCAAAGAGCGTCCACAAGAAGGCAAGGCGCCGCCGCTCCACTGTCACTGTTACTTTCACTGTTACTGCTGATCTCTGAGCTGAGCTACAGGGACAACGTCTTAACGCAGTCATTCCAAAACTTCAGAATGCCACGGCCCACTTTGAAATCTGAAAATCTTCCAACCCTTATCACAACTCACACAACTACACACAAGTCTGCTGTATTACTCTATATTTTTATAACAGCTAAAAAACAACTTTGTTTTCTTAGTTCTGATTACTTTTCTAAAGCAAATATTTCATCATGAATATTTCATGGTATTCCAAACGTAATTACAAAATTGAAAATTGTAAATGTAAAAATCTGTATATACAAATTGTATGTAGGCCTATATGACCCATAGCTGCCAACAGTAGGCTGTGAAAAATGCTACCTTATCTGTTAAAGGGAGAAAGGGAAAAAAAATCATGAGTGTTGGCAGGCATGCCCCCCCGTGGACCACCTGCAGTACCTCCACGGCCCACCTGCAGTACCTCCACGGCCCACACTCTGGGAATCACTGGTGTAACAGATTCATCACTTTGGCTGCTCTGAAAATACTCCTCAGTCTGCTACTCTTCACTCAGCACTTTCCTCTTGACTCAGTTCATCATCTTTGCGTCTGGCAGGCCATCTCCATCGTGGGCGACGAGGTGTTCAGCTTCTCCATGAGTTTGACTCCCAGCGCCACAGAGGGCGCCGGGTATGCCGACATGAGCAAGACGGACGGGCGGGTGAAGCTGAACGTGGGCTGCATCCAGGTGGTTTACCTGCACAAGTTCTTCATGTCTCTGCTGGTGAGCCTCGCACCACATCACACCTGTCCAGTGTCTCTAACAATGTGAGGATAGAGACAGAGAAGCATTACAGTCGAAACTTTGCAAATTAAATCAAACGGATATGAAGAAGTCATGTTTTGTTCTCTTAACAAAAACCTTCACCTTCCATTTTAAATGCCGTATATGTAAGACTCAGAAATTCTCACGAGGACTCCAATTCACTCGGTGACGCTTGGGAATACAAAGATGTTGTTATTTAACTTTAAACCAAGGTGCATGAAGGAGTAAAAGTTTGAAAAGGAGTAGAAACTAGCTTAGATGAGGCCTTTGCTCCAGAGACAGCATGGGCCCCATGGTACTTCAGATGTAGCTGCCGCCATCTTTTGGCACTTGTACGTTACTACAAACTACAGTTACATTCTATAACAGGCACTAGGAGTTTACCTGGATCAATCGCAGTTTTTTCCTGTATTTGGGGCTGGTCTTTATGTGTTATTATGCCCCCGGCCATTATCGGAGACCCGGCTAATATTAGAGGAAATATATATACTAGGCATCTGGCATCTCGCTGTGCAGGTATTTTGAGATTTTGAGTGATTTGATTACTTTCATTTCCATAGAACCTCACGGTGAATAAGTATTTTCATAAAACAAAAGGGAAAGTATTTTTATAGTTTTGGTGGAATGCCACTGTAGAAAATTGTTGTGGAATGTTGAAACCCATTTTTCCCACGTTTTACTTTTAGACACATAACAGATTAAAATACTCATAACCTTTGATCTGAGAGAGCTATAGCAGTAATTCAAAAAGTGATATACTGTATAGGGAAGAGTTTCTAATTTATGGAAATAAAATAATAATAATAAATAAAAAATAAAAGAAAATCAATTTTCACCATGTGAAGTGTTTTTGCAGGCCACCGCACAATATGTGTTATTGTAAATAAACTCATTGTTATTTTTGCGCCCTGTCGTTCAGAACTTCACCAACAACTTCCAGACGGCAAAGGAGGCCCTGAGTGCAGCGACGGCCCAGGCGGCGGAGAAGGCAGCGTCCAGCGTCAGAGACTTTGCCCAGAAGAGCTTCCGTCTGTCCATGGACATCAGGCTGAAGGCCCCGCTCATCCTCATCCCCCAGTCCTCCGTCTCCCACCAGGCGCTGGAGGTGGACCTGGGTCTGATCACCCTGGGGAACAGCTTCTCTCTGCTGCCCGTGGATGGCTGCCCGCTGCCCGCTGTCATCGACAACATGGACCTCCAGCTGACGCAGCTCAAACTCTCCAGGTCAGTCGCTCTGCAGGGATGAGCTCTGGGTTCTATAAAAGCCAGGGTTCATTAAAGGGACACTTCACCAAAGAACAGTGTGGAGGTATTTTTCCGTGTTAAACACAGTGTTGGCCCGAAGGACCGCGCCCAGCCAGGAAACTAGACACTGTCTCTCGAAGCTACACCTCCAAAATCTAACACCATATCTAGTCTGATATCACCATATCCATATACTATCCATCTATTGCCCAGCCCTAGCTTCTGGATTCAGCAAGAGACTGTCTCACTGGTTTGTTGGTTTGTGGTTCTGCAGGATCTGCATGGACCCTGTGGCGTCAGGCGGGCCCAGCTCAGAGCTGCTGGAGCCACTCAACCTCACGCTGAGCATCAAGAGGAACCTGGCCGCCTCCTGGTACCACAAGATGGCAGTCGTGGAGATCGACGGAGACCTGAAGCCCATGAAGGTACGAGCAGGTCTACAGCCGGCTGAGGAACCTTCAGTTCACTTCACATCGTTATTGTCCTGTAAGGGACATCTGCTTTACAGACAGGGTTTAATGCTGGATTCGGATGGTCCCATTTCCCGAGTTGGGAAATCTTCAATCTTCTGACTTCAGTGGGTTCATGAGCTGTTAAGTCGTAATGTGGAGGCAGCATGGACGCTACCGAGACGATGTTATTGCTCAGAGCATTTAAACAACATGTTGGGACATTTAGACCCACTAAAATATTGCTTTACCTAACTTGTTAGGGTTAATGTTAATACATAACATTTCAATTTAGGGACGCACCGATTGCAAAATTCTGCGCCGATAGCGATGTTTAAGAGAACAATTTGGCTGATAGCCACTACCTATGACTATGTGCGTGCCCGAATTACACAAAATTGCGGACTGCACCCCATCGGGTCCCCAGCAGCGCACCGGCCAAGTTTTGAAGTCGATCGGACGAATGATTCTGGAGATATGCGGAGGACACACACACACACACACACACACACACACACACACACACACACACAGACGGCCCTGGAATTAATATGTATACAGTATATTTCCACACTCACTGAAGGGACCTTTTGGGGGCAGCCATGTTTGCATAATGACAGCCTGTTACTAACTCCTGTGCTCTTGTTTTTGCACACGGTCCACATTACAGCCGGTGAAGGTACGATCTGTACCCTCCTGTACGGTGACAGATTGACTCTGACAGTGTTTAGATCTGTACCCTCCTGTACGGTGACAGCTTGACTCTGACAGTGTTTAGATCTGTACCCTCCTGTACGGTGACAGCTTGACTCTGACAGTGTTTAGATCTGTACCCTCCTGTACGGTGACAGATTGACTCTGATAGTGTTTAGATCTGTACCCTCCTGTACGGTGACAGATTGACTCTTGACTGTGTTTAGTTGTCGTGGAAACAGAGTTTAGCTGGATCAGTTGGTATGTCTGTTGACAGCCTGTAGCTCTAGTGGAGGATTCAATGTTTTTTATGGAAGTCCTGGCAGGCAATTAAGAAAAGAAAAAAAATCTAACTTCCTTCAAATAATAATAAAATAAAATAATATATGAAACAAGCGGGGGGATATTTGCCTTTTTTTTTGTCAGGCGCATGTTTCTAAATGTATGTTGCTGTAATACCTCTCGACCACAAGAGTGCGCCACTAGACCATGTTCTACATAGGACTGAAAGCATCAATTTCTTCTTCCAAGGTACATACATTGTGTTAGCAACTTATGCCATTTCCCCCCCTACTTCACAGATGAAAAAATAAAAGACAATTGAACTTAATGCTGGCTAAACTTTTACAGGAGCGAAAACTACATTAGTCAGATCAGACTTGGAAAATGGATTCCCAGATTTGTGTTCTCAATTGCCTCTCATGGCTTCCGTACATTTTGACCTGAAGAGGAAAACTATGGACTGAAGCATGATTAAACCTCTGGATTAAAAGTGAAAGTCGTGGGGAGAAAGCAGGCTAAAAGCTGTACCTCCTGTGCTTCCTGCGCCTCCAGGCGGCGCTGAGTCAGGACGACCTGAAGGTTCTGCTGAGGATCCTGATGGAGAACCTGGGAGAGGCTGAGAGCCCAGCCCCTGCTGCATCCACACAGGCAGAGAGCCTACACATCACAACATATACACACACAGGTACACACACACACACACACACACACACACACACACACACACACACACACACACACACAGGTACACACACACACACACAGGTACACACACACAGGTACACACACACAGGTACACACACACAGGTACACACACGTGTGCGCGCGAGAAGATCTGGCTGTAAACTGTGTGTGATGTTGCCCTCAGGCGGCGCGGAGAAGCAGAGTGACATCAGCGATCAGGAGGAGGAGCCTCAGGAAACTGTCAAGTTCAACTTCAACATTGAGTCTCTGGCTCTGGTGTTGTACAGCCACGCCCCCAAACAGGTGAGTCTCTGGCTCTGGTAAGAACAGAGGGATCATTCTCACCTTTAGCCTGCAAGTGACTCAGTCCATATGTTTTCATACGTCTATGAATCTGTCGCATGATGTCTGATCCTTCACCATCGCTCTCCCCTGCCCTCCCTGCAGTCTCCTGGGCTGGGCCTGCTCTCTCCCCTGCCCCCCCTGCAGTCTCCTGGGCTGGGTCTGCGGCAGCAGAGCCTGCGTCTGGGGGAGCTGGCCCTCCACAAGCTGCAGGCGTCTGGGAAGCTGCTGAGTGATGGCAGCATGGAGCTCAGCACCGTGCTGAGCGGCTGCACGCTGGATGACCTGCGCACTGCCATGAGCCGCGTCAGCTCCAGGTGAGACCTCTGCTTAAGTAGCGATAACGAATCCTGAATTAACAGTTAACCAATGTGTCTAGTAATCATTTACTAATGCTGTTCATGTTAACTGAGGTATTGAGGTTGGTTTGAGGCATGACCTCACTGAGGTTAAGGTTAGAGCAAGCTTATGACCAAGGCTGTTAATTAAAGGTTAGTTAATACTTATTAAACATCAACTAACTCTTAAATAAGGTACCGTTTAGTGTTACCCATTACTTTTTTATTTAATTTGATATCTAATTTACTTATTTTATACTCAGTTTTTTGTACTACTATTTTTACTATTAGTGGAGTAGGAGTTTCATTATTGATTCCTTGATTGAAAGAAAGGTGAATACAGAACGCAGTAAATACACCAGCGAAGAAGAAGATCCACACAGGCTAACACAGTTAGCTAATGCAGTCCACATACGTCAGCAAACAACCTGCCACAACACAGAGTCCAGTAAAAAGATACAAACCTTGGCCCTAGACAACTGAATTGGTTAAACTCACAAACACATAATCAAGTGAGGCATATAATCAAGTTGAATGCATCACGTAGGGTAAGAACATAATGTTGCACTAGGTGATGACGTGGAGCTAATCGTAAGCTACGTCGAAAATCAAATGATAAAATAATAACAATTCCTAGACAGTAATATTTATGAGCCAGGTTTTCATAACAATTAGTAAGTGACCACATTAACACGCTCTGATGTCCCATCTGTCGGGCGGCTGTAGCTCAGGAGGTAGAGCGGGTCGTCCACTAATCGCTTTGGATAAAAGAGGTCGGTGGTTCGATTCCCGGCTCCTCCAGTCTGCATGTCGAAGTGTCCTTGGGCAAGACACTGAACCCCAAATTGCTCCCATTGGTGTGCCAGCACCCTGTGTGGTAAACCTGCCACCATCGGTGTGTGAATGGGTGAATGTACCTACTGACTGTAAAGCGCTTGGATAAAAGCGCTATATAAATGCAGGCCATTTACCATTTACCATCTGTCTGTGCAGGATGATCAGGAAGCGTGAGGAGGAGAGCGCCGAGGCCATGATCGACGTGACGTACCGTCAGAGTGCGGCGGGGGCGGGGCCTGAGCGTGAGGTGGTGGCCGTGCTGCAGAAGCTCTACCTGTGTGCCAGCGTGGACTTCCTCATGACCGTGGCCGACTTCTTCATCCAGGCGCTGCCGCAAAGCCCCGCCCCCCCGGCCTCCACCGCCGCCCACAGCGACAGGCTGCCTCTGAAACAGCTGGCCGAGCCCCGCGGAGGTTCCGCCTCCAACGCCGGTAAGACACCCAACGCCCTGCGGAGGCTCCGCCTCCAACGCCAGTAAGACACCAATGCCAGTTTGGGGGGGAAAGCATCGCAATTGACTTTTTCATCTCACCGATTTTGAATGTTCAGCCCCTGAGCAGCAGTGGAAGCGGACGCGGCTGCGGGCGGTCGTGGTCGACCCGGAGGTGGTGTTTGTGGCCGACCTGCTGCGGGCCGACGCCCCCTCGCTGGTGGCCTCCTTCCAGTGTGACGTCAGCCTGACGGAGGAGGGCGGAGCCCACAGCATCATGGCCAACCTCAGGGAGCTCCGCCTCCTGGCCTGCCCCTTCCTCCACAGCCCAGAGCACAAGGGCATCACCACCGTGAGACGCACACGCCACACACATGCACGCACACACACACACTCACTCACGTACCAGCACACACACGCAGGGGCGGACTGGGATCATAATTCAGGCCGGGCATTAGATACCAAGCAGGCCAGGCTGATACGGGCCGACGTGCGTGCCGGCGTCCGAAGGGCGGCGGCGAAAAATTTGGGCTGTTTGAAGCTCAATTTGGGCCGTTTGAAGTAGAGCTGTGCATCTTCACTGATCTCACGATTCGATACGATTCGATTATACAAGTCTACGATTCGATTCGATTCGATTCTACGATGCATCTCGATGCATCTCCGATGCATCTCGATGCATCACGATTCACGATTTTCTAAAAGTTCTATATTATTTACCACACATGGCCTTTTCATTAATTAACACAAACAGTCGGATCAATATGAGCTGTTTATTGTTGTTCTTATTGTTCATACAAATAGTAGCTCTACATAAACTTCAAACATGACTCTTGGAGTCTGAACTCAGACACAGCAGAGCAGACAAAAGATCTGAACGTCACCAACTCGGTCTGTGTGGGAACGCTGAGGGGGGCGGGGTCACGGTGGGGGAAGTGGGTGACTTTCCCCACCGCCCCCCTCAGCGGTCCCACACAGACCGACCCATTCTATCCTAGAGATGCTTATAAAAAAAAGAATAGCCCTAACCTAGTAAGAGCTTTATAAAGTGCAATTATTCAATTCAACAAAACAAAAACATTGCAGTGTGCTTTAAACATTTAAATAAATCACAAAGTCCAGGACACTTCCTGAATGTGTTGGACAACATCAAATAACAGTGAACTTGGCACAACAGACAAATGACACAATACTGTTGTTCTCCTCTCCTCTAACCATTAACCCTCTTAAGACGTGTAATGGTTCACCTAGTAACCAACGAGTCTGAACTCAGACACAGCAGACAAAAGATCTGCACCAATTCCGTCTGTGTGGGAATGCTGAGGGGGGCGGGGTCACGGTGGGGAAAGTGGGTGACTTTCCCCACCGCCCCCCTCAGCGGTCCCACACAGACCGACCCATTCTATCCTAGAGATGCTTACAAAAAAAGTATAGCCCTAACCTAGTTAGAGCTTTATGTGCAAATTATTCAATTCAACAAAACAAAAACATTGCAGTGTGCTTTAAAAGATTAAATAAATCACAAAGTCCAGGACACTTCCTGAATGTGTTGGACAACATCAAATAACAGTGAACTTGGCACAACAGACAAATGACACAATACTGTTGTTCTCCTCTCCTCTAACCATTAACCCTCTTAAGACGTGTATTGGTTCACCTAACCAACGAGTCTGAACTCAGACACAGCAGACAAAAGATCTGCACCAATTCCGTCTGTGTGGGAATGCTGAGGGGGGCGGGGTCACGGTGGGGGAAGTGGGTGACTTTCCCCACCGCCCCCCTCAGCGGTCCCACACAGACCGACCCATTCTATCCTAGAGAAAGAGATGCTTACAAAAAAAGTATAGCCCTAACCTAGTTAGAGCTTTATGTGCAAATTATTCAATTCAACAAAACAAAAACATTGCAGTGTGCTTTAAAAAATTAAATAAATCACAAAGTCCAGGACACTTCCTGAATGTGTTGGACAAATGGACAAAAGAGTTAACTTGGCACAACAGACAATTTTCAAATGAAAAATCGTAGAACCTCGGTTTACACCTCTAACCCTCTTACACTACTTGTCTGAGTCCTCCTCTGAGTCCTCCTCTTTCTTCTCCTTCTCCTCGGCAATGTATAGGTTCTTGTGTAAGAACACTAGTTGATCCAGGTGCTGTGGTGCGAGAGAGCTTCTCTTAGCAGTGACTATGTTGCCAGCAGTGGAGAAAACCCTCTCAGCAGGCACGCTTGTGCCTGGGATGCACAGATAGTGCTTTGCCAGCCTGGAGAGGAGTGGGAATGCGACCTCGTTGTCACGCCACCATTTCAAGGGCTTGCTAGAGAGAGAGAGAGATGGGGCTCTGCAGTACCTCTCCATTTCTTCCTCAGCCCTGGCATGCGCAGTGGGTGGTGCTGTACCTTGTTCAATGTCCCTGAAAGATTGTCCCAGCAAACTCAAAAGGAGTGTAGAGGCCTTTCTCTTCGGAGCAGGGTGAGAGGTAGTTGGCATTTCGTTGTCTGGCTCCGAGTCCTCCACCACAGGCACGTCGGTCAGCACATCATCTGAAGATGCACATGGAGATAAAACAAAACAAGGTTTTTATTAGGGATTTTAAAAGCAATATAACTTTACATTATATGATCCCAGAGGATAACACACACTGTGTGTGTGTGTGTGTGTGTGTGTGTGTGTGTGTGTGTGTGTGTGTGTGTGTGTGTGTGTGTGTGTGTGTGTGTGCATATATATATATATATATATATATATATATATACATATACATACATATATTTATTTATTTTTAAAGGGTTAGCTTAACATATCTGTGGATGGGTATGAATGGCTTTGTCATGCATGTTTCATAACACATAGATGTTAGTTAATCTAAAGCATTTCCAATAACAACACAGAAATACAATACAGTATATATTATAGACAAAGCAGAAACAAACCTCTTTCAGATTCTGATTCTCTAGGTGCATCTGCCGCTTCTGTCCTGGCTGTCCTCTCATTCTGTGTTTGAATAAAAAAAGAATAGCAAACCAACCAACAGTTAGCACTTTCTCAACCAATGGAGCAGATTGCAATCTCACAACTACTAGGATAACTGTTTTTTCAGTCTTTTAAAAGTTACTCATTGTTTTAATTTATATAAATGAGGTTTTAACATTAAACAGTTAAATTTACCTCCAAGGCTGCAGCTTCATCGGCCACTGTGCTGTAGACCACCAGTTTCTCTTCCTCTGTGAGAAAATGCAGTGCCTTAAAGCGAGGATCCATGGCTGAGGCTGTATGCAGCATCTTCTTTTCTGCATCACTGTTGTACCGTTTCTGCAAATCTGTCTTGATGGCCCGCTTGACCTCTTGATTCATATGTGTGTCTCCAGTGGTGTCTGACATCTCCTGGATTAGCTGAGCCTTTAGTGGAGCAATGAGGCAGACAGTAGGGTTTTCTTCTACTGACATCAGTAGTGTGACATCATACATGGGCTTCAAGGTCTTCACGATGTCCTCTGCATTTGTCACATCTGTTTCAGTCAGAGTGGATAGGTCAGACTCTGATCTTCTGATCGCAGGGGAGAGCAAAGTGGCGGTGATGGCTGGCTGTTGTTCCAAGAACCTCTGAGTCATTTCATAGGCACTGTTCCACCTTGTGAGAACATCAATCTTCAGCTTCTGAGGCTTGATGTGGAGAAGCTTTTGCATCTCTTTTAGCTGGTGGCTGGCAGTAGCGCTGCGATGGAAGTAAGTGGATATGCGTCGGATTCTGGCCATGAGCTTGGCGACTGGAGCCACATTAAGCGCCCGCTGAGATGCCAGGTTGAGAGTATGTGCAAAGCACCTCACGTGGGGGAATTTCCCAACTTGGGCAGCCACGATCATATTTGATGCGTTATCTGTCACTAGCACAACAGCCTTCTCTTTTAGCTGCCACTCATCCACTACACCAGACAGAACCTCAGCCAGATGAAAACCAGTGTGGCTCTCAAAAACCGCTCTTGTTTGCAGCACATGTGACATCAATTCCCACTGGTCATTAATGTAATGTGCCGTTACCGTTAGATAGGACTCGGTCGCCATGGAAGTCCAGGAATCGCATGTGATTGCTACACGGCATGTGGCTTCCCCCATTGACTCTATCACCTCTGCTTTTGTGTCTCTGTACAACGCCGGAACAACCGTGTCTGCAATCGTTTGGCGGGATGGGATTTTGTACCGTGGTTCCAGGGCCTTTACCAGCTGGCGAAACCCGGCGTTCTGGACGACGCTATACGGCCTTAAGTCTTTAGCTACGAAAGCTCCAATACATCGCGTTATCCTCTGGGCTCTCTCAGACGTAGACGGCATGTGTCTCACTGACTCGTCGATCCGTGGTTGTGCTAGGTCAGTATTGCGGTTCTCTTGTTAGCCTTCGCTAACGTTAGCTCCGAGTGCCATCGGCTAATGTGGTTCCTTAAGTTGGTTGTGTTGCCGAAATATTTAATTTTGGCCTCACACGTTTTGCAAATTGCATGCCTCTTATCCAGTTGTCGCGTGCCGGAGACTTCCTGAAATCCAAAATGCTCCCAAATGTCGGCTTTTAAGTTGTGTGGCTTTTTTAACGCAGATCTACTGCCTCCCTCCGCCATGTTGATCCGCGACTGTGCTGGCGAGTGGCGAGCGCGTGTCCTTCACCCACAATCCAACGCTGCATTTGAACATAACTTTATTGTCCTTGGCACAACAGACAAGAAGCATAAACGGGAACATGTTTTATTTTTAACGTAAAAAATCGATTATGTAACCTAGCAGCATCGATTCAGAATCGTCCTATTAACACATTGACTGCCAGCCATTTTTTTCTTGCTGTAGGTAGCTTCTGCCAGGGTTTTTTTTGAGGATTCTAGGCTCATTTTACAAGAGCCGAGGTTTCTCTTCTGTTACGACTTCGTGAACACCAATCATCTAAAAAGAACTAATAGAATGTGTGCTTTCTCTGTCTAAAAGAGTTAGTTTGTAGAGTTAGTAGTTATGTAAGCATTAGCACTTGAATACAGCATGGTTTCAGCATCAGAAAAAATATTTAGAGATAAACGGCTTTTTGTGAAATTCGATAGAACAGTCACTTTAACCATTCATTTTTGGCATCAGTAAGACCTAAACAATAGTTTGAACAGTAATTTCCTCCATAACAGCAGTAAACTTCCCTCTGCTCAACTCCTCCCTCCTGTGGGCGTTCTTTTTTGCTGCAGCGGTGTCACAAGCACTTTCCTACCTTTGCAAATGCACTTTCTCATACTCTCGACCTCTCAAATAAATTTCTGAATAGAAATTAAATTACTCTAAATTATAGCGAAAAAGAAACAAAAAAGAATGGGTTGAAAATCCCATTCTAAAAGCCTTTTAGAATGGGATTTGTTTCCAATTTGGTGTCGGACTAGGGGGCAGTCCCCGCTTGTCACCATTGCTTTGCTGCTGCTGTGCGGGTGTGTGCCTGTCTGTGCGGCCGCTCTTTGAGGAAGTCTGGTTGGACTCGCTCGCGTCTTGGAGTTTTGGTTGAGGGCTTTGATGAAGCTTTTGCGATTCTGGTCATATTATGCTGCGTGTTTCAAAGTGTGTCCCACCCGCAATCCACTATGCAAATCTGCAATCCCGCACCGCCAGCAATCAGCGCGAAAATGAAAGCGCCTTCGCCAATCCACCTTCATGAGAATGGCTTCAGTCACACTGCTTTTTGCTTGCCTTCCTCCTTCCTTGTCGCCACTTAGTGGGTCGGTGGAATGGGTTGTACACGTTGTACACGTCCAATACCTATATAAGAGATGTAAAAGGCTTAGATGCACAACCTACCGTCAAAAAAAAAAAATCGATTTTTTTTGACGAGTACACTCGTCGCTGGCAGTTAACAGCTGGATTGTGTTTGACGAGTACACTCGTCGCTGGCAATCAAGGTGTTAAGCATCACGATGCATCTCTGAATCGATTATTTTCGACAGCTCTAGTTTGAAGCCCAATTTGGGCCAAGTCCAACTTTACAATGAGATGCACCCACTTTAACCCTGAATAAAGTAATAAAACCACTAGTAAACCAGTAGGCGGCGCCTGGCCTGCTGTTCAGTGAGTGGCCTGACTGCGGGCACACGATTTTTTTTTTTTTTTGCAGGCCAGGCCACCGGGCATTTGCCCGACGTGCCCGATTATGCAGTCCGCCCCTGCACACACGTACGCACACACACAGAGACACACACACACACACACTCACCCACGCACACACATATGCACACACACACACACACACACACACACACACACACACACACACACACACACACACAGAGACACACACACACACACACACAGAGAGACATGGAGTTATTTCTCTGTCTTTATGGAGCCACAGGGATGAGTCCTAAAACCCGTCTGGAAGTCAATGGTGTTTTTCTATGGGGATTTTGGTTAAATGACTGAAATAACGTCTGTGCTTAACAACAGTTTATGAAACAAACACCTTTGTGTTCAGCAAGATCATCTTCACAATTGAACACCACTTTATAATTTTTGAAGTGTTTTCTGAAAATCAGATTTACGCTTCAAAAATGTGGTGATCATTTGTGAAGGTTATCGTGTTGAACACAAAGGTCTCAGTTTCATAAACGTCTGTTAACCACAGATCTTATTTCAGGCACCTAACCAAAAATCCCTATAGAAAAATGCCATTGGCTTCCACACGAGGGAACCAGCACAATGCTAACTTCTGGGTTAACCTACAACAATACATCATTCCTGCTCTACTTTATTATGCAGTCAAAGAGTTGTGTTACTTTGCAAATCCAATAGTATATTGACTGATAGAAATGTCATTCTTTGCCAATAGGTGTTGAGGCCTTGCTCAGTCGCTTTGGAAACCAAAAGCCAGCCCAACCAACCACTGACCGGCTTTGTGACAGTGGAGGAAGTCTTCGTCAAGGTACTTTCAGCTGAAATGTATCTTATTTATATGTATGATAGTATGTATAGATAGGTAGATGGATAGATGCATTTCCTCCAAAAGTGGCCGGTAGTCATTTAAAATAACTGATAATGAAACAAAGGCCAGGAGTAAAAACAACGTTGGATATGGGTAAACTCCTGGTGTTTGTTATAGATAGATAGATAGATAGATAGATAGACTTTATTGCAGACTCGAGGTCCATACAAAAATACAGTCAAATACACATAATACAAAAAAGATTAAAAGAAAACACAAAATAAAAATAGTCTAGTGACTCATTTTAAAAGACACCTATACCAGTGCTCCCAAAGCTGAGACGTGCAGCGTGTGGCACTGTACGCAATGTTCACCAGCACCACCACAAGTTGATTTTCTGAATCATTTAGCCGGTACATTTCTCAAGACAGCTTGCAGTGTGTTTACTCCAGCACTCACAAACATCTCACTCGCACTAGTCCATCTGGGCCTTTTTAGCAGTATTCTCAGAGCATCATTATGCCACTTGCAGTCTCTGAAGGCTGGCTTTGTTATAGTTTGTAGTAACATGTAAATTAAACATAGACTGTATAAAAAGCTACCGTGACATCATCACCTATTGGTTTTTAGACTTGTGTTTGGAAGTCTGGAGGTTAGCATTTTCACCGTCGCCATCTTGGTTATTTGGAGACAGAAGTGATGTGAATTTGGACAAGTGATCAGCGAGCTGTGCGATCACTGGACAGGTGACCTGTCAATCACACCCAAAAGTGTTGTCCGCTTTATCTTCTAGGGTCCATAATTTACTAAATTGATTGATTGATTGATTGAAACGATTTATTTCAAACCGTTAAAACGATACATAAAATGAAAAAAAACAGTAAACATAACAGTCCAATAGACTTCAGCAAAAGGAAAATACGTAAACTCCAACATAAAGAATTGAATAAAGAATTTACTAAATGAACATCATGCTGTATTGAAGAAGACTTGAAACTAGTGATTGAGACCATCAACTCCTTTATTAACAACCTTCACCCAGAGAGCAGGATGAGAGAAAGCTGCTGTGTGGCAGAACCTTTGAGGTTAACTCCTGTGAACTCCTCTGCTGCAGATCTCTCCGGTCATCTTGAACACGGTGATGACGATAACGGCGGCCATGACGGCCAAGCCTCAGAGCGAGCAGAGCCAGGAGGCGCGGCCCGGCGTCACAGACCTGTGGTCTGTCATGAACATCTACGCCTGTAACTACTGGTTCCTGGGGGTGGACCAGGCCACCGAGGCCACGGAGAGCTTCACCGAGCCGGACGCACGCAACCAGGGAGAGAGCTTCGCCGTCGACGTCAAGGTGCCACGTTTATATCCTCTTGAGTCCTCAGTGGCGACACGAGGCGATCAGCGCTCACTCCCATCGATGCTTAATTGACAAAAAATGGTCTTTATCAGTTAACAAGTCCGACCGGCGAGTCGTTGTCTCCAACGTCCGAGTCCAAATGCATGAATGCTTGAGTCCAAGTCCGAGTCATCAGTGCCTCAAGTCCAAGTCGAATCACGACTCCTGAAAATTGGACTCTGGTCCGAGTCCTGGACTCAAGTACTACAACACAGAGTCCAGGTGACTGTGGACTCAGGCTTGTGTAGTTCAGTATGCCCTGTGTAATGTGTGTGTTGTCTTTGACAGGTGGTCCAGGTGACTGTGGACTCGGGGCTGTGGAGTTCAGTATGCTCTGTGTATCGTGTGTGTTGTCTTTGACAGGTGGTCCAGGTGACTCTGGACTCAGGCCTGTGTAGTTCAGTATGCTCTGTGTAACGTGTGTGTTGTCTTTGGCAGGTAGTCCAGGTGACTTTAGACTCAGGCCTGTGTAGTTCAGTATGCTCTGTGTAACGTGTGTGTTGTCTTTGACAGGTGGTCCAGGTGACTTTAGACTCGGGGCTGTGTAGTTCAGTATGCTCTGTGTATCGTGTGTGTTGTCTTTGACAGGTGGTCCAGGTGACTCTGGACTCAGGCCTGTGTAGTTCAGTATGCTCTGTGTAACGTGTGTGTTGTCTTTGGCAGGTAGTCCAGGTGACTTTAGACTCAGGCCTGTGTAGTTCAGTATGCTCTGTGTAACGTGTGTGTTGTCTTTGACAGGTGGTCCAGGTGACTGTGGACTCGGGCCTGTGTAGTTCAGTATGCTCTGTGTAACATGTGTGTTGTCTTTGACAGGTGGTCCAGGTGACTTTAGACTCAGGCCTGTGTAGTTCAGTATGCTCTGTGTAACGTGTGTGTTGTCTTTGACAGGTGGTCCAGGTGACTCTGGACTCGGGGCCTGTGTAGTTCAGTATGCTCTGTGTAACGTGTGTGTTGTCTTTGACAGGTGGTCCAGGTGACTTTAGACTCGGGCCTGTGTAGTTCAGTATGCTCTGTGTAACGTGTGTTGTCTTTGACAGGTGGTCCAGGTGACTCTGGACTCGGGGCTGGGCCACAGGACCGTCCCGTTGCTGCTGGCTGAGTCTTCCTTCAGCGGCTCGGCCAGGAACTGGTCCTCCCTGCTGCACCTAAACGCAGACATGACGCTGGAGGTGACTGTGGGGATCACTCACATTTTACTGTCTCAGGGAAAAACCCAGGCAGTGAATCGGGCTGCGCAGCCATTGTTAGCTCACTCATGATGCGTCATCATGTGACATGAGATGGATTTGCTTTAGTTAATACATCACATTAATATATTTTAATCACTTATTTTACTTGAAATAAAAACAAATATTGCAGTGATGCTCTCAAACCTATTCTGTTTGATTGCATGATAAAGACACAAACGTGAAAAAAAGTAGTTTGTTGATTGATATTCAACAAAGCCTTGTAATAAACAATGTTGTTCTCATCTTGATCAGGCGCGGACTGCATAATCGGGCACGTCAGGCCGATGCCCGGTGGCCTGGCCTGGCCTGGCATGCAAAAAAAGAGCCACCGTGATGTCACTCATTCATTTCTGGACTCTTGTGTTGGAGCCTTGAGCATTGCTCAACACTTGGCTATAGGCTATAG
The DNA here is from genome assembly GCF_964638095.1 of Poromitra crassiceps. NCBI lineage: Eukaryota > Metazoa > Chordata > Actinopteri > Beryciformes > Melamphaidae > Poromitra > Poromitra crassiceps. The sequence goes on from NC_139645.1 coordinate 34,001,056, forward strand.
AGACTAAAACCTAATTTTTCAGAAACAAAGGTTGGAGCTTGAGCAGAACACACTACCATGTCTTTAATGTTAGGGGCTTGCTTAAACAGGAAGATGATTAATGAAACTGAGAATATGTCAATATGTTTATTATTATTGTTATGATGTGTAGTTCTTAAAGGCCGGGTTTACCGTGGGGAACATGAATATATATTAATTCTTAAAAAATCTTAAATTTTGAATCCGTTGAAATTTTTGAAATTGCTTGTTCACAGCCAGAGAAAAAAAAAAATGAAAAAAAAAAAAAAAAAAAAAAAAAAAAATTGGGCCAGGTGACGCGTTTCGCGTCGAAACGCGTCACCTGGCCCATTTTTTTTTTTTTTTTTTTTTTTTTTTTTCATTTTTTTTTTTCTCTGGCTGTGAACAAGCAATTTCAAAAATTTCAACGGATTCAAAATTTAAGATTTTTTAAGAATTAATATATATTCATGTTCCCCACGGTAAACCCGGCCTTTAAGCCTGTGGAGAATAATGCAGTATGCCCGATCTGATCACTCTTCCTGAAATTAAGTTTGCTGTGAAGCGTTTGTATTTTTGGTTTTACTTCTTCATATTATACTTGCAGTTATCTAGGCAATGTTGATGTTTCTATTAGTGAACAAATAGGTAACATGTATCATCGCGTTAGGATTATATTCACTAAATCTTGCTTCAAACGACCCAAATTGGGCTTCAAACAGCCCAAATTTTTCAACCGCACATCGGCCCATGTCGGCCTGGCCTGCTTGGTAACTAATGCCCGGCCTGAATTATGATCCCAGTCCGCCCCTTATCTTGATCCTAACAGTCTTGTCAGCAATCCAGAAGTTGAATGTATAAATAATGATATAATAATATGTCCTGTGTGTCTGCAGGTAAACTACTTTAATGAGAGCCATGCAGTCTGGGAGCCACTGATAGAGAGAGTGGATGGTGGGAAACGCAGGTGGAACCTCATGCTGGAGGTGAGACTCTTAGCAGTTAGCTTCTGTTTCCGCTAGCAGAACTAACACTGTGTCTGTTTAAGCTAACACTGTGGAGACAGACAGCAGTGTTAGAGACTGCTGACACAACACACACTGACACAAACACACTGCTTTATACTGTATAAAGGTCTATATTAAGGCATTCCATGTCTTCACTCTTGATCTGGGTGAATTATTCTGCATTCTTTGTGTCCAAACTGAGTGTGGATCTGACCCAGTGTCTGATATGTTTGGTCCTGCAGATGAAGAACAACCCGGTCCAGGACAAGAGTCCAGTTCCTGGAGACGACTTCATCGTTCTCCCTGAACCTCGCACTGCCATCACCATCTGCTCCAAAGACACCATGAACATCACTGTGTCGCAATCCTGCCTCAACGTCTTCACCAACCTCTCCAAGGTAAGACTCTCTACCTCAACGTCTTCACCAACCTCCAGCTCCAGGGTAAGGCCCTACCTGAACGTCTTCACCAACCTCCATGGTAAGACTCTACCTCAATGTCTTCACCAACCTCTCTAAGGTAAGGCTCCACCTCAAAGTCTTCACCAACCTCTCCAAGGTAAGACTACCTCAAAGTCTTTACCAACCTCTCCAAGGTAAGACTCTACCTCAACATCTTCACCAAACTCTCCAAGGTAAGACTCCTCCTCAAGGTCTTCACCAACCTCTCCAAGGTAAGACTCCTCCTCAAGGTCTTCACCAACCTCTCCAAGGTAAGACTCTACCTCAATGTATTCGCCAACCTCTCCAAGGTAAGCCTCATCCTCAGTGTCTTCACCAACCTCCAAGGTAAGCCTCATCCTCGGTGTCTTCACCATCCTCCAAGGTAAGCCTCAACCTCAACACTGACCCACAATGCTCAGGTAGAGAGGGGTAAGCTGCAAATAACCGCAAGCTGCAATAACCGATTTTCCGGCCGCTAGAAACAGCAACACATTTGTGCCAACAGCTAAGATAACCGTTCCTACTGAGAAGTCTGTGCATTTCATCTAAACTGGGTTGGAAAAATGATAAACACGTTTAGAACACATTTTGAAAGATGTATGAGCTGGCTGTACGCTGGATCACTCTGGAGTTAGAGAGGAGCCGGACAGACACATTCTTGTTTTTGCCCAGGCGTTCTCTGAAGGAACGGCCTCCACCTTCGACTACTCTGTGAAGGAGAAAGCCCCGTTCACCATCTGGAACGCCCTGGGGATCCCGCTTATCGTGCAGCACGGCGCCAACCTGCGTCTGGTGGATGCGGCGGCGGCGCGGGGGAAGCTGCACGAGGTGGCGGTGGGCCAGAGCGTGGACCTGGAGCACTCAGCGTCCGCCTCATCGTCCCGGGGCAAACTGTCCACCCTGCAGCGCCAGGAGAGCTGCCTCTTCAACCTCACCATCGGTCAGTCAGTCAGTCGGCTCCAGACTCACATACACATTCTCATTTTATACACGACACACATATAGTGCTTTTCATGTTCTAGCCCGTCTGATAATGTGTCTGGACTTGGATTTTGTACGCCACATATAGTGCCATGTATACTTCTTTCAGTAGATGCAGGGTTTTCCCTGGCTTTTTGGAGGGCTTAGGGGCTGTGTCGTCAGGGGCTGCTTGGTGGCTACTTCATTTTGGACCATTATTATGACCATATCTGTGTACAAACATGTGGAAAAGCCACAGCAGCTAATAAATAAACAACACCCAAAAAGACAAACCTTTGCCCTGCTGACTGCCACTGGGGACCAGCATTGATTTGACATTCATTCGGCTTACTGGTGCTGCCCAAAACTGAGCCTCATAATGGTAGGGAAAACAGGTGGTAATGGATTTTCAGAAAACGCTTCAAAATCATATAAGTCTATAAGTTTGTGAAGGTTATCTGGCCGCAGTTTCATCATTTACTTAACTTGACTATGACTATTATGGACGCCTTGAGAGGCGAGAGATAAATCAAATCCGGTGATTTATTTTGTAAGGCTGAGGAAGGGAAGGAGGCCGAGGTGGGAGTCTGGGTGTGCCTCCCTCTATAAATACATCTTTATATGTGAATACATTTTTATTTTGTTTACCTTTGCCTTTATTTAAACAGGTAAAATATGTTGTGTCCTCCCTGTAGTTCCTTCAGGTTACAGTGAGATCTGTAACATCGCTCTGGACAAGCCGGGCAGGCGGCTGTATAACGTGCGCGGGGCGCAGCTGCAGCAGGCCGTGTCCGTGGTGCTCCAGGTCGACGCCATCCAGGGGAACAAGGTCATCACCGTCCGCTCGCCGCTACAGGTCGGTTCAGTCTGCTTCACTTTAACCCTTAAAGGCCACAGGGGTATCAAACCCAATGTGATCCAAAAAGTTCTGAACAGATTTGCACGAAACTTGGCAGAAAGGTTGGTTATGTGCCAACTTAGAAGTGATTAACTTTCCACGCCCACTAGCCACAAGGGGGCGTAACAGGCCGCGGCGGAGGTATACCCTCTAGTTCAATTTGTAACACTTCAGTCATTCATGTTCGCTGTTTAGTTATAGTCTGATATACTTTCTCAGGTCAATGTGATGTACTCAGTTCTCTGGAATGCATTGAGAACCTTGAAAATAGAAAGGAAGATAATGGTAATAATTCTGCTGAGACCTCTGCCTCTGCTTCCAGATAAAGAATCATTTCTCGGTGCCCTTCTCCATCCTGAAGTACTGTCCGTCCTCCAGCAGCCTGCTGACGCTCGGAGTCGCCGAGCCCGAGAAAGAGTTCCACGTCGCCTTGGAAACCTACAGGTATATACAGTACGATCCAGATTAGTGATGGGATATCAGGATATCAGTTTTGGGTGCCGATACTGATGTAATTCACACATCGGATATCGGACGGGCGTCGCAAAAATACGTTCTGTTCCAGATTCCAGTCATAGTTTGCTCTGGACCATAAACCCACATGAAACAGCAGTTGTAGTAACCACATGTAGTTGTTGCTTGCCTTGTCCTAAGAATTTCATTGTTCAGAATGACTTTGTGTTATACTGTGCAGATCAATGACAGATGTTTGTCAGAATTTGAAAATGTATGTGTATAAATGAAGAGTTCATTTGCAAAAACAGGTTAAACGCCATTCTTAACACATTGACTGCCAGCCGTTTTTTTTTTGCTGTAGGTAGCTTCTGCCAAGCCGTTTTTTGAGGATTCTGGCTCATTTTACAAGAGCCGAGGATTCGTTTCAGCTTGGACTTTGTGAACATACAATATCTCAAAAGTACTAATAGAATGTGTACTTTCTCTGTCTAAAAGAGTTAGTTTGTAGAGTTAGTAGTTATGTAAGCATTAGCAGTTGAATACAGCATGGTTTTAGCGTCAGAAAAAATATTCAGAGATAAACGGCTTTTTGTGAAATTGGATAGAACAGTCACTTTAACCATTCATTTTTGGCTCTCTCTCTCTCTCTCTCCCTCCCCCTCTCGCTCTCTCTCTCTCCCTCCCTCTCGCTCTCCCTCCCTCTCTCTCTCTCTCTCTCTCTCTCTCTCTCCCTCCCGCTCTCCCTCCCTCTCTCTCTCTCCCTCCCTCTCGGGAGGGAGACGCACTAGGTTTAATCCTAGTGAGAGGGGGAGAGGGAGAGAGAGAGAGAGAGAGAGAGAGAGGGAGGGAGGGAGAGAGAGAGAGCGAGAGAGAGAGAGAGAGAGAGAGGGAGAGAGCGAGAGGGAGAGTTGCTTCAACTCCTCCCTCCGTGGGCGTTCTTCTTGGCTGCAGCGCCGTGTAACAAGCACTTTCCTACCTGTGCAAATTCACTTTCTCATACTCTCGACCTCTCAAATAAATTTCTGAATAGAAATTAAATTACTCTAAATTAGAGCGAAAAAGAAACAAAAAAGAATGGGTTGAAAATCCCATTCTAAAAGCCTTTTATGGCTGTTTCCAATTTGGTGCTATATTTTGCAAGGCAAAATGGCCTGCTGCTTGTCACCAGCCTCACTGCCCCGCTGCCGCTGTGCCTGGCTGTGCCTGTCTGCGTGGCCGCTCCCCGAGGAAGCCCGGCTGGACTCGCCCGCCTCTCGGAGCCCTGGCCGAGAGCTCCGATGAAGCCCCTGCGACTCTGGTCATATTTACGCTGCGTGCCTCAAAGTGTGCTCCATCCGCAATCCACGATGCAAGTTTGCAATCCCGCACCGCCAGCAATCAACGCGAAAACGAAAGCGCCTCCGCCAATCCATTTTCATGAGAATGGAAATGGATCACACTGCTTTTTGCTTGCCTTCCTACTTCCTTGTCGCCACTTAGTGGGTCGGTGGAATGGGTTGTACACGTTGTACACGTCCAATACTTATATAAGATATGTAAAAGGGTTAGATGCACAACCCCCCGTTAAAAAAAAAAAATCGATGCCAAGGACGTGTTTACACGTTGTTGGCAGTCAACAGCTGGATTCTGAAAACGTGTTTACACGTTGTTGGCAGTGAATGTGTTAAAATGAACAACAACACCTGTTTGATACTCCCTGGAGTGCACATAGAAAACATTATTGAGGTGATTTATGTGAAAATTATCAGATGAATATGTTTGAGTTATGATTGATAATACAAATTCCCCAAAAATAAATAAATTACCGTATAAACACATCCATATATAAAATAAAATGATAAAAAATCCAAATGAAGATACCTGTTTTTGCAAATGAACTCTTCATATACAGATCCTTTCCAAAAAATTAGAATATCATGGCAATACCATGGATGAACGTGGGCTTCAGCAGTTTGTCAAGCAAAGACGATTCAAATATTTGTCGGAGATTCAGAGGGAGTGGACTGAGGCTGGAGTCAGTCATAACTGAGAAGTAACTGCTGATTTTCTTCACACTATTCTAATTTCTTGAAATACTGTTTGGGGGGGTTTTCTGGAGCTGTAGGCCAAAATTATGAAAAATGAAACAAATAAAGGCTAGAAATATTTCACTGTGTGTGTAATGAATCTATAATCTATGAAAGTTTCACTTTTTGAAAGGAATTATGGAAAAAAAATAACTTTTCATGATATATATATTTTTTTGGAAAGGATCTGTATATGTATATGTATATGTATTTGTTTCCAGGTGAAACTGTAAAGCAGACCGTAAATCCTCAACTTTTGTGTCCAGCAGACAGAAATGTTTTCTGCCTGCTTCAGACAGTTTTAAGTCCATGGCACATGAAAGAAACACAGATGTTTGTTTGGTGTGCCATGGCTGTCTGTCCTTGTTTGGAGACATTTTCCGTTGTAGGACATTTGATTGGTGTACCATGGGCTTTAGCCTTGCAGCCCTGCAGGCAGGCGTTAGTGAGTATTGATTGATTGATTGATTGATTGATTTTATTCAGTATGGGTGACCTCTGCCTACACCCTCCCCTCCCCAAGGCCCAGCTGTTTGTGCGCCCGGCAGGCCATCTGGAGGGGCTCTACGGAGCCTCCTCCACCTGCGTGTCGTGGAAGGAGCAGGTGCACCGCAGCTCTGAGGTGCGCTCTGTGCTGCGCTGCCCGGCCACAGACAGCAGCTTCCTGCCTCTGAGCCTCAACATGCTGGCACAGCCTGCAGCACATCACCACCACCAGAGAGGAGGACTGGGACCCCGCCTACATCATCCACCTGCACCCTGTGGCCACGCTGCGCAACCTGCTGCCCTACACGCTGCGCTACCTGCTGGAGGTACGCTCACCACACATACTGCCAAGTCTGATCTGAATAGTTTTCTCTCCTGTGTTTATGAGTTAAGAACAGGTGGGGAAAGGTTTTTGCCAGGATCATTTTTCTAAATTTATTTTTTTGCCAGGTTTGCCTTTGTAATAGGTACTTATTTAATAATTAATATTAATATTAAGCTCAGAATTTCCTAGATTTGTTTTGTTTTCTCACTTAGTATTTATTATAATAATATGCTACCTGGAGAATGCCACACTTAAGTTCCTGGAGGGTTTTTAGGCAATTCTCCTTCACATTCAATGATGATTATATTGTATTTTTTGTAATTGATTTTATATGTACAACAACTTGCCTCTCTGGACTTCCGTAGTGAGTTAATTGAAACTATTCTAATTGACTCTGATGTGTAAATCTAAGGGTTAGTGTTTTTATAATCGCCTCCCCAGGGTTCAGCAGAGTTCTATGAGCTGCAGGAGGGCAGCTCCTCTGACATCCTGAACGCTCGTATCTCTGGAGAGATGATGGAGCTGGTGCTGGCTCAGTACCAGGGCCGTGACTGGCACGGCCACGTGCGCGTGGACCCGGACCTGCCCGAGTTCTTCCCCGTCTCCTTCACCTGCGACTCGGACCCCCGGCTGACGGCCGACGTGAGCGTGCATGTGACGAGAGCGCACGGCCGCCTGCTGCTGTCGGTCTTCAGCCCGTACTGGATCATCAACAAGACGTCGCGCGTGCTGCAGTACCGCGCCGACGAGCTGTCCGTCAAACACCCCGCAGACTACCGAGATGTGGTGCTCTTCTCCTTCAGGAAGAAGGCCCTGTTCAGCAAGAGCAAGGTAGGCCTGTTAGCACGACCCAGGTGGAAGTCAAAATGCAGACACTTGTCGGTGGTTGAACAAACCCAAAGGATTTATTAACAAAATGTTGTGCGGGCTGTCAGGCAGGAAATCAGGATTCCTGGGAAGCAAGAAAAAAAACAAGATCAGTACTGGACTCCAAAAAACACAGATGAAAGTCAATAGGAAAATACTTGGAAGAGGTTAGGATAATGACACAATACCAATCATAAGTCATTTCAAGGATCTGACACAGCTTGAAGGGAGACCGGCATACAGGTGCATCTAAAAAAATATATATATAAAACGTTTTTTTTTTTCATGATTTAATTCAAAAAGTGAAACTTTCATATATTCTAGATTCATTACTTTTAATTTGGATGATTACAGCTTAACTCATGAAAATCAAAAAATTACACTCAACAGGTTGAAGTGATGTCTCGTCATAGACGCTGGGTTAGCTGGCTCAGCCTGGCTGTGGACGTGGTCAGGGTGGGGTAAATCCCCCGTTCTATCCATTCAGCAAAGCTGCTAGCCCGGCCCAGGCAGAGACGATCAGGGATTTAACCACCGCAGTAAACGCACATCTGAGCAGATGTCTTGTGTTCTGCTCTAGAACCCCCAAACCTGTAGTTTAAAGCCGCAGCACCTTCCCTTGGTGAGTCAGCCCATTGAGATATATTGGCGGTTTTACCCCACTCGCACGCCAGCCGTTTAACATTTTGTGGGCGTTCCCACACATGCCGACTGTCTCTATACTTGGTCGGGGCTCCTTTTGCAGGAATGACTGCATCAATGCGGCATGGCGTGACGTGTTTAGCAGCAATGGCAGGCAGGAGCAATTATGTTCAAGGAAAATCAAAAACAGAAGAAAAAGCACACACAAAAAAATGTGTTAACACATTCACTGCCAACAGTTTTTTTTTTACTGTAGGTAGCTTCTGCCAAGGTTTTTTTTTGAGGATTCTGGCTCATCTTTCAAGAGCCGAGGATTATTTTCTGCTAGGATTTTGTGAACACAAAATATCTCAAAAGAACTAATAGAATGTGTGCTTTCTCTGTCTAAAAGAGTTAGTTTGTAGAGTTAGTAGTTATGTAGGCATTAGCAGTTGAATACAGCATGGTTTCAGCGTCTGAAAATGAAAGGTGAGAAAAATGCCTTTTTGTGAAATTCGATAGAACAGTCACTTTAACCATTTATTTTTGGCATCAAAGACATCAGACATCTAAACAATTTGTTCTGAACAGTATTTTCCTCCATAACAGCACCCGCACCCCCCTCTCCTTCAAACTCCTCCCTCCGTGGGCGTTCTCCTCCTCCCTCCTTGGCTCTGCAGCGGGTGTGTCACAAGCAAGTTTCTGCTGCCTGTCTGCTGCCTGGCGGCCCCTCGTCGGGCGAGCCTGGATGGGGCTCGCTCGTTTCTTGGGGTTTCGGTTGAGAGCTTTGATAAAGCTTTTGCGATTCTGGGCTTTATGCTGCGTGTTTCAAAGTGTGTTGCACCCAGTCTATTTTTGGAACCCCCCACCGTTGTGCGCCACCGTTGTGCGCCAGCGCGAAAGCGTTTTCGCCAAACCATTCTACAGTATGAGAATGGTTTCCTCACGCTTTTCCCTGCAGTTTTGGCTCGCTTTCTCTAGTCTGGAGAGCACTGTCGCTACTTAGTGGGTCGGTGGAATGGGTTGTACACGTTCGGTGGCTCCCATATTTTTATAGGAGACGTAGGGGGCTTCGATCCACGTCCCACCGTCAATTTTTTTTTTTTTTTTTTTTTTGACGAGTTGACTCGTCATTGGCAGTCAACCGTTGGTTTCTGCTTGACGAGTTGACTCGTCAACGGCAGTGAACGTGTTAATAGCAGTATATTATTTTTTATCTTTCATTATAAAAACAATATATGCACTCATATAAACGTATAAATACCTGTAAACATGCAATCAACCAAACTTAAAACAAAACCATCAAAGACAAACCAAACGGAAACTAGATTACTGTATGCAAATAAACCAGAGAAACCAAACCACTGTATCCTTGAAATTAAAAGAAAAAACAAGGAAACCGCTGTGTGCTAACAGCTGTGTGCTAACAGTGTGTTAACAGCTGTGTGCTAACAGTGTGTTAACATTGTGTCTCTCCTCCTCTGGTGCAGCTGCAGCTGTGTGTCTCCACCTCCTCCTGGTCAGACGGCTTCTCTCTGGACACGGTGGGCAGTTACGGCTGTGTGCGCTGTCCCTCCACAACCATGGACTACCTGGTAACATCTCATACAGTGCCTCCTCTCAGGGTGCTGTCTGTCTGTCTGTCTGTCTGTCTGTCTGTCTGTCTGTCTCTCTGTCTCTCTGTCTGTCTGTCTGTCTCTCTGTCTGTCTCTCTGTTTGTCTGTCTGTCTGTCTCTCTGTCTGTCTGTCTGTCTGACAGAGAGACAGTGTGTTAATGTCTGTGTCATGAGCAGTATGAGGCAGACCGTTGGGCAAACTGGTCTGTTATTCCCAAACTGAACTGGTAGCAAGACCAAATGGGAATATACAAATTATAGGAACACAAGAATTCCCCCCATCTGTGTATTTTTGTTGTTGGACATACTTTAGTAAATCTAAATGTCAATATATTTTAACACTATTTAATTCTACATATGCTACACAGATGGAAAAAAATAGGAACTTAGAAAGGTTATCCTGGTAAAACGTTTGTCACCTGTTCTTAAAGCATAAGATCGCCCACAAATAATGATCTATTATCTACTCAGCCCCATGCTGATGGAAGGACAGGGTTTTTAGTCCGCAAAATATTTGTGGAGTTTCACAGCAAAACGCTGTCGCAGCATCCTCTGACCTAAACCATTTAAGTTGATGGTGACCAACTTACAAATTTTAAAAAAGGGCTCCATATACTCCTCACTTTGGCTTAATTCAAGTCTCCACAAGCCTTGAGATGCCAAGTTGATTTGAAAATATGTAATTTACACCATGTTGTTAGCTGAAATCTTCATTGTAGCAGCCTGCTACCCCCCCCCCCCCCCCCCCCCCCCCACACACACACACACACACACACACACACACACACACACACACATCCGTGGCTACAGTGAAGATTTCAGCTAAAACAGGGTGTAAATCACATCTGTTCAAGTCAACTTAAACCCGCCCTTTCATCAGCATGGGGGTAAGTAGGTAATGACTTGATCTTCATTTTTGGGTGAACTTATCCTTTAAGTCATAAACACAGGAGAGAAAACTATTTACATCAGACGTGTGTGTGTGTGTGTGTGTGTGTGTGTGTGTGTGTGTGTGTGTACGTGCGTGTGCATGTGCATACGTGCATGTGCATGTGTGTGTTTGTGTGTGTGCGTGCAGGTGGGGGTGAGTATCCAGATGAGCAGCTTTAACCTGACCCGTATCGTGACCCTGAGTCCGTTCTTCACGCTGGTCAACAAGTCCTCATACGAGCTGGAGGTGGGCGAGCTGCAGGAGGGAGATGGAGATCACGCCTCCGCCACCAGGTGGCACTACATCGCCTCCACTGAGGTCAGTGAGCCGGACGCTGCCTTTACTTCTCCGCTAGTGATGCGCGCGGCCTCCCCAGAACCCGCTGGGTCCCGCGGGTTGGCCCGCCCCGCAGGCGGTCTGCGTCCGAAAATTAGGAAAATTGTTGTCAGTTGTTGTCTTGTGTGTTGCAGTGTGTTTCCAACGGTCAGTTGTTGTCTGTGTGTTGCAGTGTGTGTTTCCAACGGTCAGTTGTTGTCTGTTGTGTGTTTCAGTGTCTGCCTCTGTGGCCGGAGAGCGTGGGGGGCCGCCTCTGTGTTCGAGTCGTCGGGTCTGAATCTTCCTCCAAGTCCTTCTTCTTCAACAAGCAGGACAACGGCACCCTACTGGGCATGGACCAGGTCAGTCTGCAGTAGAGGTCTTCACGGGTCCAAAATCACGGACCCGGCCCCTAATGGACCTGGGGAATTTGTGCCCGAACCTGTAATGGACCCGTCTATTATTAGAAATCTGAGACCTGGCCCCGTTCAGATCCGAGACATACCGAGGCAGAGACTAGTGGTGTCGACGTCAAAGTTGCTTGTTAACTGCTACAAGTTGTATATCAAATTAAACTTTGTGCATCTTTATTAACTATTATTATAGCATTCTCCCCTGGTTGATGCTGCCTAACGCTAGTTAGATAGTACAGTGGCAGTCTCACTCTCTATGCTACCGCCATTCCTTCGCCCAAAAACACACACAACAGCGCTAGAAACAATCACATACATGTTGTGACTTGTGTACTCACCATGCGATCATCGAATAATAATCCAAAAGTACGGGAAACAGTCATCTTCAATTAAATCCATAGCGAGAGGAGCCAGCAAGAGGGTTACCTCTCTGCAACGAAAATCACTTCCTCGTTTGCCTGAGGCGCATGTGTGCGCATGTGTCCGCATGTGGTCACATGCGCCTCATGTAAACGAGGAAGTAATTTTCATTGCAGATGGGAACGCTCTTTGCTAGTTATTTTCTCTATGGATTTACTTGCAGTTTGTGACAACAAGGCTCACGTGTGCTGTTTTGATGCGTTTCTCTCGTGATCAGCGCTGATCGCCGGGTCCACTCGGGTCTTATTGGACCCGGCATTTCACTGTCAGAGCCCCGAGACCCGTGACAATCGCTACCGGAACCGACCCAGACCCCCCGGAGTCACTTCTTTTGAATGGACCCAGACCCGGCCGGGTCGGAGCCTCGGGTATTCGGGGGGTCGGGCATACCCGAAGACCTCTAGTCTGCAGTGTTTACATGCACTGCTCATCAATCTTTGCACACTGGAATACGTTCATCTCCGAAGCCCGTAGGAATGCATGGAGCATGGGTGTGGAGCTACTTGTCTCATCGTTTTGCCAGGGAAAGTGAAGGGAATGTTTTCTAATAGATAATTAGATCAATCACCTAAAAACTATAAAACATTTCAAACATTTCATTGCAGGATGATCATGTTTTCTTTGGTGTGTCACCGCAAACACAATCTCACACACACACACACACACACACACACACACACACACACACACACACACACACACACACACACAATATCATCAACAGGGAAAAGGTGAAAAGAAAATATTTATTTTCCATCGTAAAATATAAAAAACACACCAAAAATAAAACACACCAAATAAAAAACAAAAATTAACCCAACTAAGCTGTTTTAGTTTATACAAAAATATAATATAATATATTATAATATAATAGAATAGAATATAATAGAATAGAATAGAATATAATATATTATAATATATTGTGCACATTTGATTTTGGGGGTTAAAAAAATAACAAATATCTGTCTCTCTCTCTTCTCACAGTATGGAGGGATCATCGTGGACGTGAACATCTCAGATCACTCCACTGTTATCGGCTTCACTGACTACTATGAAGGAGCGGCTCCGGCTCTCATCGTCAACCACACGCCCTGGGTCACAGTCTGCTACAGACAGAGGTCAGTAACCACACGCCCTGGGTCACAGTCTGCTACAGACAGAGGTCAGTAACCACACGCCCTGGGTCACAGTCTGCTACAGACAGAGGTCAGTAACCACACGCCCTGGGTCACAGTCTGCTACAGACAGAGGTCAGTAACCACACGCCCTGGGTCACAGTCTGCTACAGACAGAGGTCAGTAACCACACGCCCTGGGTCACAGTCTGCTACAGACAGAGGTCAGTAACCACACGCCCTGGGTCACAGTCTGCTACAGACAGAGGTCAGTAACCACACGCCCTGGGTCACAGTCTGCTACAGACAGAGGTCAGTAACCACACGCCCTGGGTCACAGTCTGCTACAGACAGAGGTCAGTAACCACACACCCTGGGTCACAGTCTGCTACAGACAGAGGTCAGTAACCACACACCCTGGGTCACAGTCTGCTACAGACAGAAGTCAGTAACCACAGGCCCTGGGTCACAGTCTGCTACAGACAGAGGTCAGTAACCACAGGCCCTGGGTCACAGTCTGCTACAGACAGGTCAGTAACAACACGCCCTGGGTCACAGTCTGCTACAGACAGGTCAGTAAAAACAGGCCCTGGGTCACAGTCTGCTACAGACAGGTCAGTAACCACACACCCTGGGTCACAGTCTGCTACAGACAGAGGTCAGTAACCACACGCCCTGGGTCACAGTCTGCTACAGACAGAGGTCAGTAACCACACACCCTGGGTCACAGTCTGATTACTGATTACTCCTTAAAAAAATTATAAAAGTTACTTTACTGATTACTTTTTCAAAAAGTAACTAACTACGTTACTAGTTATGTTTTTTTCCAAATACCTTACACTTAAGTTGTTACATGTCTAGCATGTCACTGTATTAATTATTTTCGCTTTGGTATTATATAGGCTATGTTAAAAGAAGTAAAGGCATTTTACTTTGAAATTCGGTTAGAAAGAACAGGAAGTGGTGTGTTAAGACTGGCTAGCTTCACACTGGAAAAGATGTGAAATGATAGTCAGTCAGACAGTCAGACAGACAGATAACGTGAGTTTAAGAAAGATGGTGTTACTGTCGGAGTGGTAATAAAACAACACAGCCTCAATGCAAACGTTTCAAGCTTCGTTGCTGAAAGAAAAGTGATGATGATCTGTCAACATTCACTGGGCCGTCTGACTACGGTCAGAAGGCTTTGACGAGAAGTTTAGGAAGTAACAAAGTGTACAACACTTACCCAAAGTGGATCTGTTCATCCAGTGAACTGTTACACCAGTGGTTCTCAAATGGGGGTCCGCGGACCCCCAGGGGTCCGTGGCACTTTGCCAGGGGGTCTGCGAAAAGTTTTCAGGTAAAAAATAAATAAAAATAATAATAATAAAAAAATAAAAATAAAAACATGTTACTTATTCCTTCTCAAACTACTTCCTACATGGTGCTAGTCTATCAAAATATCTTGGCTGTCATTGATTGTGTTGCATAGTGGTTTTCTGTACTGTTGACAAATTGTGATATTGTAAGTCGCTTTGGACAAAACAAAAGTGTCTGCTAAATGACGTAATGTAAATGTAATGTAATAAAAAAAAAATATATATATTTTTTTTTTGCAAAATCTTCATAGTTCAACGAAAATAGTTTATGCTTTAAATCTAAAATAGTTCATGGATCACATTCTAATAACAAACCTATCAAATTAAAAGTCAAGCACGTTACCGTGGAAACAATTAAGCTTAGCCCAAAATCACAAATCAGAATGAGGGGGTCGCCGGTATATTTTCTATCTTGTAAGGGGTCCTTGGCTGAAAAACATTTGAGAACCTCTGTGTTACACCACCCAAGTCTACCTCACGCGGCGTCGCCTTCAATTTAGCCTCCATCCCTATCCTCCATCCCCGCATATTCTCTCTCGAGGTAGCCAGCAAACGTCTTTCACTGTGTGTGGCTGTCAATAACCACAGGCCCTCGGTCACCCTGTGCTTCAGACAGGTCAGTAACCACAAGCCCTTGGTCACAGTCTGCTACAGACAGGTCAGTAACCATGGCAGTAAGAATGGCTGCCTCCGGCTCGAGCAGTAACATCAACGTTCATTGAGTTTAAACAGCCATAAGTGCAGTTATTGCAGAAATAGACACAATAACAACAATTAAACAAGTACAGGAGTTGCACCAGCGAGGTTTCTCAGCAGAAAATATGTTTTCGCCGTTGTTCTGAGTGGATTTAGATTTGACTGGAACTGATGCTGATTGGCTGAAGGACTGGCTACTTCCACCCACTGAAATGACTGTGCACAGCGCTGAGTCCAGACGGATCCACAGAACCAAACAGTTCACACATCTGGATGGTTTTAACCAGGCTAGTGTTAGAATACTGTTTCCACACTGTCTCTATATATATCTCTATATTTATCTTTCTCTATATGAATGTGTCTGTCTGTCTGTCTGTCTGTCTTGTGTGTCTGTCTGTGTGTCTGTCTGTCTGTCTGTGTGTGTCTGTCTGTCTGTGTGTCTGTCTGTCTGTGTGTGTGTCTGTCTGTCTGTCTGTCTCTATCTGTCTGTCTGTCTGTCTGTTTGTCTGTCTGTCTGTCTGTCTGTCTGTCTGTCTGTCTGTCTCTCTATCCTTCTGTCTGTTTGTGTGTCTGTCTCTCTATCTGTCTGTCTGTCTGTCTGTCTGTCTGTCTGTGTGTCTGTCTGTCTCTCTGTCTGTGTGTCTGTCTGTCTCTCTGTGTGTCTGTGTCTCTCTCTCAGTGGTTCCTCTGTGACTCGTCAGTTGAAGCCAGGAGAGGCTCAGAGGTTTTCTTGGGAGAATCCGGCCGGCGTTCGGACCCTCAGCTGGAGCTGCAGTGAACATTCTGGACAGCTGGACCTGGTCAAGGTAAGAGACACTTACTTAAACCCTTCTGACTCACTTTAAAAATGTTCCCCCCCGTAGCTGCCATCAGGCTATTCAATTTGCACTATAAATAATTGTATGCTGTGTATACATGCACTTCTCAGCATATATACTTTTAGTTTTTAGTCGGTGGCTGTGGGAGTAACAGTTATGCACTTGTATTTTTCTACTTTTAGATTTTAGATATTCAAGTCAATTTTTGCACATTCAGCATTTTAGTAGAAGTCAGTATTTTAGTACAAAAAAATACCAAAATATGTAGGGCAATACAATATATATATATATATTAGGGGTGTCACAATATATCGTCCCACGAAATTTCGCGATAGTAAAACGTCACGATATGTATCGTTGAGATGAAATCTCATATCGCAAAAAAAAAAAAAAAAAAAAAAAAAGTTTTTTTTTTTTTTTTCTCCCAAAAAATAGACTAAGAAACGTCTTTGTTTGTTGAAGTTCAATGTGTGGAAAGTAGTTCAGTTGAACAAGTCTCTGAAGAGACACATGAGAAGTTATACAGGAGAGAAACCATTCAATTGAGTTTCTGGCAAAACTGTTTACTTGACAGGAAAAACTGAAGATGCATAAAAAATAGATTAAGAAAAGTCTTGTTGTTTGAGTTTGAAGAAAAACTGAAGATGCATAATGAGAAATTATACTGCTGAGAAACCTTTTAGTTCAAAGTAAATCTAAGTGACGGTGTAACTAATTCTATTTCAAGATAAGCCTTATCTCCAATCTCATGTTTTTTCTAGTTGTTATTGTAATAACAATTTCCCACAACAGCATGTTTCGTATTTGTGCATTTCAAATAAAATACTACTTTTCCAGTCATATATTGTCATTATTCAAGTTTAAAAAAATATTGTTAAAATCGTATCGTATCGTATCGTTATCGTGAACCCAGTATCGTGATACGTATCGTATCGTGAACTGAGTGTATCGTGACACCCCTAATATATATATATATATATATATATATATATATATATATATGTATGTATGATTTTGAATGTCACTGCATTATGTGACAAAGTAATTTCCTGCAAAGAATCAATAAAATATCTAATCTGTTTGTCTGTGTGTGTGTGTGTGTGTGTGTGTGTCTGTCTGTCTCTGTGTCTGTGCAGGATGAGTGTGGTCAGTTTGCGTATGACAGCCTGTCTCAGGTGCACTGGGTGTCCTTCCTGGATGGGCGTCAGCGGGTGCTGCTGTTCACGGAGGACGTTGCCGTGGTGACGAAGGCGCGGCAGGCGGAGGAGCTGGAGCAGTTCCAGCAGGAAGTCAACGTGTCGCTGCAGAACCTCGGCCTGTCGCTCATCAACAACACCAACCGCCAAGAGATCGCCTACGTCGGCATCACCAGGTACGCACACCCCACACACACACACACACACACACACACACACACACACACACATAGACACAGGGAGCAGGGGCGGGGCCAACAGCAACCATGGACAATCTTCAGGGGGATCATGATCTACAAAGCCCTGAGATGCAAGAGAGGAAAATAATTTGGCGATCCATTTTCTAAGTCTGATCTAAATAGTTTTCTCTCCTGTGTTTATGACTTGGTGAATGTTACAAAAGGGGTCTTAAAGTCGAGCTGAACCCAAGAATGACTTTTCTTTTCTTTTAGTTCAAATACCTGGGTATGCAGTGCACCTATTTAATAATGTATGCAAAACAAATCACAACAATCTAATTTCTTTAGTTTTTCACACTTTTTCACGTCAAAAGTTCGTTTTTCAAGATTTCATTGATAACAGTAATTTACAGTTTGCTGACGTCACCCAGTACTATCAAATTTCTACCCCATTTCAACCAATCATATCATGACATGCAGCTGTCAATCAAATCTTCATTTCTGGATAATTTTCTCTTCCAAATGAAGTCGAAAATGGCGCCTAGTGCCTGTCATTTGGCAGAATTCCTATCCCATAAACTAACTACTAACTTGGCCAATTGTTAGAAACATGGATAAAAACAAAAACTATAATCTCTAAGAAATGTAACTGGCTCGTTAAAACGCGCATTCCAGGGATATCGTATCGTTATAGCAGCGATAATGGCGCGCGCATCCGAGAGCTTGGTTGTCAGGGGTCGCACTTCGGAGATTCCAGGCCGACGTGCTGCATTCTCCGCTCGGCAACACGAAGGCAGCTGAGCTCCACTCCTCCCGTCACCAGGCTCTTCCCGAGGGGAGCGCCACAACACACTGAATCGCACTCGATTTGGAGGCGATTATGTGTGGTCTGCAAAAACCTTCACATGGAGGGAATTTGAAATTTTCATTTTTTGACATCTTCATAAATTAGAAACTCTCCCCTATAGAGTATATAACTTATTGAATGACTGCAATAGCTCTCAGATCAAAAGTTATTACGGTAGTATTTTAATGTTATGTGTCTAAAAGTAAAATGTGAGAAAGGCTTTAAACATTCCACATTTTATTTTCTAGAGTGGCATTCCACCAAAACAATACTTCTCCCTTTGTTTTATGAAAATAATTATTCACCGTGATGTACTAAACAGTACTACGGAGATGAAAGTAACCAAATCACTGAAAATACATGAAAAACAAATTTTCAACCGTCTTTTGCTCATTGCCAACAAGGTGCAGCAGCAACATGTTTCTGCAGACCACCACACATATGATTGACCATGATTAGAATTTAAGAACAAGGAAAGAAAGAATCATCAAAAAATCAAGTTTATTTACAGGAAATAGCCACCTCCCACTTAGAAAATGTCACAGCATTTGTAACAAATGTAACAATGGCTGTTAACATACATAGAAAGAAAGCCAACGTCTTGAAGAACGTCATGCTGTAAAAAAATGAAAATCTGAAAAAACGAATGTATCAATATTATGTACAATATTTACATACTCAAGTAGAAAAACAAAAAAACTTTTTCAAGTAATAGCTTAGCATCACATTGAATGTAAAGCTTGTTTTTCGGGTGCCTCCGGCTCCTATCCACTTCTGCACAATTACAGTATAATGGAAGGTGTTTGCACATCACACACCTAGTCATGTTCACACACACATCCAACTTGCTTCTTATAGCAAGTTCATTATAGCAGCTATGCCTTAAAACATGGGTCAAGACATCTGGACAACACATCTCACTGGCTTCCCCCTCATGTTCGTTGTTGTCTGGTCTGACATCTGACGTGTGTAAACAGTAGGGATGGGTGCGAGTGCTCGGGTACTCGAGCACTCGTTCATAACGTCAGTATTCGAGTAACGTTTCTGCTGTTCGGGTACTCGCCCCACTCCCCACCCCTTTAAAAATGGTAGAAGACCTACGCACGCATCGTCATGTGGATCTGGCAGCAACCAGCAGCAACTGCACGGCCGGTCTCGCTGTGTTTCCCTCCCATTCAACGAACACGCCTGGGTTTCTTGTGACTAAACTCTATCAGGCGTCAAGTCAGCCAGAATGTACCAAGTACGTCATCCGCTTTGTTGCTTTCAAAATAAAATGCTTATTTGTAACCTTATTTATTTTGAGTAATGCGTTACAGCCACAGTTTCACGCCATATAACATCACAACGAGTATTTTGATACAAGGATGCTGCTTCATTCATTGAAATACTTTTTCTCCTCCAACGTGCATCAATAAGCTATTTACTTTTGTTTAAGTAACATTATTTTGAAAGTTTTAACCGGAAGTTTTCCAGCTCTTCCCGAAAATGTTGGCTGGAGATATTCTCCCGAATGAGAAGCACGCTTCTTCATAGCGCACGCCCGATAAAACTAATTCAAAACGTTGCACTAGTTTACTGACTACACTGTCGTTTCCCATAACGTTAGTCACAAGAAATGTGGAGAAAGAATCACTTTTTGGGAGACAATCGCATCATGGTGATCACTATTCAGCAACAATGGACATGTATTGGAAATCAAATGCCTTCGCTTGTTTCACAACTTGTCTGCTCCAAAGCGCTAATCCAACCATCGGAGATACTGTCTAAAGGTAGGCTTTATATGTTAGCTTAGCGTCACCTAATATCACAGTCAGTCCCTCTCCTGACAAAAATGCTCCAGGTAGCGCTTTTTCCATTCAAAAATGCAAACGTTATGTGTGAACAGCCCGATACACAGCAGATTACCCCTGCTCAGTCATTACCATAGTAATCACACAGCCCGCCCCCCCCCCCGCGCGAGTACTCGAGCACTCGTTCAAAATAGAAGGAGAGTACTTGACTATTTAAATTGCTTAAAATGCCCATCCCTAGTAAACAGTCTACATGTTTGTTGTTGTCTGGTCTGACATCTGACGTGTGTAAACAGCCTACATGTTCGTTGTTGTCTGGTCTGACATCTGACGTGTGTAAACAGTCTACATGTTCATTGTTGTCTGGTCTGACATCTGACGTGTGTAAACAGTCTACATGTTTGTTGTTGTCTGGTCTGACATCTGACGTGTGTAAACAGCCTACATGTTTGTTGTTGTCTGGTCTGACATCTGACGTGTGTAAACAGCTACAAAATGGACATAATAGCATCCCGGATAGCTTGGTGAGATGGTTCATGTTCACCATAGTAAGCAACACTGTGAGGAGCAGGGAGGTCTGGATGCTCAGTGTTCCACTCTGGTAAGAAATGCTCCTTATGGATCTCACAGATGTTGTGTAGAATACAACAGGCGACCACAACATCCGACACAAAGGAGGTAGAAATGTCATTTCGCTTGGCCAGGCACCTCCAGCGACCTTTGAGACGTCCGAATGCACTTTCTACCACCGTCATCGCCGAGCCCAGCTTGAAGTTGAAGGCTTTCTGCTGCTCAGCGAGTAGGTGGTCGCGTGTGAAGCCCGTCATCAGCCACTTCCTGATGGGGTACGCTGTGTCTCCGATTAGATGCACAGGGACTTCCACTCCGTTAACAGTGATGGATTTCTGTGGAGAGAGCAACGCAGATGTGTAAATACGTGTAGCAGTAAACACACAGTTAGTTTTGTCAGAAAGGTGTCAGGTGTGTCAGCTCTGTTAAATACGTGTAGCAGTAAACACACAGTTTTGTCAGAAAGGTGTCAGGTGTGTCAGCTCTGTTAAATACGTGTAGCAGTAAACACACAGTTTTGTCAGAAAGGTGTCAGGTGTGTCAGCTCTGTTAAATACATGTAGCAGTACACACAGTTAGTTTTGTCAGAAAGGTGTAAGGTGTGTCAGCTCTGTTAAATACGTGTAGCAGTACACACACAGTTAGTTTTGTCAGAAAGGTGTCAGGTGTGTCAGCTCTGTTAAATACGTGTAGCAGTAAACACACAGTTAGTTTTGTCAGAAAGGTGTCAGGTGTGTCAGCTCTGTTAAATACATGTAGCAGTACACACAAGTTAGTTTTCTCAGAAAGGTGTCAGGTGTGTCAGCTCTGTTAAATACGTGTAGCAGTACACACAGGTAGTTTTGTCAGAAAGGTGTCGGGTGTGTCAGCTCTGTTAAATACATGTAGCAGTACACACAGTTAGTTTTGTCAGAAAGGTGTCAGGTGTGTCAGCTCTGTTAAATACGTGTAGCAGTAAACAGTTAGTTTTCTCAGAAAGGTGTCAGGTGTGTCAGCTCTGTTAAATACGTGTAGCAGTACACACAAGTTAGTTTTCTCAGAAAGGTGTCAGGTGTGTCAGCTCTGTTAAATACGTGTAGCAGTAAACACAGTTAGTTTTGTCAGAAATGTGTCAGGTGTGTCAGCTCTGTTAAATACGTGTAGCAGTAAACACAGTTTTCTCAGAAAGGTGTCAGGTGTGTCAGCTCTGTTAAATACATGTAGCAGTAAACACAGTTAGTTTTCTCAGAAAGGTGTCAGGTGTGTCAGCTCTGTTAAATACGTGTAGCAGTACACACAAGTTAGTTTTCTCAGAAAGGTGTCAGGTGTGTCAGCTCTGTTAAATACGTGTAGCAGTAAACACACAGTTTTGTCAGAAAGGTGTCAGGTGGGTCAGCTCTGTTAAATACGTGTAGCAGTAAACACACAGTTAGTTTTCTCAGAAAGGTGTCAGGTGTGTCAGCTCTGTTAAATACGTGTAGCAGTACACACACAGTTAGTTTTCTCAGAAAGGTATCAGGTGTGTCAGCTCTGTTAAATACGTGTAGCAGTACACACACAGTTAGTTTTGTCAGAAAGGTGTCAGGTGTGTCAGCTCTGTTAAATACATGTAGCAGTACACACACAGTTAGTTTTCTCAGAAAGGTGTCAGGTGTGTCAGCTCTGTTAAATACGTGTAGCAGTAAACACACAGTTAGTTTTGTCAGAAAGGTGTCAGGTGTGTCAGCTCTGTTAAATACGTGTAGCAGTAAACACAGTTTTGTCAGAAAGGTGTCAGGTGTGTCAGCTGCTCTGTTAAATACATGTAGCAGTACACACACAGTTAGTTTTGTCAGAAAGGTGTCAGGTGTGTCAGCTCTGTTAAATACGTGTAGCAGTACACAGTTTTGTCAGAAAGGTGTCAGGTGTGTCAGCTCTGTTAAATACGTGTAGCAGTAAACACACAGTTAGTTTTCTCAGAAAGGTGTCAGGTGTGTCAGCTCTGTTAAATACGTGTAGCAGTACACACAGTTAGTTTTCTCAGAAAGGTGTCAGGTGTGTCAGCTCTGTTAAATACGTGTAGCAGTAAACACACAGTTTTGTCAGAAAGGTGTCAGGTGTGTCAGCTGCTCTGTTAAATACATGTAGCAGTACACAGTTAGTTTTGTCAGAAAGGTGTCAGGTGTGTCAGCTCTGTTAAATACGTGTAGCAGTAAACACACAGTTTTGTCAGAAAGGTGTAAGGTGTGTCAGCTCTGTTAAATACGTGTAGCTGTAAACACACAGTTAGTTTTGTCAGAAAGGTGTCAGGTGTGTCAGCTCTGTTAAATACGTGTAGCAGTACACAGTTAGTTTTGTCAGAAAGGTGTCAGGTGTGTCAGCTCTGTTAAATACGTGTAGCAGTAAACACACAGTTAGTTTTCTCAGAAAGGTGTCAGGTGTGTCAGCTCTGTTAAATACGTGTAGCAGTACACTAGGGATGGGCATTTTAAGCAATTTAAATACTCGAGTACTCTCCTTCTATTATGAACGAGCACTCGAGTACTCGCGCGGGGGGGACGGTGGGGGTCTGTGTGATTACTATGGTAATGACGGAGCAGGGGTAATCTGCTGTGTGTGGGGCTGTTCACACATAACGTTTGCATTTTTGCATGGAGAAAGCGTTACCTGGAGCATGTGAGGAGAGGGACTGACTGACTGTGATATTAGGTGAGGTGACGCTAAGCTAACGTCTAAAGCCTACCTCAGACAGCATCTCCGATGGTTGGATGGATGGCATTAGCGCTTCGGAGCGGACAATATTGTTGTCAAACAAGCGAAGGCTCAATTCCAATACATGTCCATTGTCCAGTATCATCCATTTTACTTTATGATCACTGTTACACTAACGTAAATCCACGGATTACAAGGTCCGGTGTTCTGCCAAAAAGAGAAAACTGACCACTGACCAGTGTGATTAACGTTGCAGCTGCAGCTAAATAGTGATCACCATGAAACGATTGTCTCCCAAAAAGCGATTCTTTCTCCACATTTCTTGTGACTAACGTTATGGGAAACGACAGTGTAGTCAGTAAACTACTGCAAAGTTTTGAATGAGTTTTATCGGGCGTGCGCTATGAAGAAGCGTGCATCTTTCTCCTTCGGGAGCATATCTTCAGCCACTATTTTCGGGATGAGCTGGAAAACTTCTGGTTAAAACTTTCAAAATAATGTTACTTAAACAAAAGTAAATAGCTTATTTATGCACGTTGGACGAGAAAAGGCTATTTCAACGAACGAAGCAGCAAACCTTGTATCAAAATACTCGTTGTGATGTTATATGGCGTGAAACTATGGCTGTAACGCATTACTCAAAATAAATAAGGTTACAACTTTTATTTTGAAATCAACAAAGCGGATGACGTACTTGTACATTCTGGCTGACTTGACGCCCGTGCAGTTCATGCTGCCAGATCCACATAACGATGCATGCGTAGATTTAGACCATTTTAAAGGGGTGGGGAGTGGGGCGAGTACCCGAACAGCGGAAACGTTACTCGAGTACTGACGTTATGAACGAGTAGAGACCAGGCAGCCGATATGACGTCATATGCGCGTTTAATATCTTATCGGTAACGGTTTTAATGTCACCGATAGGACCGATATGGGGGAAATGTACATATACCTTCAAAATTAGCTTTTTTCAAGGTTAATGCTTACTTTGTCCAGCAGAGTGCGCCACGAGGTCACAGGGCAGCTGCCTTCATTTGTTTCCCCAGCCCCCCTCCCCTCTCCCTTCCCCCTCTTCTCTTCTCCAAAAACAAGCCCGAACACAGACAGCAGTGCGTGCAACAGGCGTGCTGATTTCCCCCTCTCTGCTCTCTGGCCACTCCGCTTCAGCCCGCAGCAGCAGCCCGACACACAGGGACAGACACAGTGAAAATGGCAGCGGTTTGTTCTGAGAGTCTGAAGCCGCCCAACGCTTGTAGGGAAAGCAGATGCACGAAGTGAAATGTGGAAGTATTTTGCTTACGTTGCCGACAGCGAAGGCAAGCCCCTGGACACATCAAACGAAGCCAGTCTGTAAAAACGGATAAACATCGAACCAGCCAGGCTATTTCTCTCAGACACGGATCCCAACTTCTTCAAATATTATAGTTCAAAGACTGGTTAGCGAATGTGAACAGGGCCCGAAATTATATTTTAGCTTTGGCAGTGGTGATCAGGGGTCTGTCCGCCACGTGGCGAGTAATGTTTTCACCGTCGCACTTTGGTGTTGCTGCGGCTTCTCCTCTCCTCTATCTGCCTGCTGCTGTCTGAATTTCACAGAGGTGGGGGCTGAGCGCTCCTCTCTCTCACACACACACACAGCAAGTGTGTGCTGCGTAAACACCGTGACACACGAATCAGCCACACAGCGCGTCTCTCAAACTCTCCTCCGCTCTCCTACATGTGCTCCTACATTCTTGCAGTTGCGCCCTCACGAGTGGTCAAGCAGTTAACTAGTACTAGTGTACATGTATCTGTTGTCCTGTTTTGTCCTGTGTACTTCACCTACGGAGTCTTTCTCCTTCTGGTAACTTTACATAGGTTTTCAGCTGTATTGACTTTGCTTCACTTTCATGCACGCTGTGGCTTGATGGTTCTCTCTCTCTCTCTCTCTCTCTCTCTCTCTCTCTCTCTCTCTCTCTCTCTCTCTCTCTCTCTCTCTCTCTCTCTCTCACACAACTGAAAAAAATTAACCCCTTGCTGCCTCCCAGGTGCAACAGTACCCTCACTCACTCTCTCTCTGTTAGTATTGTATAGCTGTAGTTTAATGTTAGTATTAGCCTATTACTGTAAATGTACTACAATTTTGGTTGTCTTGCAGTGCAAATTAAACCACCATGGTTAGTGTATTATATTCTTGACTGCAGTGCTGACGATAGTTATATCTTGACTGTGGACTGGCAGTTTTGAATCGGCTTATGACTGTTTCATTATATAAACAGCGAAGTTTTGGTAAACAACATGCCATGTTTTTGATAATAAATGAAATAACGTTTCTCATTGGAATTTAATTAAAATATGATAGCCTCGAGTAGAGAATATAGGAGAATGTAATGTATTAATAATGTTACATTTACTGTAACTTACTGTACCAGTTTGCATAGTCATATGCTCATATCGGTGCAAAAGCTGTACACAATCCACATAGAAATAGGTCTATTTTCATTCCAGCTCAAAAATTCACTATATCGGTTTCCTTATCGGCTATCGGTGATTTTCCTGCCTCTAGTATCGTTATCGGTATCGGTTTGAAAAAACCATATCGGTCGGTCTCTATGAACGAGTACTCGAGTACCCGAGTACTCTCGCCCATCCCTACAGTACACACAGTTAGTTTTCTCAGAAAGGTGTCAGGTGTGTCAGCTCTGTTAAATACGTGTAGCAGTAAACACACAGTTAGTTTTCTCAGAAAGGTGTCAGGTGTGTCAGCTCTGTTAAATACGTGTAGCAGTAAACACACAGTTAGTTTTCTCAGAAAGGTGTCAGGTGTGTCAGCTCTGTTAAATACGTGTAGCAGTAAACACACAGTTTTGTCAGAAAGGTGTCAGGTGTGTCAGCTCTGTTAAATACGTGTAGCAGTAAACACACAGTTAGTTTTCTCAGAAAGGTGTCAGGTGTGTCAGCTCTGTTAAATACATGTAGCAGTAAACACACAGTTAGTTTTGTCAGAAAGGTGTCAGGTGTGTCAGCTCTGTTAAATACGTGTAGCAGTAAACACACAGTTAGTTTTGTCAGAAAGGTGTCAGGTGTGTCAGCTCTGTTAAATACGTGTAGCAGTAAACACACAGTTAGTTTTCTCAGAAAGGTGTCAGGTGTGTCAGCTCTGTTAAATACGTGTAGCAGTAAACACACAGTTAGTTTTCTCAGAAAGGTGTCAGGTGTGTCAGCTCTGTTAAATACGTGTAGCAGTAAACACACAGTTAGTTTTGTCAGAAAGGTGTCAGGTGTGTCAGCTCTGTTAAATACGTGTAGCAGTACACACACAGTTTTCTCAGAAAGGTGTCAGGTGTGTCAGCTCTGTTAAATACGTGTAGCAGTACACACACAGTTAGTTTTGTCAGAAAGGTGTCAGGTGTGTCAGCTCTGTTAAATACGTGTAGCAGTACACACACAGTTTTGTCAGAAAGTTTGTCAGAAAGGTGTCAGGTGTGTTAGCTCTGTTAAATACGTGTAGCAGTACACACACAGTTTTGTCAGAAAGTTTGTCAGAAAGGTGTAAGGTGTGTCAGCTCTGTACAGATATATGCCACAGTATCACTGTGATTGCACCCTGTATGATTATTACATGTGAAAAGTGACGACAAGATGACCTGAGGCTCAAAACGTTGTCTTAGTCTTAAGAAGTAAAGCATTATTTGGAGCATAAGTGTGTGCAGGTTCCATGATTACATGTGACACGAGAGAGAGAGACCCGGGTCAGCTGGGTGAAGGACTAAGCATTGATGGCACACGTTCTACCAGGTGATGTCCAACATGTGAAATTACATTACGACATTTGGCAGACGCTTTTATCCAAAGCGACTTAAGCTTAATTTATACTTATTAGAAAGTGTCGCTCAGCACATGGTCGCAGACGAAAAATAAAGTGTCGCTCATGTTGCTGCATTTATGCTTCTCTCCGCGGTGCAACGGTCACGTGACGCTAGAGACAGAGGGAGGCAGAGAACTAGTGCAGTGCAGACAGCCAAGAGAGGGAATGCTGTCAGTGAACCGGAGGCAAGATGTAACTGCAGCCGCATATAACGACACACAACCACACAATCACCTCCTCTCTCTCTGGGAAGTTGGTCACGGTGTTCTTTGTGATTTTCACGAAGTCATACATCAAGGACATGCTGATAAAAATACCGGGGACAAGCTCATTACCGTAATTTAATTTCAGCGAAAACTAAAACAAGGAAGTCGCGCGTGCCCGTCTATATAGCCAATCAGACTTGCGCGACATTATGTGACGTAGTCAGCGACACTAGACATTTCACCAGGTAGCAGACGCTGCTCGCAGACACTTGAAAGTGTCGACTCAAGTCCTCATTTCTGTCTGCGACCGTTTCAAAAGTGTTGGCAGACGAAGCATAAATTGGGCTTTACAATAACACATTTTTGTCAGCAATAGAGCAATTAACTATGCAACACAATCTATGACAACTACAACTTCGGAAGGAATAGTGGTAAAGTTTAAGTTCGTTTTTTTTTTTTTTTTAGAGAGAGAGAGAGAGAGAGAGAAAGAAGTTAGTTTTAAGAATGGAATAAATTGATTGATCTACAGATAATGAGTGTAAAATGGAGTACATATGTATTTACCTCACGTGGGAAGAGGTACCCGTCTTGCTCCTCGGCCTTCCTGTAGATGGGCGAGTTGGAAAACACCTCAGCAGCATGAGAGCGACCAGGCCAACCTACAAACACATGTGTGAAGCTGGAGGAACAAAAATACAAGACACATACAGATCATCCATCACAATGAGAAAGTGGTTTGGTGTAGTTTGTGCACAAGTTATATAAGATACACAGACAACACAATACGTACAAATACATTTACAACTTAATACAAGATATAAACAGAGTATTAAAGTGTGACAAAGTACAAAGTTAGCTAGGCCAACTTGTTGATTTCTTTTTTTAGCACAAATGCCCTGCTCCTTACCAGCATCTGTGATCAACAACAGCTTGTAGGACAATGGAGTGCCACCCATTCTGATTGTAGTAGGCCGGTGCGTCGACATTGGGGGTGGGGATGGGGATGTGTGTGCCGCCGATGGCACCGGCACACTGTGGGTACCCCTGGCCCCGGCTGGCAAATGCGTCCACCGTCTCCTGAAGACGAGCGCCACTCGGCAGGTCAACAAAGCGTTTATAGAGCAGCGTCTTCAGCGCTCTGGTAACCTGGCGTACCAACACGCACACCGTGGCGACACCGACGCCAAAAATACAACTGATGGAGCGGTATTCACACGGGGTAGCGTACCACCACAACGCCACGGCGAGTCGCAGCCGAGGCTCCAGAGGCTGCCGCCAGTTTGTCGTCCTGCGCGTCAGGTGTGGCCCGACGAGTCCCGAGATGAAGCCGAAGGTGTCCCGCGACATACGGAAATGACTGCGCCACTCGTCGTCGTTGAAATTGTTGAGGATGTTGGACCAGAACACGGGCCCGTGTGGTCTCTCTCTCCTCCACATGCGTCTCTCCGAGATCAGTCCGCACTGTGCGAGCAGAAGCAAACGTCTCCGCCTGCGGCTCCTGAGCCTGGCGCGCCTCGCCTCCTCGAAGCGCTCCCGGCTCCTCTTCAGGTCCTCCTCGAACCTCGCCTCGATCTGCTCCCACGAATCCGCCATTGTTCCCATCATGTGGAAGAGGAGCGTCAGCAACTTCGCTCGCATTTGCAGAACATGAACGGCTACCAAAAGCACAGCAGCCATGTCTGGCGGCGACTCCGGCGCCATGTTGTTGTTGTTTTTGGGAAGCTGCGCGGCGCGTTTGTTACACGTCACACTAGACGTCCACGCTGTTGTCTTTTAACGTCGGTTCACGGCACGCCTCCTTTCCTTCCTTTAACGTCGGTTCACGGCACGCCTCCTTTCCTTCCTTTAACGTCGGTTCACGGCACGCCTCCTTTCCTTCTGGTTTGTTGTGTAAAGAAAGGACAGAGAGCTCCTAATGGCGGAGCTTCTTCACACCAGTATCGCGTGTTCTCAGTGCAAAAAGGGCTCCTCTTTCTCTCTGTGTTGGAGAGACCGCATATTCTCTCTCCTCATGCAGCAGCATGAATACTGACTGTGTGTGTGTGTGTGTGTGTGTGTGTGTGTGTGTGTGTGTGGGAGGAGGGGAGTTGGGGAATTTGAGTCATGTGATCAAAGGGGGAGGAGGAGGAAGTGTGAATTGGATCCTTTGAGGGCTGCGATTTTCCCATGATGGAAAAAAGGCATGACCCGCCCCTCTCTGGCTCTGATTGGCCTAGCGTCAAATGTTCATCCAATCACATTCGCTTAGCTATCCTGCATCTCTTTCTACAGTCTGTTCTGAGACATCAATGGGTGAGACTCAGTGGATCAGACAGCAGTTTTGCTTGCTAGCCTGAATGAAAGACGCCATGTGTGTTTATGTTGTTAATATAGTCTGGCCCTGTGGTTTATAACGCTGCTGCTGCTCTTGGCAGTGCACGTATGTAGCCTATAGGGAAATCAAAAAAAAAGATGAAAGACTCATGAGAATGATCAAGGCTGATATAAGAACAGGGTCACTGCATTACATTGAACTTTAATTCAGCTCATTGTAACACAAGTGACATGTATTTGAATTGAAATATAAATCAGAAGAAACAAGGTGATGACATTTAGAATGAAAATAAATAATACACATTCAAGTAGGCTATTGATCTCACACATAACCTTTTGATTCTATGCTGCCATCTGCCATCTCATGCTTGTTGATTTAATGGTTGTTTTGCACCTGCTGCTCACTTTATGAACAAATAATGCTTAGTGACTGAATTAAATATATTAGGCTTGTTTGAGATGACTTCTGACTCGCCTGGGAAGCAGGCGAGTCAGAAGTGCAGTCAGCCAATCAGAGGCAGAGAGGGGCGGGGTCATGCCTTCGCCTAGCCTTCGCCATCATGGGGGGGAAAAAATCGCCTCCCGCGCAGCCCACCAGTCCTGAGCGCCTGACGCCATGGCTGCTTTGCATAGATGTCCCATCATGCCTTTCTGCCCCTACCAGGGAAGTTTGGATCTGAACCGGGTCAAACTGGGTGCAGTTCTCTGATCAGAACCAACCTTCCTGCAATGCAGTACTCTGTCTTATATCTGGACTAAAAGCATTAGTGCACTCTTGCGGCCAAAATAAGTATCACAACAAACACGGTTTCCACAAATGAAAATAAATGAACAAGGAACCCTGGCAAAACTTTTTTCAGATATTCTCAAGTCGGGGCATCCCAGTGTCTCACCTGGTGGAGCGCGTGCCACAGGGGCTTGGTCCTTTGTGTGGCCAACCCGGGTTCAGGTCTGGCCCGGGGTCATTTGCCGCGTGTCGCCCCCTTTCTCTCTCCCCACCTTTCCAGTCTCCCTGCAGTCCTGTCCAATGAAGGCAAAAATGCCCCAAAAAATTATATTCAAAAAAATAAAATGATGTTCTTAACTCATAAATACAGGAGAGAAAACTATTTAGATCAGAATTAGACATTTAGAAATATTTTCCTCACTTGCGTCTCGGGGCGTCCGTACAGAAGAAATTGGATGTTTTACAATGAGAACATGTATTTATGTATTGTTAAATAGGTTCATTTTGTGACATGGGAAGTCAGTTAACATTTCACTGTGACTTTAAACATGGACACACACACACACACCCTCTCTCTCAGCTCTGGTGTGGTGTGGGAGATGAGGCCCAAGAGTCGCTGGAAGCCGTTCAACCAGAAGAACATCCTCCTGCTGGAGAAGGCCTTCCAGAAGCACCAGGCAGGGGACACTGATCCGGGCTGGGTCCGCTTGGAGAGCAACCTGGAGGTCCGCAGCGCACACACGGCTAAAAATTGCTATGGTTCTAAAGTGCTACGTAACGTTTTAACCGCTAATCCTATCCATATGCTTTAATGTCGAGGCTAATGCTGTGTTCAAGACAACTTGGAACTCGGAACTTTCAACTTGGATTTTCCGGTCTACGGCATAGTTGCGTTCATGCCGTTTTTAACTCAGAGTTACAAAAACATACACAGCTAGCTAATTTAATTGGTAAAATAGCAGCGGAATTCAACATATTGCTATAATCAGAGCGAATGTAAACACATATTGCATAATTACACCTCAAATTACATGTAGGTCAACAAACATTTTGATGACGTCAACTCACAAACCGGAGCTCTGAAATGATACCCGAATTTCCTACCTGTAATTCCGGCCTCGACTTACTGTTCAATTCATGTTTTACAGTTCGGAGCTAGTTTTTTCCTGTGTTCCGAGTTGTCTTGAACGGGGTATTACAGTACATTTGTACATGACATCATCGTCTACTCCACCAATCAACATCATCTTCAATAATATTGGATATCACAATATTCACAGAATTTCGAAAAATATATTTTTTTTTACCAGTTTTGCACATTCTGCCCTGCTGCTGACCATTATTTCACTGCTTACCGTTGTTAAGGCACCTACACATGATCCACGGTAAAACAGCTCTGCTGTTTGGACCTGCTTATCGCTGACCTTTCATGAGCGCAACCAATCACACTACATATGTGACGTAGTGTGTATTTTAGGGGTGGGTGGGACTATGTGACCCAAGTGTATATCACTGTGTGTGTGTGTGTGTGTGTGTGTGTGTGTGTGTGTGTGTGTGTGTGTGTGTGTGTGTGTGTGTGTGTGTGTGCGTTACAGGTGAACTTTGGCCGGGTTCCCATGGTGATGCGTGCACCCTTCTCGTGCCCGGTGAGGAGGAACTTCCTGTCTGGCATCCAGGTGGAGTTCAAACAGTCCAAACATCAGAGGAGCCTGAGGGCCCAGCTGCACTGGCTACAGGTACCACACATACACACGCACATACACACACACACACGCACACACACGCTCACACACACACACATCATCATCATCGCACCCTCATACACAGTCTGATGTATAGAGCTGCCGAAAATAATCGATTCAGAGATTAACAAATATCAAAAATTGATTATTTAAAAAAAAAAAAGTTTAATAATCAAATAAAATAGAATGTAAGTACATGCAGTTGTTTATTTTAATTATGGATCATAATACAATGCAATTCCAAATGCACTTTTATTTTAAAAGTAGCCACACAGTGAGAAAAAAGAAAGTGAGAAAAAATAAATCATGTATTGCGGAAAAAGTGATGCATCGATTTAAGATGCATCGAGATGCATCGTATAATCGAATCGAATCGAATCGTAGACTTGTATAATCGAATCGTATCGAATCGTGAGATCAGTGAAGATGCACAGCTCTACTGATGTAAGGGGTAACAAGTGTGTGTGTGTGTGTGTGTGTGTGTGTGCGCGTGTGTCGTGTCGTGTCGTGTCGTGTGTGTTTCTCAGGTGGACAACCAGCTGCCTGGAGCCATCTTTCCCATCGTGTTCCACCCTGTTCCTCCTCCCAAGTCCATCGCTCTGGACTCAGGTAGACCATGCAGGCACACACACACACATACACACACATACACACACACACACACCCACACACACACACACACACACACACTAGCCTAGCCTCGCCTATTAACCTGAACGGTGTTTGTCCTCAGAGCCGAAGCCGTTCATCGACGTCTCCATCATCACCAGGTTCAACGAGCACAGCCAGGTCCTGCAGTTCAAGTGAGTCCAGTCATGTTGTGGTGAAGGTCACATGACTCTTCCTCATGTTTTAGTCCATCTGTAGAGTACCGCAAGTCCTAGCAGCCGGATGTTAGCACTTCCTGGTTCCCTCGTTGGGAAGTCAATGGGATCTTTGCATGGGGATTTTGGTTAAATTGAAAATTTGGTTAAAAACTGGTCGTTTGCAGGTGCCACTGTCATAAAACCTATTGAACAGCTCTATTACAGAGCCATCAAGGCATTTGCTAGAAAACCTTTGTCATACCACCACTGTAACATTCTGGAACAACATCAATTCCTGAGCTTTGAAAATCTCAAGGTCTTAAAGAGTGCCTGTTTCTTCTTCAAATGCCTACATGGACTAGCTCCCCCTCCGCTACAGGAATTCATCCAAAAAAATAGACTCACTGGACTCGGCACTAGATCAGACACCAGAGGTGATTGTAAGGTCCATCGCAGAATGACCACGTTTGGTCAAAATGTCCTATCGATAAAAGGCAGCCAAATATGGAATAGTCTCCCCGTCTCCATAAGGGACAGCCCCACCCTTGCTGCTTTTAAAGGTAGACTTAAAAAATGGCTGAAAACAAACCAGTCATGTGTCCACAGGTAGTATGTTTTTCTTCTCTTTTTTTGTGTGTATTATTATGTATTTTTATTTTTCAAAGTGTAATTGCTGCCATGTATTTTAGAGTGTATTGTTGCTACTCATGTTTTACGTAGTTTTAGAGTGTACTGCTGCTACCCATGTTCTATGTATGTTTTTATTATGTTCTACGTTTTACGCTCTATGTTTTTTGTGTTTTATGTTTTATGGGGACAACGGATGGAAATTAGCCTCGTGCTAAATCCGGCAATTTTTACACTTTTACTATGTTCCAGGTTTTACTATCTGTTCTGTGGTTTCTGTGTTCATTAATTTTGCACTGTCCCGTCCAAATAAACGAATAAAAAAAAAAGAGAAAAAAAAAAATGCCTGAAATAAGGTCTGTGGTTAACAAAAGTTTATGAAATATGATATTTGTGTTGAGCAAGATAATCTTCACAAATAAGGAGCACTTTTATGATTTCTGAAGCGTCACGTAATGCTTACGTGTGTGTGTGTGTGTGTGTGTGTGTGTATGTGTGTTTTTGTGTTTTTTGTGTGCCTGTGCGCGTGCAGGTACTTCATGGCACTGGTGCAGGAGATGGCGGTGAAGATCGATCAGGGCTTCCTGGGAGCCATCTTGGCTCTGTTCACTCCAGCTGCCGATCCGCAGGCTGACCAGCAGAAGGTGGGTAATAACAGGATTCAACCAGGGAAGAAATTAGAAATATAGAATATGAAATAAGATATAAGATTCAGGATTATTTTAATAGCCGTAGTAAGTAATCTTGTTACAAATGAGGAATTAGTATTACTAATTCCTCATTTATAACAAGATGACTTACTATGCAGCACAATGATCACAGCAATACAAAACATGCAGCAGACAGAAAGACAAATCATATTATCTTTACAATTTAGTATGTGGGCTCTGATTGTTTGTTTGTTTCAAGTAGGGATGTCACGATACTAGAATTTCTACTTCGATACCGATACCCAGGAAAATATCGATACTCGATACCATTTTCGATACCACGGGAAGGGGGGGTGACAACACATCAAGAGGCATAAAAATAAAGTTAGACAGATGGACGGACAGACGCACACTTCTCCATCATCTAGGCCTGATCAAACTTTGAACTTAGATAGCAGATTAGCCCTGCTGCTCTAGCCCTCACAACACGTTTAGCTTGTTGAAGCAACAGATACCCAATGATAGAGAGGGGAAAATCAGTGATTTTTCATTAAAAGAGAGCACTGATGGTATCACAACTGTTGCAAATGAGTATTGTATCCATTTCAAATTTTTTTGTATTGATACTTTTGATACTATCGATACCTGTTGCAAACATGGACATATTATAAGATGGACTGGGCATTGGTCCCGTTCAGTGAAGCCGCTGCATGTTAGATCGCCGCTCTGGCGGTTGAATCCAGTATTAGGTCACAAGGCCCACCTCCCCATGTTAGTGGATGGGAAAATCACAACCGAAATAATCACAGTATACGTCAGATAATTTTTTTCCAAAGGTGGTTTGTATCATTTTAGATAGTCATTATCATGCGAATGCCTGTGCAAGTGGTCATTTTTCTGATCAGTTTGTTTTTAAGTAGTTATTTGACATAAAAAGGGATAAAAATGGATGATTGACAGCTGTGGCAGCCAGTCTCAAGCCGTCATTGGCTGGACAGGCTCTGCACATTATAGATCTATCGTCATAGACAAGACACACGGCTTCATCGTTATCTAACGCTCCCTGGAAGTCGGGTGGCTCATGGTTGGCTGTGCTGGCTACCAGACATCAATGGACCCCAATAAAAAGAACATTGTTTTGAGGAATGAAAACAAATGTTTTGTGCGCGAGGAATTAACGTTGGTTGGGGACTGAAGTAAGTTCAGAAAATATGTGTTTTATCAGTTACTCCAGCTACATTATAGGTACACAATGGTTTTAACATGCAGGCTAGCATTAGCGTTAGCTGCTTGTGCTAGTCGGCTGTTTTTCATATTACTATAACTTATCAACCGATAACGATAGCTGGAATAACACAATAATAGACACATATTTTCAGAACTGACCAGGTTGTCCAACTGACAGGAAATGTGTTTTATAACGTTAACTCCCGTCCCGGGTATAAGATGAGGCCTAGTAGTACACAACCACCATTAGCTCATCGCTAACGGGTTAGCATGACATACAAACAGACGTTTTATTTTTTGTAGGCTATTAAAGCAACAAACGTTTTTATATGCATATCTGGGGGAAATGCTTTGACTGTGGGGATGTTCGTTCTTCACAAGCTGTTCTCTTAGTAACGATATACCAGGCAATAGACCAGGCAGCATGGCTCACGCACTGGGCTAACGTTAGGTTGGGCTGCCCTACACACACTGTACCGGGGGGGTACAACAACGTAGCCTCACGGTTAGATTTGTTAAACCAACATTTGCGCCAAAAGAAATGTAATCATAAAGTTAATCAAAATGCCACGGAAACATTAGGCTAATCAACACAGAGCTGTTCATCCGAGAATTTCCCCCAGTGAGAGGCTGAGCCAAGCAGCCCTGGCTCCTCTTGCGGGCTGAGAGCAGCCGGAGGTCTGACTTGTCTGGCTGATACAACTCAATCTCCGACAACGGAGAACGTTACAGGCTGCAGTACCCACAACACTATACCAGCAAACAACGTTGCGTAAAGCGTCAAGGTTAGATTTGTAAAACCAACATTTGCTCCAAAAGGAATTAAATCATAAAGTTAATCAAAATGCCACGGAAACATTAGGCTAGCTTAATCAACACAGCAATCCCCCCAGTGAGGCTGAAGGTGAGTGAGGCCTGCCTCCACTTCCGGCCCGCGCTGAGAGCACTCAGCAGTCAGCAGCAGCCCGGAGGTCTGAAATCTCCGACAACCAAAATCAGATTTTCGTACAGGCGTCATTTTGATAAACTGATCTCATAGTGGGAATCTTCCTGGTTACTTTTGGCGAGACAAAAAATATTACAACTTAAAGTGTAATATTTACAGAGCTAGACTGTATATAAATACACAACGCACTGTGCGCATTCTAGAAACAGCAGCTCTACATAAGAAAGTTCAGAGGGGCGTGGAGCTCTCAGAGGTTCTCAATCAAGGGAGCTACTGCGCAGACTCTGGTTCAGTGATCTGGCCGGATTTTGGCTTCAATAAAACATACAGGGAAGAGATAGGGACACTCTCTCCATTCATATATCTCAGTGGTTGCAAATGAGTATTGTATCCGATTAAAATGTTCAGTATTGATACTTTTCGATACTAACGATACTTAGTAACCCTAGTTTCAAGTCAAGCGTCAATTCACCCTCTTCACCCTGTGTGTGTGTGTGCGTGTGTGTGTGTGTGTGTGTGTGTGTGTGTGTGTGTGCGTGTGTGTGTGTGCGTGCGTGCGCGTGTGTATGTGTGCGTTTGCATGTGTGTGTGCATGTGTGTGGGTGGGTGTGTGTGTGTATGTGTCTGGGTGCAGACTCGGCTGATAGAGCGTGACCTGGAGCTGCTGCAGGCGGAGCTGATGGAGGCGTCGCTCACCGACACGTCAGGAATCAACTTCTTCCAACACTTCCACATCTCCCCCATCAAGGTGCACACACACACACACACACACACACACACACACACACACACACACACACACACACACACACATACTGTACACACACACACCTGTCTGTCTGTCTGTCTGTCTGACCTGTCTGTCTGTCTGTATCTCAGCTACACCTCAGCCTGTCTCTGGGCTCTGACTCCGCCCCTCAGGAGGCGGCGGCCCTCCAGTCGCTCAACCTGCTGCTGAAGAGCATCGGCGCCACGCTGACCGATGTCGACGACCTCATCTTCAAGTGAGTCTACAGACCATATAAAACTATGACCTCATCTTCACCATATAAAACTATGACCTCATCTTCAAGTGAGTCTACAGACTGTATAAAAATATGACCTCATCTTCACCATATAAAACTATGACCTCATCTTCAAGTGAGTCTACAGACTGTATAAAACTATGACCTCATCTTCACCGTATACAACTATGACCTCATCTTCAAGTGAGTCTACAGACTGTATAAAACTATGACCTCATCTTCACCGTATACAACTATGACCTCATCTTCAAGTGAGTCTACAGACCGTATAAAACTATGACCTCATCTTCACCGTATAAAACTATGACCTCATATTCAAGTGGGTCTACAGACCGTATAAAAATATGACCTCATCTTTACCGTTTAAAAATATGACCTCATCTTCACCGTATAAAAATATGACCTCATCTTTACCGTATAAAAATATGACCTCATCTTCAAGTAGGTCTACAGACTGTATACAAATATGGACGTAGACACCGTGATGTCACCCATTGGTTTGTAAACTCCTGTTTTGAATCCTTGAGTTTGGCATTTTGACCGTCGCCAATGTGGCGTGCCATAAACATGGCGTGCCATAAACACCTCTTAGATGTTGTAAAATCAGCCTCACGGGGCTTATTGCTTTTATAAAACGGTTGCTATACATGATTTTAAGTTGATAATATAAACATTTCAAACTGTTCCCTAGCAACACAATTCCGTGAGAAGTGTATATTTATATTGAACCACGCAGCTTCATCACTTAGTACTGTGGAATGTCTTTTCTCTTCCCTTCCTCTTGTACCTCGCCTGCTCCTATCTCTCCTACCTCCTTCCTCTCTCTCCTCTGTCCTCTGTCCTCTCTCTCCTCTCTCCTCTGTCCTCTCTCTCCTCTGTCCTCTCTCTCCTCTGTCCTCTGTCCTCTCTGCAGACTGGCCTTCTTTGAGGTGAAGTACCAGTTCTACCGCAGAGACAAGCTGATGTGGGCGGTGATCCGACATTACAGCGAACAGGTAAGTACATTTCAAAATGTTACATGATACACCCTGCTAATTGTCTTAATTGTCTCAAGCTTACAGACAATGATATTTTGTGTACTTTTTGTAAACTTAATATCGAGAAAATCTCACCTACTTATCCGGGAACACTTTTTTAAAGCTGCTAACACTGTCAACTCTTTTAATCTTAGGGATATTATCTCTTACGATAATACTCCAGATGATGGCGCTCTTGACTTAATTTCATTATCCTATATGCAATGAAATCACTAGCTAAGATCTCACATGACGTGACGTGTTGTCATGTGACCAGCTGTACTGACGTGACCTTTGACCCCTGCAGTTCCTGAAGCAGATGTATGTGCTGGTCCTGGGTCTGGACGTGCTGGGAAACCCGTTCGGACTGATCCGAGGTCTGTCAGAGGGAGTGGAGGCTTTCTTCTACGAGCCTTTCCAGGTGACACACACACTCACACTCATACACACACACACACACACACACACACACTCACACTCACACTCACACTCACACACACACTCAAGTCTTTCTTTAACTTATCCGGGATCGGGTAGCCGTTCCAGCAGGGGACCCCAAACTTGGCCACATTAGCCAGCTCTGACTGGGGGGTCCCGAGGCGTTCCCAGGGCAGCGTGGAGACCTAGATACCTAGCCCTCCGTCTGCCCCGTGGTCTCCGCCCAGCTTGATGTGCCTGTAACACCTCCCTAGTGAGGTGACCAGGTGGCATCCTTACCAGACGCCCGAACCACCTCACCTGGCTCTTTTCTACGTGAAGAAGCAGCAGCTGTACTCCGAGTCGCTCATGAATGACTGAGCTTCTCATCTTCTCCCTAAGGGAGATGCCACCTTCCTGAGAAAACTAATTTCAGCCGCTTGTATCCATGATCTTGTTCTTTGGGTCATGATCCATCCTTCATGACTATAGGTGAGGGCAGGAACGAAGATCGATCGGTAGATCGAGAGCTTTGCCTTCTGCCTCAGCTCTCTTTTCGTCACAACGGTGCGGTAAAACGAGCACAATACAACTCCTGCTGCTCCGATTCTCTGACCCATCTCCTGCTCCATCGTCCCCTCACTCGAGAACAAGACCCTGAGATACGTGAACTCCTTCACTTGGAGTAAAAGACTTATTCTCTACCTGGAGGAGACAATCCACCAGTTTCCTGCTGAGAACCAAGGCCTCAGATTTAGAGGTGTTGATCCTCATCCCAGCTGCTGTGACCTGATCCAGTGAAGTGCTGAAGGTCCCAGACTGATGATGTCATCAGGATCACATCGTCCACGAAAAGCAACGATGCGATCAGCCCACCGAACTGCAACTTTAACTACAGTGCTGTGTGTGTGTGTGTGTGTGTGTGTGTGTGTGTGTGTGTGTGTGTGTGTGTGCGTGCGCGCGCGCGCGCGTGCGTGTGTGTGTGTCTCTCAGGGAGCTGTTCAGGGCCCAGAGGAGTTTGCTGAAGGTTTCGTCATTGGAGTGCGGAGTCTGCTGGGTCACACTGTGGGTAAGGACATTTATACCTGTTGGTGTTTCCAGCCTTTTTCTTCCTCCTGGTCTCAAGAGCAGCCAGAAACATTACTAAAGTATGTTTCCAGTCTGTTTCTCCCTCCTGGTCTGAAGAGCAGCCACAAACATCACTAAAGTATGTTTCCAGTCTGTTTCTCCCTCCTGGTCTGAAGAGCAGCCAGAAACACCACTAAAGTATTTTTCCAGTCTGTTTCTCCCTCCTGGTTTGAAGAGCAGCCAGAAACATCACTAAAGTATGTTTCCAGTCTGTTTCTCCCTCCTGCTCTGAAGAGCAGCCACAAACATCACTAAAGTATGTTTCCAGTCTGTTCCTGTCTGTAAAGTGCAGACTCAGTCTCAGTCTGACCGCCTTGCTGTAGGAATCAAGAGCAACTGACACTTCATCTGCCTAGATTAAAAACATATTGCTGAATGAGTACTATGGATGAGTACTATAATACTACATTCATATTAAACCTATAGATGTAAAAACAAGGCGTAGGACTTGACAAGTATTGTACTTCTTCCTACTCCTTTTCGGGCCTGATATGCAAAAGTAAATTGCTTGAGAATTTGCTGTATATGCTGTGAACTCTAATTGACTATTCTTGCTCGCCATTTTCTTGCTTATATTTATTTTATTCTTTATCTGTCTTTTGTTTTTCACCATGTTGGAAATAAATCTAATCTAATCTAAAGTACACACAGACCTTCTGCCTGAATGTAATCTATTACTTTCACACACAGATCCCACAATATTGCCGTGGAAATATATGCTTGACCCTCCCCGAACAAATGTTATAGCCGACTATTTTCACTTGTGAAACAATGTTCAGTGTCAATAAAATCATACGCAGCGCGCGGGCATCACGCATTATGGGACAAAATGTAGGCAAAGCACATAAACAGCTCAACTTGCACTATGAGGTAAGAAAGGTCACATTTAACCATCAAATCAAATATTAAGTTAGGATGCATAATTAAGACCAAAATTATTACAATTATCACCGGTATGGCCAAATCGCATCCACAACAAAACAACCAGATTTAAAAATGTTATTTTCTCCACAGATACTCCCATAGATTCTGGTTTACAACATGTTTTCTCGAAGTGTGTTGTTGCTGTGGCATTGTTATTGCCAGCTGGTATGCTGGTAGGCTGCAGATGTGTTCCATAACACTCAGAATAGGCTACTGTCTTATTGTGAAGTTGCCGAGCGTGACAGCAATATACATGTTTTACAGCAATATACAAGTTCATATTCTCTGACTAGTCGATGCTTCAAGCCGGCAGGCAGCACTCTTGCCTCAGCTTGGAAACGGTAGTACGCAGGGAAGCGGCCATTTGCCCAGTTCTCTGCGGATCCCACTCGTGTAGGGGCTGAACACGCTGAATCCCACTCCATTTGGGGGCAGAACACGCCATACAAGCACCAGGATTGGCTAACGTCACCTCAAAACCAGTTTCCTTGTGTAACCGGGTTAGGAACTTAACTCCCTGTGTCTGTAAGTGTTGCTGTATGCTACTGTATAAGCAAGCGTTGCCAGTGTTGTCTGTTTGAACTGAATCATCTGTCCACCAGGTGGTGCTGCAGGTATGGTGTCCAGGATCACGGGCTCGGTGGGGAAGGGCCTGGCAGCCATCACCATGGACAAGGAGTACCAGCAGAAACGGCGGGAGGAGATGAACCGGCCGCCCAAAGACTTTGGAGAGAGTCTGGCTAAAGGAGGAAAAGGCTTTCTGAAGGTATGCTACTGCTCAGGATGTGTTTTCACACCTGAAAGTCCAAAACCAAGGTTCACTCTGTTTGTTTTGTTGTGTTTATGTAAACTGCGTTGTGTTGACATGTTAAGGCACACGTGGGCAAAATACGCCGCCTGTGTGGCCCGCGATTGAATTGCAAAAAAAATAAATTACAGTGCACCAGAATGCAACATGCAAGATACCCGCTGAATAAGTGTCCAAATGTTCATGTCATTCTGGCCAATACTCCACTTCTGTTATAGCGTTTCAGTCTGGAATATGGAATATCTTTCAATAATCTTTATGACTAAAAGGCTACATTGAAGTAGAAATGTAAATAATTAACTCATTGGTTTGGGATTTCTTTAGTTTCAAGAGTGCATTTTTGTTTGTGTGACCCTCAACACAGGCTTTGAGAATCCCGGGCCACTTACTGATACTTATGCTTAAATTAACCCACTCATATTCTGGTTTATTTCAAGAAAAACATTTCGGCTAGTGGAAATTATAGTTGGCTGGTAACTTTAAAATCTAGCAGCCATATTGGCAGGTGGTCAAAGAAGTTAATTTCAAGCCCTCAGAGCAGGTGGTGACATAGGAGTGAGTGAGAAAAGGATGAAATATTGGTGGTTAAGACTGAATAATGACATCACAATTGTTAATTTAAAATTAGTTATTCCTCTAAACATGCCTTCAAATGCACAAAATTTTTCGTGCTGGCGCTGTTCAGCCCTCAGCAAAATCTGGTAGCGATGACATTTTTTGTGGCCCTCTCTATCATCAAAGTTATCCATCCATGGGTTACGGCATGACAATATTTGTTCGGCCCCCGGCAACAATCTGGGTTTCTCATGTGGCCCCCCATGAAAAATAGTTGCTCATATCATATGTGTTATATATGAGCCCTTATCATTTTAGTGAGCCCCTGTGTGAAGGGCTTGCACAGGGGCGGAGCAGGATTCGATCCGCCGACCTCCCGCGTCCAAAGCAGCTGACTGAAGCTCAGTGAAATGTACTTTGTGTGACTGTGGATAAAGTTTTAGTGAGCTTCAGTCAGCTTGTACATACAGCAGCGTGACCCCATTGACCTTGCATTGGTTTTTGGCAGTTTGAAAAAGTAGAGATGAAATGAACAGAGTTCTCTCAGGAGATTGCTGATGTCAGCAATCTCCAACCAATCATAATTAGATATGGGCATGCAGCATGGACATAAACACTGAGGGGTTGCTGTGTCCATGGTGTTTGCACCTGGTTTTATAATAGCTGTGAAAGTGTTTTAGACTCATTTGGGTGAGTAATTAATGTGATCAGCTGTGATATCCTATAAAAAAAGAGAGATATTTGAGAGTGGATTGCCAGAGTCTTTAAACATTAAGTCTGATGCATTGGTTCACACAGAGATAATTGGCTGTGTTTGCTGATTGGTCTCAAACTCACCGCCTCTCGTCTCCCCGCAGGGCATGGTGGGCGGAGTCACAGGCATCATCACCAAACCGGTGGAGGGTAAGTTTCCTCACGACACACTGAGCTGGAGGGTCTGCTCAACTGACCTGCTGATGGGTGAGCGCGAAGCGTGCTAGATATGAGCACACAACCTAGAAATGACCATGCGAAGCGTGCAATATTTCTAGTAGACTCTATAGTTTACTCTATAGAGTTGACTGGGTGAGTGCAGGGTGTTTGTGATGGTGATGAGTTGACTGAGTGAGTGCAGGGTGTTTGTGATGGTGATGAGTTGACTGAGTGAGTGCAGGGTGTTTGTGATGGTGATGAGTTGACTGGGTGAGTGCAGGGTGTTTGTGATGGTGATGAGTTGACTGATTGAGTGCAGGGTGTTTGTGATGGTGATGAGTTGACTGGGTGAGTGCAGGGTGTTTGTGATGGTGATGAGTTGACTGAGTGAGTGCAGGGTGTTTGTGATGGTGATGAGTTGACTGGGTGAGTGCAGTGTGTTTGTGAACGTGATGAGTTGACTGGGTGAGTGCAGGGTGTTTGTGATGGTGATGAGTTGACTGAGTGAGTGCAGGGTGTTTGTGATGGTGATG
Source organism: Poromitra crassiceps (assembly GCF_964638095.1). Lineage (NCBI taxonomy): Eukaryota > Metazoa > Chordata > Actinopteri > Beryciformes > Melamphaidae > Poromitra > Poromitra crassiceps. Next base: position 34,044,530 of record NC_139645.1, read on the forward strand.
AGTTGACTGATTGAGTGCAGGGTGTTTGTGATGGTGATGAGTTGACTGGGTGAGTGCAGGGTGTTTGTGATGGTGAGGAGTTGACTGGGTGAGTGCAGGGTGTTTGTGATGGTGATGAGTTGACTGATTGAGTGCAGGGTGTTTGTGATGGTGATGAGTTGACTGGGTGAGTGCAGGGTGTTTGTGATGGTGATGAGTTGACTGGGTGAGTGCAGGGTGTTTGTGATGGTGATGAGTTGACTGATTGAGTGCAGGGTGTTTGTGATGGTGATGAGTTGACTGGGTGAGTGCAGGGTGTTTGTGAAGGTGATGAGTTGACTGGGTGAGTGCAGGGTGTTTGTGATGGTGATGAGTTGACTGAGTGAGTGCAGGGTGTTTGTGATGGTGATGAGTTGACTGAGTGAGTGCAGGGTGTTTGTGATGGTGATGAGTTGACTGGGTGAGTGCAGGGTGTTTGTGATGGTGATGAGTTGACTGGGTGAGTGCAGGGTGTTTGTGATGGTGATGACTTGACTGGGTGAGTGCAGGGTGTTTGTGATGGTGATGAGTTGACTGGGTGAGTGCAGGGTGTTTGTGAAGGTGATGAGTTGACTGATTGAGTGCAGGGTGTTTGTGATGGTGATGAGTTGACTGATTGAGTGCAGGGTGTTTGTGATGGTGATGAGTTGACTGATTGAGTGCAGGGTGTTTGTGATGGTGATGAGTTGACTGATTGAGTGCAGGGTGTTTGTGATGGTGATGAGTTGACTGAGTGAGTACAGGGTGTTTGTGATGGTGATGAGTTGACTGAGTGAGTGCAGGGTGTTTGTGATGGTGATGAGTTGACTGGGTGAGTGCAGGGTGTTTGTGATGGTGATGAGTTGACTGATTGAGTGCAGGGTGTTTGTGATGGTGATGAGTTGACTGGGTGAGTGCAGGGTGTTTGTGATGGTGATGACTTGACTGATTGAGTGCTGTGTGGCTGCAGGGGCGAAGAAGGAAGGAGCGGCCGGCTTCTTTAAGGGCATCGGGAAGGGTCTGGTGGGGGTGGTGGCCCGGCCCACTGGCGGCATCGTGGACATGGCCAGCTCCACCTTCCAGGGCATCCAGAGGTACGAAACAAGCGCTCCTTAAGACTTCCTTTACTTCAGTTAATGTGTCATTTTAATTTCTGTGTTTTCGTGGTAATACCGTATTTCCTCTAATATTGGCCCCTGGCCTTTATTTACCTCAACTTCAACTACTGTTTTTTTTAGAAGCAGGCTTATATTAGAGACAGACATCGGGAGAGACCATAGAACATTCCACTCGGACCAAAACTGAAAAAAAACGACATTGGAAAAAATATTGTCTTTAAATCTGCAAAAAAATTTACGTTTTGGTCTGAGTGAAATGTTATGTGGTCTCTCCTGTTTCTAAATATATCTGTACCGTTTGGTTTGAACAAGTAAAACGGTTTTTATACAAAGTGTCTATGGGAAAATAAATGGCGGATGAAAATCTCTGGTACAGTGCTGAAGCAGGAAGTAGGCGGTCACTTTGCCTCTATATCATCGTGTCCTGCGCTCACGTACACAAGCATATGCACGAGTGTTGCAGGAGGGGGTATGGTAGACCGTACACAGTTTTTATCGTACGTTGGCTTGATAAATGAGGGCTCAGGAGTTTACTGTATTCACTGTTGTTTTTTTCCCTTGTTTTTTACCCGGCCTGTTTGTGGCCGGCCAGTATCAGTGACCAGGCTTTTAATCGACTATTAGAGGAAATATGGTATTTAAATATTTTTGCAGAGTGTTTTGTGTGAATTTCTTTAAATCCATCTTCTTTAACATAGCAACGCGATGCTCATTCTGTTTGTTGTATTTTGTGTTGAACATGTCATGTAGTGTAACGTGCTAACCATGTTGTCTCCTCTGTTCTGATTCTTGTGCGCTGTCTAATTTTGACATTCTGCTTGTGTTTTTTTGTCTCATAAGTTAATGCCTGGGACTTTTTTTGTTTGTTGGTTGTTGTTTTGTTGTTGTTGTGTGAGTATTTGAAGGAATGTCCACTCATTCATAGCTACTGCTATTAAAGCAGCGCTCCTTAATCACTAAACACACAGAGGAAACACTGCTGTGCCAGCAGGAAAATGCACAGCTCCTCAGTTCAGTATCAAAATAAAAGCCCTAAAGATTGAGGAGATCAGCTTTAAAATGCATTTCATATTGAGGTTAAACTAGGGCTGCACCATAAGCAAAAACAGAAAACGTATTGCTCTTATATTGACAGGTATTGTGATTGGATATGAATCAAGATTTTAGCGGGAATGCTATTTTTTTGCATTTTCACTGAAATATATAAATGATGATGGGATTTTTACTGAGGTCTGTACCCAACAAGCATGTTCCCTTGCCTCTGGAGAATATGATTTGTAGGCCAGGGTATCAGTGGCGTGTCCAGGCCATTTTGACTGGGGTGGCCCAGGTGGGGCACAGACTCAAGCACGGGTGGCACTGAGTGCGGCATTTAGGAAGGATGTAGACAGGTTTTCCCTTGCCAAAATGTAGCCTAAATCTGGGGCGATATTTACCCCCATTGCCAACAAGCTAGAATGACATGCTTGGTAGTAATAGACGCCTTAGGTCAGGGGTGGCCAAACTTTTTTGGTTTGCTGGCCGCATACAGAAAAATATAAGGAGTCGCGGGCCAAACAATATTAAGCACAGCAGTTTTCGCGGCAAAAAAATTGGACCAGAAAATCCTTGTGCCATCAAAAATTTAATTTCTACCTAAATAAATATATGACACATAGTTAATTGATGTGCTCACCTATTACAATGGGTATTACCCCGCCCCCCCTGAGTAACCCCGCCCCCCTTGCCATGCTGCAGCATTGTGAGTTGAACAGACCCGACCTGAGGAAAGAGCCGACAGTACCGCTCCTTCACTACAGACACAGCGTGCGTTCAGACGCCTTCTGCACATTAGCATGTTTGAGTTCGCTCCTTCTCATCGTTTTCAGCATGTTGACAGGATCAGCGCTCTCCTCTGCCAAAGTGATGCATCTCACATTTTTACAAGCTCTCTGTGTTTGAAACGGAAACGGAATTGTATCGAATTTCGGACACTTGTGTAATTTCCAGTCTTTAGCAACATTCTTATACAGAGTTCCCAACTGAAAGATAATTTACATAAGTTCTTACACATTTATTAATAACGATAACAATAGTAATAATAATAATTGATTGGATTTATATAGCGCCTTTCTAGACACTCAAAATGCTTCACATATCAGGGGAGGGATGGAACTCAACTCATCCACCACCAATGTGTAACACCACCCTGCCTAGGTCTCAAATTTCATAAGTATCTATAGCGTACACATTTAAGAATATCAAGCACTAACTTATGAACTTAGTCACGGACAACATCCCACATTGAGCGACAGTGGAGAGATTCGGTATTGGCTGGTAAATGTATGGAAAAATAAGACTGTTGAGTACATAGCCTGCACTTCTTAAAAGTATCTGTAACATTGTAAAGGTAGAGGAAGGGTTGATTAATATTAAGTATATGAATACACAACACAGTGGAAAATAAGTGTCCGGAATTGGATATGAATTTTGAATCTCATAATAAATGTGCTATCATCCAATTGTAGAGACTGGAAGAAAATCAAGGTCAAAGCGATATTAAACTTTACAATAGATAGATTGAGGATTGTTAATTTCTGACACACTTAAGTGAAAACTGTACACTGTAAAATATATTTGGTATATGATTGTGTTTTGTTTTGGTCATATGCTATCTGGAATTGGATGCCGTGCATCGTCCAATAAACAATAAGCATGAGTAACGGCAAAACAAACATGGAAGATGAGCTTGTGCTACCATTTCAATGATCATCACGACATGAATGTAAAAAAAAAAACTCAAGGCAATGGGGGCTAGCTGTGTGTTTATGATTTCAGCAATAAGGTAGTTTTTAAGAACTTGTAAACACTGAACAGTGTCTGCAAGCTAGTCTAATGCTAGCTAAATGCTAGCAAAGTTATACCTCAAACGCATCTCAGTTGTTTGCAGTGCGCTTTGCTTTGTAAACATGTGCAAAAGGTGTCGTCTGAACGCACCCACACCCGTATATACTTCCTAAACATTTCAAATTTATGAATCATGTAGACTCTAATGAAAAGAAAAGCTTTGTCTTAAAGTCACATAGAACACCAAACATTCATCCAAGCCCTGCCTCCTCTCTCCTCGTCTGTTCTCTCCTCAGAGATTGGCTGACTGACTGAATGAGCGCATGGCACGGCCATGCTGAGTTTGGAGTGCTTCTTCTACCACAACTTGTTGACCAATCAGAACATATCTAAATAGTAACAAACTTTTTGTCCACCAGTCATAGTGCCAAGTTCATTCCAAAGTTCACTTCAGCAACTTCACAACAACCCATTCAATACAGTTAAAGTGCAGAGCTGAAGCTGAAGTTATTGCTCTATAAAATACATTTAAAACCAATTTAACATCCAACAGTGATTTTGCAAAGTACCGAAGGCATGTTGAAGATGAAAAATGGCAGCTTGTGTAGAATGTGAAAAGCAATAAAGAATAGTGTCATCTGCATAGAGGTTGACATCTCAGGCTCTCGAAGACGTTGCAACAGCATCAATCAATCAATCAATCAATCAATCAATCAGTTTAATATATGTCCCAGAAGGGCACTTTGGTTCACATCAGGCAGTAGTGGATTTATAGGAAGACATTTAGGTGTGAGGAGGTTTAGGTTAATTTCCTTAAAACGTTACTCTTGCCTAGTGCAGCTTTGAAGTTAGATTTTAGGCAACATTATATGGTTGATTAATGCAGGTGTCAGTTTGATTAAAAACCCAATCAGTACCTTCAGCTGTTTGTGGAGCTAAATCAGACAGTAGGTCTGGATCATGTCTCTTAACCCTGAAAGACCAAGACCGCCGCCCACGGCTAAAATAGATATTGTTCTAAAATCTTCTGACCTGCTAATCATGCTTTAAAAAGTCAGGTAAAGTTCAGCAGGTAAAGTTAATCAGCTTTTCAGAGGTATCACATATGTCAACTTTTCATGCACCCACACACTCACCTCACGTCACCCCAAAATACACCCCCCTGCCCCCCCCCCCCCCCATCCCCCCGCCTCCACAGTACTGGAGACCCATCCGTCATGTAATCTGCATCCTTTACTGTGACCACTCGCTGGATTCTGGATAACCTGATGAACTTACTGTTCCATGCTTTCACTGTAGAGGTAACATAAGGTGAGATGTTCCAGCAAACATTTGACTGCAACTCGCCCGTTTTGGCCTTTACATAGTTTGCTTTGTTTGAGTTTGGTCCCTCTGAGTTGGAGAATGCGGCTGCTTGTGGCATCTCGCTCAGCGCTGCCTGGTGGCTGCTTGTGGCACCTCGCTCAGCGCTGCCTGGTGGCTGCTTGTGGCACCTCGCTCAGCGCTGCCTGGTGGCTGCTTGTGGCACCTCGCTCAGCGCTCCCTGGTGGCTGCTTGTGGCACCTCGCTCAGCGCTGCCTGGTGGCTGCTTGTGGCACCTCGCTCAGCGCTGCCTGGTGGCTGCTTGTGGCACCTCGCTCAGCGCTCCCTGGTGGCTGCTTGTGGCACCTCGCTCAGCGCTGCCTGGTGGCTGCTTGTGGCACCTCGCTCAGCGCTGCCTGGTGGCTGCTTGTGGCACCTCGCTCAGCGCTCCCTGGTGGCTGCTTGTGGCACCTCGCTCAGCGCTCCCTGGTGGCTGCTTGTGGCACCTCGCTCAGCGCTGCCTGGTGGCTGCTTGTGGCACCTCGCTCAGCGCTGCCTGGTGGCTGCTTGTGGCACCTCGCTCAGCGCTGCCTGGTGGCTGCTTGTGGCACCTCGCTCAGCGCTCCCTGGTGGCTGCTTGTGGCACCTCGCTCAGCGCTCCCTGGTGGCTGCTTGTGGCACCTCGCTCAGCGCTGCCTGGTGGCTGCTTGTGGCACCTCGCTCAGCGCTGCCTGCACGCTCTGACAAAGCATCTTCCTTTGCAAAGAGATGTTCTGCATCGGTTGCTTCATGTTCTCTCTGAATGTCTAAAGTCCTCATGAGCTTGAGATTATAGGTAATTACTAATGCATAATTAACGCATTGTGGTCCTTGGTGTTATTGTGAGTTTCCATGGTAACTTACTGTAGATGTTTGTAACCAGTTACAAAATCCATTGTATATTAAAAAAAAAAGAAATAACCGCCTCGTAGTTTATGCCTCCATCAACAAGTCAAGTTGCAGTTAACATGTCTGTCCAGATGACTAAAATATATTTATATGTCACAGTGAAGTTGAGCTTAAAAAGTCATCATTTCATCCTATTTAAACATTTGGGTGAAATTTGGTCATAATTAGCTTATGGCCAAAAAGGGTCTTTTGTGAGGTCACAGTGACCTTGACCTTTGACCACTAAATTGTAACCAGTTCATCCTTGAGTCCAAGTGGATGTTTGTGCCAAATGTGCAAAATTCCCTCAAGGTGTTCCTGAGATATCACGTTCACGAGAATGGATGGATCCTGAAAGCAGCGTCACGCAGCAGCAGTGACGTGTGAAGGCAGAAATCTGGGCGGAAAACTGTCGAGCTGATTTGCTAAATCCCCAAATTCTCCAGTCACTTTCCTTATTTAAAGGACTTTGCTCATTTCCAACCAGATTCGTATCATTACAGTGTGGCTAGTATTATGCAGATGAACATTGTTTACCTTCTCTGCATGTTTCTTGCACCGAGAAGATCTCCGTTCAACTGCCTGCAGAAACTCCGCCCCTGCCAGTTGGTATGGCTCATTAACACTCGTTAAGGCTCTCCATGTGATTCTCCAGTGGATGAACGCATACAGAAAAAAGACTAATAACAAATCTGCAGTTCAAACAACAGCCCTCGAGCAGAACATCTGTTCACCTCTGTGCCTGAGAATGAAGATGGAGGGAAGTTACATATTGTTCATCTACGTAAACCCACATTGTAACGATACAAAGCTGGGTGAAAAATGGCAAAGTCCTCCTTTAAGTTGCCAGCCAGATCTTTAAAGCAGAGTAGAAAACTGCCTGCTCGTAGGCTCCACCATCAAACTGAGGGCAGAGCCACTGTCATTAGGCTGACATACGTGTGTGTGTGTGTGTGCGTGTGTGTGTGTGTGTGTGCGTGCGTGCGTGTGTACGTGTGTGTGTGTGGTCAGGGCGGCGGAGTCGACAGAGGAAGTGACCAAGCTGCGGCCGGTCAGGCTGATCAGGGAGGACGGCGTCATCAGACCGTACGACCAGACTGAGTCGCAGGGCTTCGACCTGTTCCAGGTGAGTTAACTGTAACCCTTAACGGGGGTTAACCCTTAAGGGGGCATGTCTGTAAAGGTGAGACTTGTGGGTACCCATAGAACCCATTTTCATTCAGATATCTTGAGGTCAGAGGTCAAGGGACCCCTTTGAAAATGGCCATGCTGGTTTTTCCCTTGCGAAATTTAGCCTAACTTTAGAGCATTATTTAGCCCCCTTCCTGATAACATGTCATGACCATTGGATGCCCTGACAGGTCTTCTAGTTTCAGATGAGAGCAGTATCTTCACTCTGGCTTTAAACCTGAGCTCTCTACAGCCTCTGAAACACACGAGGAGAAGAGGATTTATTCAAGGGTTGTATTGCTGCACGTCATGTGTGGCACAAACTCTGTGATGTTACATCTGTGATTCCACAATGCAACTGATTAAACAACAAGTTCACTTTTATGCACAAAACATTTCTAAACGAGTGTGAAACTACACAGTACAGCTCGAGTCTGTTTTAATGGTGCTTTTCCACCACTGGCTCGACTCAACTCTACTCGTTTGTTTGTTTTTTTGTTTTTACGTTAGGTACATACATTTATTACCTGGTACTTTTTTTTTTTGGTAACACCTCTGTCGAGGTTCTAAGCGAGCTGAGGTGAGACCAAAAGGTGAGGTGAAAACACTGCAGACTGCTGATTGGAGAGAATTGTCATCATTGCGCGACACGAGATATCCTGCACAAAAACCTGCCATATTTAAATAGCCAGGCTACTGTAGCGGCTGCAATTCCTTTCCACTGACTACTTTTTTCTACCATAATCATACGACTTTTACTTAATAGCAAACCGCAAAACTACGCCGTGGTCAATTTGTCTGTTTCCTACTGTTAGCACTGTGCGTCTGTCTGTTTCCTGCTGTTATCTCTGTGCGTCTGTCTGTTTCCTACTGTTACTGCTGTGTGTCTGTCTGTTTCCTGTCTGTCAGTGCTGTGCGTCTGTCTGTTTCCTGCTGTCAGCACTGTGTGTCTGTCTGTTTCCTGTCTGTCAGTGCTGTGTGTCTGTCTGTTTCCTGTCTGTCAGTGCTGTGCGTCTGTCTGTTTCCTGCTGTCAGCTGTGTGTCTGTCTGTTTCCTGTGTGTCAGCTGTGCGTCTGTCTGTTTCCTGTCTGTCAGTGCTGTGTGTCTGTCTGTTTCCTGTCTGTCAGTGCTGTGCGTCTGTCTGTTTCCTGTCTGTCAGTGCTGTGTGTCTGTCTGTCAGTGCTGTGTGTCTGTCTGTTTCCTGTCTGTCAGTGCTGTGCGTCTGTCAGTTTGCAGCCTATAATCTCTTTCTTCTCTGTTTCTCTTCCATGCAGCATGATGAGGAATAGAAGGCTTCAGTTCTAAACTGTATTTCAAATCTTTTAATGCTGTTTGTGTCTCAGACCAGTCCTGTCTCAAAATGCTACCTGGATTGATTTAATCTGTATAAACGTGTGTGGCAGAGTTTTGCTTTTGTAAACTAATAAATGTATCTATCAATTATTGTGTAATTCAGGTTTCTTTGCATGCCAAAGTAAATATCTTGTCATTCGATACCTCAAAGCATTTTTTTAAATCAGTGGATAGATTTTTTTCTGTAACTTTTTTAATTAAACGTTTTTTTTTTTTTTTTTTTTTACAATTATTTGTGAAGCACTCTAGGATGCTATGTTTAAAACCATTTATAATTTAGATTCTATCCAAAACTACAATGGCAGGTTGTGGAAAATATTTTACTATAAACACAGAAATGAATTAAGGTGTCTGCTGTAGAACGTAGCAATATTTTTGTAAAAGGTTTGTAGCATCACCTTTTAAACCATTGCTTTCATACTGTGTGTATATAAATATATATATATATAACTATATAAATGTGATCTTCATCCTGTGAACATGATGCAGTTTGTGAATTGCATATAAACTGATAGAACTTCATGCAAATGAGGCCTTCCTGTCCCTAGCATGACATCACTTAGCAGGACTCACTGTAGTATTTGTGCATTACTTTAACCCATTGATACCCGATGCAGCATTTGTGTGTGTATCCCTTTAAGACTTAAAGGGATAGACACACAAATGAGGGATATACACGCAAATGCTGCATCAGGTATCAATGGGTTAACCCTTTGGTTGCCTTAAAGTCCACGGATGTAGACGTGTGTTTGTGTCCTTCAGTGTGAAGTGTGTGATGTGTGTTCAAACCTGATGAATAAACAGATCTTCCTTATTCATAGTTTTCACTTTGTCACTGTAACTTAGTGTTTCTCAACAGGGGCAGTACTGCCCCCTAGCAGACGTTCGGAGAATGTCAGGCGGCGCTGGAAGCAATATTTTTGAAAGGGGGGCGTTGAGGTAACCTCGCAAGCAAGCTGGATTCCCTCGCGAGATTTGCGAGAGAATGGTAATACCGCCTCCATCTGGCAATGTCAGGTTAGCGTTGAGGTGTCCGTGGGGAGCATTTGTTTAAGGCCAGTTTACGCCAAAGATTCGCAACGAGACGAGTTGAAACTTGCAACTACTACAGAAGAAATGTGGTCTGCCACATTGTAAAATCTATATACAGCTTCATGCTGCTTTCACGGGAACGGGACATCAGAGTATCAACTATAAAATGTCGCCAACATGGCGTTTATGTGTCAACTCAGGAAAATGGACGCTCACTTCCTGTTGAAAGCATTCATTTCTCCTGAGGATAACGCTGTGTCATCGCCATGGTTACAAACAAGAGGGCTATTCCGCTGTCGGAATATATTTTGAGGAGGTAGATGAAGAAGTAGGAGGAAGAGCACAACAACAAATGAGAGATAGCCTACATGAGGGTCCATCAGCAGAACTTTACAGACCAAAAATCTGCTTAACGCATTAAAAGCATGTTTACTCTACATCCCCCAAGGCTCGAACTTACAACCTTAGCCACCAATGGCAAGTTGTGATCAAGTTGAGCAACTTGGGAAGTGGGAAAATCAGCGGAAGCTTCACACTATGACTTGGCCAACCACCAGCGTGCAGTATAACCCTTGGTTCACACCAGACCCTATGCAGAAGCAGCACTTAACAGAAGCTGAGTGCCACACTAAACCACTCACACCAGAAGCACTCTTTTCCTCAGCGCCTCACTCAGCTTCATGCCTGGCAGCTCAGGTGCAGTGCGCTCTACGCTTGAAAAATAGAACTAGAAATAGAAGAATAGAAGCTGAAACTATCGCTTCAGCGTGGCTTCAGCGTATGGTGTGAACGAGGGCTAACAGCTGTCCATGGATTTACAGGCAGATTTCAAACTAGTGTCAAATATTCAGTATTCAAGACAAAATTCTGACAATTTGCATACTTCATCTATAGAACATAAGAGATGTCTGTCATTTGTTTGTGCAAAGAGACTGCAATAGTATATATGAGGGTAGAATATAAGATACTGTCAAAAATTCTGGGATTTTACACACTTCATCTACCGTGCTAGCAGAGTTTTGTAAAAAAGAAAAGTCATGAATGTTGGAGATTTATTTAGCGAGAATTTGTCGTCACTGTTTACAGTACCATCTTCAGTTCCACACTTTGCTGTACTGTGGACTCAATCTTTGATCATTCAAAAGATCTGGACGGGTCGTTCTTTAGAAGACGATCTGAAGATACTTTCCCAAAAGTCTGGTGTCAATTGAACAAAACATGTGGGAGGAGATAGGCAATCTTACTCGGGCACGGAACAAAAGCAATCGTTCCCAGTGTGAAAACACCCTAAATGAGGATAGAAATCCAAGTCCAAGTCAAGTTTATTTATATAGCCCTAATTCACAAGCATGTCTCAGAGGGCTTCACAGAAAGTATGTCTAGCTAATTCTAGCTGACACAACAGTAACAAGAATATACAGAATAAAGATAACATTTGAACAATTGATAATATAGAAAATATAGAAATGAAGAGAGAGCAGAGGAGAGAGCAGGAGAAGGGAGAAGAGCAGGGGGAATGTGAGAGAGTGATGGGGTGGGGAGGGAATAGGAGATGTTGGAGGGTATAGGAAATGAAATCATGGTAGATTGGGAGTGAGTGAGTGAGTGCGTGCGTGCACTCTGACATCCTGTGTGTGTGTGTGTGTGTGTGTGTGTGTGTGTGCGTGTGTGTGTGTGTGTAGCGGTCAGAGAAGCAGCTGGAGGGCGAGGTGTTCAGAGGTCACTGTGAGTACCCCGGACACAGAAAGACCAACATCATCGTCACCAACAGGTAGGAGACACTTTACGTAATGTAATACATTACTTTTAGTAACTCGGTAATATAACTTATTACCAATAGGGTTTCAGTAATATTATACCAGACCAGTTACTTTGTCAAGTAACACAAGTTACAAATTGAGTTACTTTTAACTTAGTTACTTTTTATATGAAAGGTTACTTCTTTTTTTTATGAAAGCACTGTCATTTCCTAATCAAAGTGTGTGTTTTTATGTAAATAACCACTATAGATGACAATAACAAAGGAAAAAGAATAACATTTAGAATTTTGGACTGTTTATACTGACTTCAAGACGGTTGAAATTATTTTTCTGGAGCTTTCCGGGCGACGGTGTCATTCTCCTACTGCTGTTATTTTGGTGAAAGTAATGCAAAAGTTGTGTAATAAATAACCAGTTACTCTACACAGACAGTAATATTGTAAAGTAACGTATTCCTTTCAAATGAAAGTAACTAGTAATATGTAGTATATTACATTTTGAAAGTAACTTGCCCAACACTGTTGGCAAGGTTGAGCCAGTTCTCCTTTGCCTTCACAAGCGTCTCTGATCAGCTGGTTAACCACATCCAGGCATGTCTGCACTGAGAAGCAGATACTCTGGCCGCCGTCGGGGTACTTAACTTAACTTAACTATGCTGAAGAATATTTCCCCCTCCGCCCAGAGCCACGAGATGACTGCTCAGTGGATTGTGAATTATATTCCTTCGGAATCCACATTCCCTCAGTACATCTCCACCGGTTCACCACCCTGCTCCTGTGTCAGATCACCCTCGAGATCTTCCACAGAACTATTTGATATCTCCGTCTAGGCGTCGACCCATAAACCCTTGAGTTTCGGGCTGGTTTGCTGTTGAAGGGTTGTTGTTTTTTTATTGTTGTCTGTCATAACGTTTTTGTTATTGTTGTTTTCTGTCTGTCCCCCAGGAGAGTTCTGTGTGTGAAGGAGATGGACTTTGTGGGACATTTCAGTAAGGAGTGGGAGTGTCTGTTTGAGAACTTCTACAGACCTCCGGCTGTGAGCGGGTCTGACCTGAAGATCTACTGCAAGGTACACACACAAACCCATACACACTGATCTGAGCTGTGCATCATGTGCCCTGTCACTGTCCCAGCTGTAGATGCGAGTCGTGCTGCGCGAGCCTAAATGTTTTACGCCCCTTTAGCCATTAGCTCACTGCCACAGCTTAATGTGTATCTTCAGTTAGAAAGGCAAATGTAATCATCTCACACGTAAATAGCAATAAGGCTGATGACTCACTAGCCAACTATAGCTTTAATGTTACCATGGCCATTTTATATTAATTCATCATGTTAGTGAGTTGGCTAGCTAACTGATGTAGCAAACAAACCCAGCATGTTTCACATCTGCCAAAGTGGTGATAAATATAATTCCATAACCGGATATTACTCTGTCTCCGATCATATATGTTCATCAATGTTAGCTAGCAGCAGCCAAAACCTAAAATGTTCTGTGTGTGACTCACATGGGGCAGTGACACACCAAGCCTCTGTCTGTCAGACACATAGAGTTTAACTTCTCTGTAACAATCCTGTCAGTTTGTCTTATTAGAATTGTCTTTTTCAGCGTTTCTATTGATTTCTGTTTGCTGTTTTATTCTGTCAGGAGCAACAGAAACTGAAAATCCCCAAGAGAGACGGACAGGAGCCAGTGAGGACCGTCCATCTGAAAGACCCCCCCGCTGCCCAGGTGTGTGTGCGTTAGCGGTGTCACCATTTCAATTCTAAATCGAAAATTGATCGAAATGGGTGTTCCAATTTCGATCATCGAAATCGAAACAAGCAAAATTGCAATTCTCCCTGTGTTTTTTTCTCTTTCTACCACCGCCTACTTGCATGCGTCTGAAGAAAAACAAAACAAAACAAACAACATTTTAATGAGGACACAGCGTAGATGCTAGTTAACGAGATGCTAGTTAACGAGCTCAGCGCTAGCCTGCAGCTACATGATGAAACCACAGAAGTGGGAAACCCTCCTGCTAGTGCCGTCGTCAGGGTCTTTCTTTCTGAGTTTTTTATGGCCCGAATATAATCTTGTGTGTGTGTGTGTGTGTGTGTGTGTGTGTGTGTGTGTGTGTGTGTGTGTGTGTGTGTGTGTGTGTGTGTGTGTGTGTGTGTGTGCGCGCGCGCGTGTGTGCGCGTGTGTGCGTGTGTGTGTGTGTGTGCGTGCGTGTGTGTGTAGAAGCTGCAGGAGGTGATCTCGGACGCCCAGGTGGCACGGCAGCAGCACCAGATGTCGAGGCAGAAGTCTCAACGTTTCCTCAAAACCTCCAACAAGCCCTGAAGAACCAGAAGGATCGTACATATTCTATTATGTTATATATCTTTACATTGGACCATTTTCATGGTGTGTCTCTGCCTCTTCATGTTTCTGCACTAAGACGTAAATAGTTTTATTTGTGTTGTGACTGTTTGATTTGAAGAGATTTTCTATTTAGCTTCCTATGAAGATGACAGAGTCCTATAATCTGCTGCAGTCAGAGAACAGCGAGTCCAAACTGTTGAGTTGCTGTTTATGTTTACAGAACGTGTAACAAAGCTGTTCTCCAAAATGAAAAAAATGATTGTCAACTTAATTTTCATAAGATGTATTGGGTTGTATTTAGCTTAGTCTCGCTGGCGAGCCTCCCCTCCCTCCCGTGAGAGGAGTCTGGCTGCATGCAAGAAGCTCTGTCATTGGCTCCGACCATGTCAATCAGAACGGCTTCCCTGTGTGTCGCTGAAAATGTCCCCTGCCGCAGCAATGAAAACAACAATGCTAACTAGTTAGCAAGCTAACGCCAGAAACCTACACGCTAGCTCGTTGCTACACACTGAAAATGGCAAGTTTTGACGAAGATTTGGATTGTTGGAAGCTATTTTCCAAGGGCACTGCCGCTAAGCACCACCCATCGCAATTCCACAATGGGGACCAGCGCTGCCAGACTCCTCTCACGGAAGGGAGGGGAGGCTTCCAGCGAGACTATTAGCTAAACTTGATTTTATGGGTAAATGTCTGAAAGCAATTGAACTTTGAAGGCTTAAAATATCAAGAGTTGAATATGAAATGTAACCTGGGTAATTTTCTATAAAGTCATTTTATTAATTCTGCTGCACCTGTGAGTCTTGGATGTTTCAGCTGCTCTTGCTTGGTGAGCATCTCTGTCAAAAAACAAGCTGCTGGGAAATATCGAGATAGATCCGAGGATTTTGAAGAAATAACTAAAGTAAATAATTTTGGCGAGATCTAAAAGCTGACAATTCTGTGTGTGTGTCTGAGAGTGAGTGAGTGAAAGAGACAGAAGGATTCATCACAAATACTTAAACAACATAATTCCTGCTTCAGCCACTCATTTGACTTTGCTCTTTCAATTTTTCCAAAAGACTTGAGCCGAACGGTTTAATATACAGATGATGCTTTTTACCACAAATATTAAAGAGATGCTCAACACTTTTTCCACTTTTTTTCTGCTGAAAATCAATATATATCCTATTGGAAATGAGCTGTGTTCTTGAAGTGATTCCTCCTCTCATATTCTCCTCCGTGTTGGCTCTTCATCATGTGATCATTTGCATCATGTCACAAGATGTGATGGTTTTCCTGTTGGACTGAAACTGACTCGAAAAAATGATGGAAAAAGCGTTTGTTTCTCCATCTGACCAGTCCACTCTTTATCCGTCCCATTCTGTTCAAACACCCCTCCTCCGAGCCAGGAAGCCACTCCCCCCACCCACAAACCCAACACCCGCCGGCCACCAGGCAGGGGCCTATACATCAGCCTGTCCTACTAGACTAGGCTGTTATATTGCTCATGAAATATTTATATTACTAGTGCAGTGCCCGTTCCCCTTTCCCCCATTCATACACTTTTTTACATGCTTGCTGCTATATTTAAATTGTTAATGTTATTATTTGAAAATGTTGAATTATGTTCCAAAGGTTGGTTATTATGGTTAAAGGAACACGCCGACATTTTGGGAGATTGTCCTTGTTGCCATGGCAACAGCACGTGGGGGGGGCAGTGGTATGATACTCAAACACCAGATTTATGTGTACTTTACTTTCACTTATCTGAGGTTTGAATTCTGCTACTTTCTGGCAAATATTTCTGACGGTGTAGCAGAGGCTGTACTGTTCCTCTGGCCCACAGTACTGTATGGCTGATTTCATGTGGCCAGTAGGTGGTGCTATGCCTACAACTCAATATTGGTAGTCGGCCTCTTCTGGCTGGGATGCTCATCAAAATATGACATTTGGAGCAACCGTGATCCTGTACAGTCGAGTTACACACCACTTTTGTTGTTGCCAGTAGGTGGCGCTGTGACTATAACTGGATATTGGCATGTAAATAAGACGGACACAATTCTGTCACTTTCAGTGCCATTTAATTCCATTACTTTGCTCTGAAACAGCAATCACATAATGCACCAGCAAGAAAATGAGCAGCAAACTTTGCAAAAAAAACTTTACACAGCATTAGCTATTTAGCCAATATGGACGATATCTTGTTTTCTTCTTTTACATTTCTTTTTTTTTCAGCACTAGCTATTTCTACTACATGAACTCTATAACATTCTATCCCTCTGTAATATATCATTCATCATCTCAGACGTTACAGTACAGTGCATCAAGACGCTGAACATTCAACTCACATTTCAGGGTCAGAGCACCTGCTGTAGCTCAGCCCTCTGCTAGGCTTTCGGGGGGGAGGGGTCGATCACGGTCAGCTAGGACCGCCGGCGACGAAGATAGATAGCAGCTGCGGCCCCAAGGCTTCTTGTGTAGGCCTAGGACAGGGGTTTTCCAGAGGGCCATACTGACTTACAGTCAGTGTTGGGAAAGTTACTGGTAAAAAATTGGTAATTAGTTACTAGTTACTTCTCTCAAAAGGTAATTTAATTACTTTAAAGTTACCAGTTACTTCAAAGTAATTAGTTACTAGGGAAAGTAACTTTTGCGTTACTTTTAAAAGTCTGCTTCGATTGTTATTAATGCACACATTATGTTAGTGTTGCTGTGCCACAGTGTGGCATTGAACCTTCGCTTATTGGGGAGGCTTATAGCCTATCAAGGTCATTAGCCTCTGGGGCTCTGGCTGCAGCTCTCTCCCCGGACTAGGTCTGAGGATCAGAAACTGGGTAATCCTCTGAAGTTGTCCGTTATTTTCATGTCCTAAAGTAACTAGTAACTAGCCCAGTTACTATTTTAGTAACTGTAACTGAGTTACTGAATTTGAAAAAGTAATTAGTTAGATTACTAGTTACTGAAAAAAAGTAGTTAAGTTACAGTAACTAGTTACTTAGTAACTTGTTACTCCCAACACTGCTTACAGTACATCTAAGCCAGGGGTGTCCAAACCTTTTTGAATGGGGGCCAGATTAGATCATGTGAAATTACCGGGGGGCCGGCCAGCTGCTTCTCACATCATATGTGTGTAAAAATAAAAATCACATACAATACAATTGTAGGCTACTCTAAGGATTTTGTTTACCATCTGAAAACACTAGTTCTGCCTGTGTTGTTCCTACTTGGTGCTTGTCTACAAACTGTATGATAGTGCTGTCATCATTAGGTGAATGGAAAAAATGTGAAATGAACTTGCTTGATTAACCAATACTGTGTGGAGGAGGGCCACATAGTATATATTTTGAGAGACAAGTCGAGGGCCACTTGAGATCGGTCAAAGGGCCACATCTGGCCCCCGGGCCGGACTTTGGACATGCCTGAAGTAAGCCAAGGGCCACACATTGGAGATTATACCTGCCTCCCTATTTTTAACCCTCTCTCCCGTTGTGATTGGTAATTTCTTGTTAATATCCTGATATAATAGTGATACAAATCCAATGGCTGTAGCAGATGAGATTTATTAACATAATTATTTTTCTTTTTTGGGGGTTTTGTTTTTCTTTGAAGATGTTGGGGAGCCGGATTGAGATGGTCCAGGGGTCAGGTCCGGCCCTGGGGCCACATTTTGCCCATGTGTGGCCTAGGAGGAGCCAGCCAGGGACGAGACCTATAGAGATTGTGTCGATGCTGCAGCCTGCATAGCTCCCATATGTACTGCAGTCGGACGTCCTGCATGACGCCGACTGAATCCAATTGATCAACTCTGCTGTACTTTTTCACATCAAAATTTTTTAGGATTTCATTCATAACTGTCTACAGTCTACCCCATTTCAACTGATTGGTTGAAATGGGTTAGACTGTAGACAGTATGATTATATCATGGCATGACAGCTGTCAATCAATCTTAATAGGAGTGTTCGCAGACTTTGCACGGAAGCAGCCCGGTTCTATGCGGATCCCACTCCCACTCATTTGGAGGCAGAACACAACATACAAGCGCCAATATTGGCCAACGTGAACTCCAGTCCCCAGAACAGTTGAATCAAATCATCCCGCATCACGACCCTGTTCCAGTCAAAGCCATGTTTATTTTCACTCGGATACGTCATCACAGACACTGAGATGTCACTTCAGCTCTTTAAGTTGATTTGGTCATTTATCCTAAATTGTTGTTCTTCTACCCATGGATGGATTACTGAACGGACCAACTGGGCACTGGCCCAGAGGCTCAAGAGCACAGGGCTTTAATTTGATTGATTTGATTTTGCAGATTTTTATTTTTGGTCATCCAAACACTATGTACAATACCCTCTATGTTCATATAATCAAAACAATAGACATAACACATTTTACATAGATCTTGACCAAAAAAGGTATGGGCTGAAGCTAAAAGCTTATTTTGCCCACCCTATTCACATACAGCACATGACAAAGAAAGAAAACAAGTGTGAATCTTTATAAGAAAAGAAAAACAAAAAAAGAACATGCTTCCTGCTCATACTCCACAATGCATACTTAATAGTTGTACATGATCCATTCCATTTCCATTTCCACTTCCGTTTACCCCCTTAATTGTCTTTGTTGTTTGTTTATTTATCTTATTTTATTTTTTATTTGTTTTTTTATTTTATTTTTTTCTATCTTTTTTTTTCTATCTTTTTTCCTTGCTTCATGATCCACAAATAACGACAATACATGATTAGTCTGCTTCATGATCCATCAATAATGACAATAATACATGATTAGTCCGCTTCACGATCCACAAATAACAATAATACATGATTAATCTGCTTCATGATCCATAACAACAACAACAATACATGATCAGTCTGCTCCATGATCCATAAACAACGACAATACATGACTAGTCTACCTCTCTATACCAGACATGCTGATGCTGATGCTGTCAATAACTTTACATTTAGTCGTTCATATCATATCGCCTATAAGAGTGTCGTTACTTGGTGCATTGTGGTAGGGCAGGGGGGTGGGGGGGATTTCTTTGAAATGCTCCCCCGCCCATGCTTCTATGAAGCAACATTTCTCTGAGCTGTGACACAGGAAGGTGTGATAACGCCTATTCTTCTACCAAACCTCATCCTGTTTAACAGAACTCTCTGTTTCTCCGTATTGCTCATCGTTTCCTGCCTGTCAGCTGCCTGCCTGCTCTCTCACTCTCACACTCACATGCAAACATCACATGACTCAAGTTGTTTTTTATATAAGTATCTCTCTTCTAATCGATGTAAGTTCAGTAAATAAAAAATGTAAATAAAGAATGTCTTGTAATCTGCCTATGCTTCTTAGGCTAGATGGCCCCAGCTGAATGCTGCTGCACGTGTTCTGATAAGAACTATAAAAAGAGATCATATTTCTCCATACTGTACTCCTGCACCGGCTCCCTGTAAAATCCAGAATATAATTTAAAATCCTTCTCCTCACCTACAGGCCCTTAATGGTCAGGCACCATATTACCCTAATAGAGCACTGTGCTCCCATGCAGGCAGGCCTACTCGTGGTTCATAGAGTTCTGAGAAGTAGAATGGGAGCTACCAGGCTCCTCTTCTTTGGAACCATCTTCCAGTCTCGGTCCCGGAGGCAGACACCCTCAGTCTCCACATTTAAGCAGGGACTTAAAACTTTCCTCTTTATAAAAGCTTATTTTATTTATTTATTTTATTTAACCTATATTTAACCAGATAAAAAAAACTATTTATATATAAAATCTCTCTGACCTGGCCAAGAAGGCAGCAACGTTGGCATGTAAGAACTGTATATTCTAAAATTGCAACGAAGGCCGTCTGCAAATCTCAAGTGGCAGAAGGGATGACACGCAACGGAGTACCAAAGGTGTTGTTCCAAACAACTGTCAAGCCGCAACAACCACAGTCACAAAGCACAAACTGTCATTTCACAATAGTCACAAGAACACAACAAAATACATAAGAAAGAAAGAACATGGCAAAATAAGTTATGCATTGTGACAAGAGCAGCTTGAGGGAAGGATTTCAGATGTTTTGTTTAAAACTGGACAAAGACATGAGGGAGACTAATTTCAGACAAGTCTGCAGGTCGTTCCAAGACCAAAGGCCAAAGTAAAATATGTTCCAGCCTCAGTCCGCAGTTGGTAGCTTCAAATGTAGCCAAGTGTTGGAACTGAGGTTATATGAGTTATGAATAGGGATCGATGGGCCGATCTGCTACTCAGTATCGGTATCGGAGCCGATCTGGCCAAAAGCACTGGATCGATATCGGAGGGGAAGAAAAGTACAATCCGATCTGACCCATTAGCCTAAATTATCACGTGAATGCTAAATGCTATGTCACTAAACTGTGAGCAATGCGCCTGAAGAGAGATGTGAACACAGATGAGCCGTAGATTAACGCCAGGCAAAATAAACAGCAACGTTATGCTATGATACCCCCTACACACACACACACACACACACACACACACACACACACACACACACACACACACACACACACACACACACACACACACACAATCTGTCAAATAATGCAATTATTCCTGCAGTATTACCCAATGATCCTGATGGGGGCGCTATAATCAATGGTCAAGATGTCCAACATTAAAAGGCAAAGAAAAGGTCAGCACACTGTCACTCCCTTTGGTTCATTTTATTAAACATCCCACATGTGACGTCTCAAGTCGCTGCTCTTCTACAGACATCAAGAAAATATATACAAGGAGCCATCTTTAATAGAGTACCGCAGGGATGGCGTATTTTTGTAGGCTTAACCAGAAATCGCCGCCATTTTGGTTCGTCAGTGGAAAAGTCTATGGGGTTTTAGAATGAGGATTCAAATAAGGTCTGTGGTTAACAAAGGTTTATGGGAGCCCAAATTTGGGTTCAGCAGGATAATCTTCACAAACGTTATACACTTTTCTGTCTTTTGAAGCTTTTTCTGAAAATCGCGTAAAAAAAACGCATTTAGGTTCCAAAAGTCATAAAAGTTATTAACGTTTGTGAAGATTATCCTGCTGAACCCAAATTCACACTCCCATAAACTTTTTTCAACCACAGACCTTATTTTATGCATTTAGGTGAAATCCGCATTCTAAAACCCCATTCACTTTTCCCCTGACGAACCCGGAAGTATACTTCCGGACTCATTCGTGCGGTGCTCTATTACACAGTACCCTCTGGTCACATGATCATCACATGATCCTGGTGAGACAAAAAACACATTTAACCCACTGCTACAAGTAAGTGATAAAAAATACAAAATATATTTTTTTTACTAAATATATATTATACAACAAAATAATTATAAGGCCCTCACAGCACATAAGAGAATGACATCAGGCCAGTAGCCGTCATGCCTTAAAGCAGGGGTGTCAAACATATGGCCTGGGGGGCCAGAACCGGCCCGCCAAATGGTCCAATCCGGCCGACAGAATGACTTTACAGTGTGAAATTGCATTGAGAAGTTCACTCTACATTTTCAAGCTTGGCCGACACCTAATATTGATGAATGAACCTGTAGGCCTAATCTTTACATTAAAATACTCAGGGACATTTTGAGATGCTATTTATAGATTATTATGCATTTAGATTTTCTTTGTCTAGTCTGGCCCACTTGAGACCAAATTGGGTCCCATGTAGCCAGTGGACTAAAATAAGTTTGACACCTCTGTCTTAAAGGGATACACCAACACCTCTGTCTTAAAGGGATACACCAACACCTCTGCCTTAAAGGGATACACCAACACCTCTGTCTTAAAGGGATACACCAACACCTCTGTCTTAAAGGGATACACCAACACCTCTGTCTTAAAGGGATACACCAACACCTCTGTCTTAAAGGGATACACCAACACCTCTGTCTTAAAGGGATACACCAACACCTCTGTCTTAAAGGGATACACCAACACCTCTGTCTTAAAGGGATACACCAACACCTCTGTCTTAAAGGGATACACCAACACCTCTGTCTTAAAGGGATACACCAACACCTCTGTCTTAAAGGGATACACCAACACCTCTGTCTTAAAGGGATACACCAACACCTCTGTCTTAAAGGGATACACCAACACCTCTGCCTTAAAGGGATACACCAACACCTCTGTCTTAAAGGGATACACCAACACCTCTGCCTTAAAGGGATACACCAACACCTCTGTCTTAAAGGGATACACCAACACCTCTGTCTTAAAGGGATACACCAACACCTCTGCCTTAAAGGGATACACCAACACCTCTGCCTTAAAGGGATACACCAACACCTCTGTCTTAAAGGGATACACCAACACCTCTGTCTTAAAGGGATACACCAACACCTCTGTCTTAAAGGGATACACCAACACCTCTGTCTTAAAGGGATACACCAACACCTCTGTCTTAAAGGGATACACCAACACCTCTGTCTTAAAGGGATACACCAACACCTCTGTCTTAAAGGGATACACCAACACCTCTGTCTTAAAGGGATACACCAACACCACTGTCTTAAAGGGATACACCAACACCTCTGTCTTAAAGGGATACACCAACACCTCTGTCTTAAAGGGATACACCAACACCTCTGTCTTAAAGGGATACACCAACACCTCTGTCTTAAAGGGATACACCAACACCTCTGCCTTAAAGGGATACACCAACACCTCTGTCTTAAAGGGATACACCAACATTTTGAGAGTTAAGGCCATTTGCCATATTGCCGATATCAAAACTAGAATGTACATGTCTTTATTATGCCTCCGCCGGCGATAGCCAGGCCGGAGGCATTATGGATTTGGGTTGTCTGTCCGTACGTATGTACTGTACGTCCGTCCATACGTACGTACGTCCGATGTTCGTTAACGCGATATCTGAGGAACGCCTTGACGGAATTTTATCAAATTTGCCTCAAACATCGACTTGGACTCGAGGATGAACTGATGAGATTTTGGTGGTCAAAGGTCAAAGGCCAAGGTCACTATGACCTCTCAAATGCCATTTTCAAGCTTGTTAACCCGATATCTCAAGAACGGCTTGATGGAATTTCTTCCAATTTGGCTCAAACGTCGACTTGGGCTGGATGAATGGATTACATTTTGCATTTACCGTTTTACCTTTTTATTAGCCTGTACAGCACTTTGGTCAACTTTAAATGTGCTTTATAAATAAACTTTGAGTTGAGTTGAGTTGAGCTTAGAAGAACTACAAGCAGCATACTCTCCTTCAGTCACCAAAAATACACATTCCAAGAGCGGAAATGATCATATGTGCTGTGTACTCACCACGCTATCAAATAATAATCCAAAATTACAAGAAAGTGTCATTTGTAACGTTGTTGCCATGGTGGTTTTGAGGTGCTGTGTGCATATCACTGCGCCAGGCGGCCATGTTTGGAAAGTAGTTCTGGTTATCTATTTGCTTCAAAATTGACCGTTTCTCATAATTGTGGATTATTATTTCATAGCGTGGTGAGTACAGGAGTCACAACATGAACATATTCTTTCATAGCGTGGTGAGTACAGGAGTCACTACATGAACATATTATTTCATAGCGTGGTGAGTACAGGAGTCACTACATGAACATATTATTTCATAGCGTGGTGAGTACAGGAGTCACTACATGAACATATTATTTCATAGCGTGGTGAGTACAGGAGTCACTACATGAACATATTATTTCATAGCATGGTGAGTACAGGAGTCACTACATGAACATATTATTTCATAGCGTGGTGAGTACAGGAGTCACTACATGAACATATTATTTCATAGCGTGGTGAGTACAGGAGTCACAACATGAACATATTATTTCATAGCGTGGTGAGTACAGGAGTCACTACATGAACATATTATTTCATAGCGTGGTGAGTACAGGAGTCACAACATGAACATATTATTTCATAGCGTGGTGAGTACAGGAGTCACTACATGAACATATTATTTCATAGCGTGGTGAGTACAGGAGTCACTACATGAACATATTATTTCATAGCGTGGTGAGTACAGGAGTCACTACATGAACATATTATTTCATAGCGTGGTGAGTACAGGAGTCACAACATGAACATATTATTTCATAGTGTGGTGAGTACAGGAGTCACTACATGAACATATTATTTCATAGCGTGGTGAGTACAGGAGTCACTACATGAACATATTATTTCATAGCGTGGTGAGTACAGGAGTCACTACATGAACATATTATTTCATAGCGTGGTGAGTACAGGAGTCACTACATGAACATATTATTTCATAGCGTGGTGAGTACAGGAGTCACTACATGAACATATTATTTCATAGCGTGGTGAGTACAGGAGTCACTACATGAACATATTATTAGCGTGGTGAGTACAGGAGTCACTACATGAACATATTCTTTCATAGCGTGGTGAGTACAGGAGTCACTACATGAACATATTATTTCATAGCGTGGTGAGTACAGGAGTCACTACATGAACATATTATTTCATAGCGTGGTGAGTACAGGAGTCACTACATGAACATATTATTTCATAGCGTGGTGAGTACAGGAGTCACTACATGAACATATTATTTCATAGCGTGGTGAGTACAGGAGTCACTACATGAACATATTATTTCATAGCGTGGTGAGTACAGGAGTCACTACATGAACATATTATTTCATAGCGTGGTGAGTACAGGAGTCACTACATGAACATATTATTTCATAGCGTGGTGAGTACAGGAGTCACTACATGAACATATTATTTCATAGTGTGGTGAGTACAGGAGTCACTACATGAACATATTATTTCATAGTGTGGTGAGTACAGGAGTCACTACATGAACATATTATTTCATAGCGTGGTGAGTACAGGAGTCACTACATGAACATATTATTTCATAGCGTGGTGAGTACAGGAGTCACTACATGAACATATTATTTCATAGCGTGGTGAGTACAGGAGTCACTACATGAACATATTATTTCATAGCATGGTGAGTACAGGAGTCACTACATGAACATATTATTTCATAGCGTGGTGAGTACAGGAGTCACAACATGAACATATTATTTCATAGCGTGGTGAGTACAGGAGTCACAACATGAACATATTATTTCATAGCGTGGTGAGTACAGGAGTCACTACATGAACATATTATTTCATAGCGTGGTGAGTACAGGAGTCACTACATGAACATATTATTTCATAGCGTGGTGAGTACAGGAGTCACAACATGAACATATTATTTCATAGCGTGGTGAGTACAGGAGTCACTACATGAACATATTATTTCATAGCGTGGTGAGTACAGGAGTCACTACATGAACATATTATTTCATAGTGTGGTGAGTACAGGAGTCACTACATGAACATATTATTTCATAGCGTGGTGAGTACAGGAGTCACTACATGAACATATTATTTCATAGCGTGGTGAGTACAGGAGTCACTACATGAACATATTATTTCATAGCGTGGTGAGTACAGGAGTCACTACATGAACATATTATTTCATAGCGTGGTGAGTACAGGAGTCACAACATGAACATATTATTTCATAGCGTGGTGAGTACAGGAGTCACTACATGAACATATTATTTCATAGCGTGGTGAGTGCAGGAGTCACTACATGAACATATGAGCCTTTTGCCATTGTGGGAATGTGTATTTTTGGTGACTGAACGGGGTTAGGATGCTGTACCTTTGACTACCATTGTAGTGCTAAGCTCACTAGTAGCAAGGACGCCTGGCTACTTTATACTGTACGCACAGAGCAGAGAAAGGCATCTATATTCTCGTCTTACTATCAGGAACATGGCAAATAGGCTGTTCCTTTAAAGGTGTCCCTTTAAATAATGGCTAAATCTAAATAGAGGAGCCTCTAAGCCTTAGACATGCCTTTTTCATTATAACTTTAGAGCAGTGATACTCAACTTGCGGCCCACGATAGGGTGCAGAGTGGCCCCCCGACCATTACAATTCACAATGAAAACTAGCGTGAAATAGAGTTTGACTGAGCTCCAGCTAAATTGTCAAATACCGCCGTCCTAACTATCCTGTTTGCACAAAATTGTCATATTAAACTCCGGCTGACACCCCAAAAACCTACAATCCACTACAGAAAAAATAATATTAATGTTTGTTTATTAACTGGCCCCTGGCCTCCTATCAGTTTACAAAAGTGGCCCCCGGGCAAAGTAAGTTGAGTATCCCTGCCTTAGAGTCTAAGGTTATAATTAAAAACAGATGTCTCAACGATATAGAGACAGGAATCTCCAAGAATAGCTCAGGAGACCTCCCATCAGAGGAGACCACAATACACATTTTGGCACAAGAGTATGATTTCATATGATTTCAATGTAAAACACAGCAGTCATAATAAGTAGCACAGGCACAAGTTGGCGGCACAATCATACATAATCATATAGTCTGAACGCTGTCTTTTGTTTTCACAACCTCACATTTTAATACACAGAGGTGTGTGGGAATTAATGCAGCTGAAGCTAAAATATTCACCTAAATTACATATTTACATAGCTGAAATACTAAGTTTATAAGATGGCGTTTATTGTGAACTTCAAGATGAAATTCACCGGAAAAGAATGCACATGATCTCACATCTGAAAACTGTAAACATTTTTGCAGGCATTCATTTAGTTTGACAGTTATTGAAAGTTGATTTGAGTTAGGTTGTGGACCAGTGGTGTCATTTGTGCATGAATGACATCACTGGTCCACAACTGAACTCAAATCAACTCTCAACAACTGTCAAACTAAATGAATGGATATGTGTGAGATCATGTGCAAAATAAATCAGCAGTTTTCCAGTGAAGTTCTCCTTGAAGATCAAATATAATAGTAATGTTAGTCAGCTATGACTAACCTTCTAATGACTGAAGTGTGTGTGATGCATGCAAACAAGACACAAAACCCATCTAGCTGGTGGAGGCCTGGAGGAAGAGAAGAGAAACCCTAACCCAGAGCAAACTACTCAGCAACAATGAGCTTAAACCACCAATGAGTGATTGAAACACTGGCTCGTAGTAGCGGAGGGGGGTGCCTTATATGAAACAACAGCAGGTCACACTTAAATTAAAAAGTCATCCTCTGCATTTGACCAAACCTCTACTACAGGCGTCTTCAACCTCTTTCAGCGCAAGGACCCTTTTTTCTGATTCCCCCCCATTTTCTCCCCAATTGTCCTTGGTCAATTTCCCCCATGCTACTTCGGTCGCTGCTCCACCCTCTGCCAATCTGGGGAGAGCCGTAAGACTAGCACCATGCTTCCTCCAATACATGCGCAGTTGCCAGCCGCTTCTTTTCACCGGACAGCGGGGAGCTTACGTAGCATGTGGGAGGATCACACAATTCCAGCCCTTCCTCCCCGAACAGGCGCCCCGACCGACCAGAGGAGGCGCTAGTGCAGCAACCAGGACACATGCCCTCATTTCATGAAAACATGAAACGTGGCACGTTGCAGGAGGAATGACAACATTTTCGTGTGAGACGTGAGGACTGATGACTGACGAGTGATGACTGACGAGTGAGGAGTGATGACTGACGCCGTATTTTGCGATGACTGACGTGTGAGGAGTGAAACAGTAATGCAGGAAGAATGACAGCATTTTCGTGTGAGGACTGAAGGTGTTTCAGAGCACACTCGACATGGTTTACTAGGAGACATGACAACTGACAACGCTTAGATTGAGGAATGATAGCCTATACTCTGACGGACGAGGACGCCCTAAAATGGTTGCCGTACCCGTGTCCACCAACATCAACACCTCATTGGAGACATGCCACTTTCCAGCCTGCTTCAAGTCCTCAACTATTATTCCTGTCCCCAAAACGACAAGACCCGTGGCACTAAAAGACTACAGACCTCGCCTTGACCTCTGTGGTCATGAAGTCCTTCGAGCGGCTTGTTCTGTCCTACCTCAAATCCATCTCGGACCCACTCCTTGGCCCCCTGCAGTTCACTTACCCCTGCCCCTGGGTGTGACACAGGATGTGACCTGCTGCCGTTTCACAGAAATGCAGATGGCTGCTATGAATAACAGACCGGTATGGACACAGTTCTGATCATAGACTCTGGAGGACATAAAATCATGTTGAAATCCTTATTTTGTGTCAAATTATTGATTTCTTCTTCATGAAGGGGTTACCCTGACTCACTTTAGTAAAAACCCCTTATTTAGTTACATTTACACATGTTCAGCTGACCTTGCTCTACAAATTTGCCTTAAGGTCCACCTCGCCTGGAAAGTTTTTGAGAATTTTAGATAATAATTATAAGTTGTTAAAAGTTTGTTGATAGTTTTTGTCATAACTTCTTGACCGATGATACAATCTTTGGGAACATATTCTTCAATGACCATTTCTGCATAGCAGTTTTTTGATTGAACACTAGGGGCCCTACAAAAAAGAAAAAACATAATAAAAAGTGATGAAATTGCGTGAAGTTTGGTACATATGCTCAGTGAGGCTGTACTAGTCAAAATCAGTTTTGTCATCATTGATCAAATTGGGTGGGGCCTATGGTGTAATAACAATGTAACAGCTGGTAAATCAAAGTCCATTCACACAATCGGTCCCAAATGTCTCAGCCTCATCTGAAACGGCATTTCTGAAATGCGTACCAGATTCCACCAAAAGGAGGTGCCGCAAACACCAAAAATGGGCATGGCCTAACATAATAACGGCGGTATCTACAGATCAGTTTTTTCATTGACTGTGACACTTGGCAGATATATCAAGGGATATATTTGGTTAAAAGGCTAAGAACCACGTTCCCGTTCATTGTCCGCTTGCGATAGATATGCGTAAATGGTGGTCCTGCAGTTTGTGCTGGGAACAACAAACGTCATTCAACTACATCACCCGTCTGTATCAATGAAATGCTATCGAAATAATCTGTACAACATAGTGTGCATGTGTGATATCTGAATTGCGTACAATCATAGCATGCCTCATACAGACTACAGAAGGGTGGACTTGCAGATGCTCAGAAAGGGGATTCAGGTTTGTACTTGAATTTGGATGTGTGAATTTGCGGTTACTTTTCTGTGGTTGTATAAATGATACAATAATATGTCAGGTAAGTAAGAATGTCTTTTCCTTTGCCTGTTTTCTTTGTCGTCCATGACTCTGTGTGTGTCTCCCTCTCTGGTTTCCTGAGCATTTCTCTTTACGGATCTGGAACAAAAATACGGCAAACAACTTAACAGAGAAAAAGCCTACATTCAATTGTAACCAAGGATGTATTACCGGACGGGCCTACTAGCCCCAGGACCAGGGGCCCCACAGCTCAGGGGGCCCATAACCCAGAGCCTCTTCACAGGACTACTGCATATCTTGCCCGGGCCTGGGACCAAATGATCCCTTATAGGGCCCCAACCCTTTATTTTTGACCAAATGTTCCATAGGTTTATGAACAATTAGAGGGTTATTGTGCTTTTGGCTTTAATTGAGTGGTCTGCAGTGTCAATCCTGTTTTACTGAGACAGGGTCCAAAATTAGCACAACCAGCAGCCAAATGCTGGTAAAAGTGATGGTAGATTTGCTTCACTCATCATCCAAAAGTACAAGTATCTATTGAGTGGCTGGTAAAATGTGAACATTCATTAGCCATTTGACTGGTGGACAAAACAGTTAATTTCGTTGCCTTTATGGAGATAGAGGTGAAGTTATTTCTTGTTATTGTGCTGTTGGCTTTGTGTTCAGGTAGCTGTGATGTAAATCCTGTTGGGAGTCAGGTGAATGTATGTCGTAGTTATTATTCTGGCCTTAATTCTGTGTTTGTGCGCTGTGAGGGGGGCCCATTATGTGTCTAGGCCAAGGGGCCCGTCATGTCATAATCCGCCTATGATTGTAACCAATTTCATTATCTGTAGAATGTAGCATAAAAAAGGCAAAATAGTTTTATATTACCAAGTGATGTTCCCGCTTTGACTTCAGAAGCATCTTGAATTTCAGCAGGAGTCGATAATTCTGTGGAGTGCAAAACATTAATTCAATGTTTTAAATTGATGTGCATAGACTCACAATGCGTCTGTCTGAATCATTTTCTCCAAATAAGTAGTATATACTGTATACTGGGTGCCACGTCTATGTGCCGACAGCCCGCCATGCCGATAGCCCACAAGCAGAACCAGCTGAGCGAGGCAGCGTGTCGGTGGACCGGTTGGAGCTAACCTCTCCCAGCCCCCACGC